>NW_028258295.1:2987542-3300076 GCF_053883595.1 Heterocephalus glaber | reverse complement strand
CATGGACTTATAATCAGTTTTATATATTCATCTTTTAAATCTTTTAAGAAATAAAATTAGAGTTACAAAAATATAGTAATACAGGGCTGGGGATTTAGCTCAGTGGTGCTGCTGTCTGCCTTGAAGCACAAGGTCCTGAGTCCCATCCCTGGTACACACACCAAAAAAAAACAGTAATACTGGCTTTTGTATTTTTGTAATTACACTACTAGTTATCTTTGGCTTTGAGTTAGTGCATAATTTTTTTTACATTACCCTAAAAGACTCCTTTTAACATTTTCTGTAGGGCAGTTGTACTGGTAATAAATTCTTTTAGCTTTGATTTATTTAGAAATACTTTAATTTCTCCTACATTTTTGAAGGAGAGTTTTGCCAAATCAGAAACTCTGGGTTGATAATTTTTTTATTCTGTGATTGATTTCTCTCTCTCTCTCAGCACTTTAAATGTAAAAATTCAAATGCCTATGTGGTCTGGTACTAGCCTATTTATCCAACCTCCATTGGAAACTCTTTCCCTATTTCATTAAGCCTCAGCCATACTGCCTTCTGTGTTTCTTGAACATAGCCAAGTTTCTTCAAGCTTTGGGTTTTGCACTTGCTGCTTTGTTCTTCTGTTTTTGCATAACTGCACTTTTTCCTTGCTTTAGATTTCATCTCAAATGTCCCTTCTTCAAAGAGCTCTGTTAATTGTAGCCCTTAATTCATTAAAAAGTGTATAACTTATTTTTACAAAGCATTTCTCTATGTCTGTAATTATCATGTTTGTTCATTTAATTATTTCTGTATTATCTACCAATCTTGCCACATTCCCCCAGGTAAGGAGAGACTTGTCTATTGTGTTCATCATAGTATTCCAGTGCTTGGTTCCTGGCACATCATGCCTATGGCAAGCACAATGAATGAATGAATCACTGTAATAAACAGAACATTCTCCATATATTGTGTTACCTTAGTTGACTGTGTAAAGTTTAAAGACATGAATAAAAGGGGGCCAGCAAACTCCTATCAGACCTGGCAGACATAAGTTGTGGGACAGCAGTCATGTCTTCCTGGATTCCAAAGTTTGATGGCCAGGTTAATTTTAATCTTTAAAGGCTTCAAATTAGTTTAGTATAGGCATATTGATTCCATTAGAGTAATAGGTGCCTTGAAAAATATCCTCTTTCTGGTTATAGTCATTCTATCCTTGAACTTGTAACATAAAGTGAGTAAGTGAATATAGATCGATTGACCAATGCAAATGTAATGAGTAGTTTACACCTTTGCTTTTCTTTTTTTTTTTAATTTATAAAGCAGATCACTTGAATGGATTTCATAGCTCCTGTACAATATAAAATACTACACATGTTTTTTCTGGTGGTTGTCCCCATTTTGGCTCCAAGGAACTCTTTCTTCTCACAGTGTGCCTCAAAACATGCCTTTTAGATTGACAAGTTCATTCTTGCAAACCTTAAACTTCTGCTTTATGTTTAACTCAAAACATATTGTACAGAAGAAATGAAAGATACCTAGTTTTCAGCATGCTGAGAAAATATCAACAAGAAAGAGACAAACAGAAAGTAGGAAAATACTGCCCATAAATTGGTCAAGATGAAAAAGCATGGTAGTTAGATAAGACTATAAATATTGTCAATTTATCTGAATATGCTGGCATATCTTTGGATCACCAAGTGCCAAAAACACTCAGTGAAATCATATTAGCTTAATTTTTTGCTAAATCTTCTTGTACAATTTTGCATAAATATAACATTCATCTTTAATATACTCTTAACAAGAAACAAGAAAATTCTTCCACATTCACTATAAACTTTTTATAATGTCAAGCGCACAGCTCAAAAATTTCTATGCAAATTCCTATATGACAATGTCTGTTTGAAATTTCTTCACATGACTACACTGTACACCATGGTTATATTTTCCATTATGGCCTGGATTTAGGAAACTGAGGGTAAAATCTGATGCTCAAGCTTAGCAATGATATCAAACTTTAAGTTTAAAATAATACTAATTCTCACTTTCATGCTCATTGTATTATTTCTTATTAGTTTTATTTGTGCATATGTTTAGCAATCTGAATATATATACACAAATACACACATGATCTACATAGCTAATTTCATCTCATCTCAGAATAGTTTTTAAAAGTCAGAGTATGAAAACCTACATATAAACATGATTGTGAATACATAAAGTTTAATAAGGAGCATATTTATTGTAAAGATACTTTTCTTCTTAAACCCTTTATGAGGGCATTTTTCACTTCCTTGTTTCTCAGACTGTATATTAAGGGATTCAGCATGGGAATTACAGTAGTGTAGAACACTGAGGATACTTTCTCCTGGACAACAGAACTCCTAGAAGCAGGTTTCAGATACATGGACATGAGAGACCCATAAAATATAAGGACAGCTGTCAGATGGGAGCTGCAGGTGCTAAAGGCTGTGGACCTGCCCTCTTTAGACTGGATTCGGAGGATGCTGGTGAGAATAAAGGCATACGAAACTATGATGGTCAGGCTGGTGACTACCATGTTAAATCCACCAATGACAAAAATCAAAAGTTCATCAATGTAAGTGTTGGAACAGGAGAGTTTAATTAGGGGAACAATGTCACAGAAATAATGTTTAATGATGTTTGATCCACAAAAAGACAACCTCAGTATACAACCTCCATGAATCACAGCATCAGTGAAGCCTATGGAGAAGACAGCAGCCACCAGCAGAAAACAAACCTGCTGGGACATGATGGCATGGTAGAGCAGTGGGCTGCAGATGGCCACATAGCGATCATAGGCCATGGCTGCCAACATGTAGCATTCAGAAATAACAAAACTACAGAAAAAAAACAGCTGAGTCATGCATCCAGAATAGGAGATAGATTTATCCCTGCATAAAAACCCTACCAGCATTTGGGGGGTAATAACAGTAGAATAGCAGAAATCTAAAAATGATAGACTACTGAGAAAATAGTACATGGGGGTGTGAAGTTGAGAATTCAACATAATTATTGTGATCATGCCAAGATTCCCCACAATGGTTACTATGTAGATCCCTAAGAAGAGATAGAAAAGGGGCAGCTGAAGTTCTGGCTGTTCAGTTAATCCCAAAAGAAGAAACTCAGTCACTGTGGAATGATTTCTGATGCCCATTCTTCTCTGAGAAATCTGTGGAGATGAGAGGGAAAGTGTTAGTTTAATTAGGCAGAATCCCGGCTCTTCTCCATTTCTCCAGAGACCAAGAATGGTGAAATAGAAAAACACTGACTATGTTGTGAAAACCAAAAATTAGCCCCTAGATAAAATGGAGCCAGTAAGCATCTACCTATAACAGATTTTATGAAGCATAAATATACTTTCCCATCTTCCTCTGTGTCTCAAATTCTTTTAACAAAAGACAAAAATCTTTCAAACCATGGTTAGGGACAAGAGTAATGCTGAAGGTGGTGGGGAATTTCTTCCAAAGAAAATCAGCAAAAATGGTAAATAAAGAAGAGGCTAGGGGTCAAGATACTTTTGCCAGTGACACATTTGGCTAGCGCTGACAGTGTTTCCAGGATTTCCTATAGAGAAAGTGTTTGTTGGTAACTATGATTTTCAATGTAAGGTTTCTAATGTTGTCTAGCAGAATATCAAGTCGAAGAATATGTTAACAGTTGTTACCTAAAACCAGTAGCCAAGGATCATAATTTCAGGATGCTGAGCTATAGAGTTAACAGGTTTCTTAATGGAAAGATTCCTTGGTCTATATAACATATATTCTCCAAACTTATTTGATGATAAGCCACCTGCATAATTCTTTTTAAAATATGTCATTGCATCAGTGTGACACAGAATATATTTTACAAAAGTGTTTTCATGTGAGTGTTTCCTCCATTTTTAATCTCACCATAAATGGATTTCCAGATGGAAAGTTCCTTCTTCTGACAATTTAGTGAAAATGTATGATGGTAGAAAATATGACCCCCTAAAACTGTTTTGACTCTTCTGAATGTCTGGCCACCTTCTGGACTAAGCTGTCTTCTCACCAAGGCCACTGAGTTCAACATAAGGCACTAGTGCTGCCACTTCTAGCAAAGCCAACAACTAGGCATTTGTGTTTCACTTCAGGGCTTCTACATAGCACTTCTAGTATATATCCACACCTCTCCTCAGAAGGATGAAGACTGCATCATCTTGGAGTTGTCCACTCTAATGTGAAGCATGGCCTCTGAAAAATCTGACTTTTCATTTGGTGATGAGCTGCTCTGAGGCCTCTCTGGATTCTCGCATTTGCCCAAAGATTATGTACAGTTCTACTTGGACATCTGAATCAGATTTTTCTAAACTTACCCAAGGTCTGACTCTCCTTGGCTCTTGAAGAAGCTATTCTTCTCTTCTTGCTTTTAATTGGTTATTGTTCTGTTAAGACAAGGGCACTTTCTTTGGTCATCTGAATTCCTAAGGATGCAAGAAATACTTCTTCATCTCCCAGATATCTCTCTCTCTCTCTTTCTCTCTCCCTCTCTCCCTCTCTCCCTCTCTCTCTCTCTCTCTCTCACACACACACACACACACACACACACACACACACACACACTCTTGCTCTCCCTCCCCCACCCCTCCCTCACTTTCTCTCACCAAAAATTTCATGACATTCAATAGCTAGTCTCTGGGCAGGCTTCCAAATTCTACAGAGCACGTATCTTGTATCTTGTATATCTGCTCTTCTTCTCTCATTCTAAGGGATAGAGATGGTAAATCATGAGCAAAAGAGAGTGCTCAGTTGCCATTGGCCAGTTACTGAAATATTCTGGGGTCTTCCTTTCCCATCACCCCTCAACAGTTAGAATGCACCTGTGTAGTCACAGAGATTACATGGGTAGAAATATCAAAGAAATGTTTGAGAAGACCTATATACTCCACTCTTTTCCTTTAATCTTATGAATGCTTTCAAGTATGACCTTAATCTGTCCTAAGTGTCAGAAACACACTGACCATTCTCAACATATATCTCATTCTGCCACATTGCCACTAATCCTCATGGGATGCCTATCAAAGTAAAATTTCTGTCATCCTGCCTAAGTTTCTCATTTGATTCAAGTGTCCTGCATTCTTCTGCCCCCAATCAAGCCAATGGGTTTCTCTTTCTTTTATTTCTTGCTTCCCAAAACATTTCTGTGCTGTAGGTCCTTGCTACTCAGTGTGCTCCACTGATCATCTGAATCAGCATCACTCAGAAACTTGTGAAACTTGTGAGAAATGTACAGTCTCTGGTCCCACCCCACACATTCTGAATCAGGATCTACATGATCTGTGCACACATAACAGTTCAAGAAGCACTATTTTAGTTTATTCTCTCCTAAAGCTGAAATCACATTTCTCTTTTCTTGTTTCTCTTCCCTCCTCTCTTCTTCCTCTTCCTCTTCCTCTTCTTCTCCTTCTCTTCCTCCTCCTCCCTCCTCTTCCTCTTCCTCTTCCTCATTCCAGAAACCATTACATAAACATCAAAAACCCATCTTTGAAAATATCTCAAGGAAAGCCTTCTTGGATAAGGGATAGAAATTGTAGTTTTATAATTCAGTATTTTACCACCTATATTTACATTCAAAGATTCCATGCTGTGTAATGCACATATCAAATACTGCATTACAACAAACTGCATTATGTCTCTGTGCTTATAGGAAGCAATGCTATACAAATAATGTCTTAATAAATGTCACATAAATGTCACATAAAATTGAGCAGTGGTAACCAGGATCCACTTTACTTAACCAGTTACTAAAGTACACATCACTAGGCTAGGGATAAATTTTTTGTTGAGATGTATGTCTGACTACCCTCCAAGTAATCTACCACACTAACTCAGGCCTGATTTAGGTTTCAAGTATTTTTAGCAACTTAAAAGTATAATAAGGTATTTTAAACTTTTCAATGTATTATACAGTATTATTAAAACTGTGACTATTGAAAGTATTTTATGGACATAGTCTAGATGAACATTGTGCAATAAAAAAAATGCAGCCAGGTGGGATATTTGAAATATCTTAGAAGCCTATTTTTTAAAAAAGCAAGGCAAACAAGTGAAATCAATTTTAGTATATTTGTTTTAACTCTGTATGTTCTAACATTACCACTTCAACATGTAAACCATATAAAAAATTTAATAAAAATTTTGGATTTTCTTTCTTTCTCCTGAGCAGTACAAATGGTGAAATCCACAGTGTATTTCTGCACATACAGCACACCTCAAGTCACACTGGTCACATTTCAAATGCTCAGTAGCCACTTATGGTGCTTATACTATTGGACAGCATAGGTCAGGAATGACATTTTGTTTTCTAAATCTGAAATCTCAGTTTTACCATGAGTACAGAGGTGGCAAAATGAGGACTAAATGATGGGTCATAAGCTTCAGTTTCAACCCCAGCTCTAAGACTTGCACTGTAACACTGGACTCACCATAGAGTCTCTGTGAGATTCATGGTTTAATCTGCAAAAAAATAATAAATTATTTAGATAAATGTTGTTCAAATTAAATGAAATAATTTGTGAGTGGACTTTATCATCATAAGATCTGCATGCTTATATTGGGAAGTATATTTTAAAGCTGGTGATTTCATAATTGGTTCACAGATTAGACCTGAGGGTACTTAGGTCAGGTGAGTGGTTAGCACAGAACCAAATCTAAGGTGATGCCCATGGCCTCTTCCCTCCATTCCTGTTACTCAGTGGGCCACAAACATGCAGATACTCTAGATCTCTCATCGGCAGCCAGGGGTGAATTTTAGACTATGTCTTAATATCCATACAATATGAATATCATAAATCTGAAACCTCACCTTCTTCCTCCTGAAGCTTGTATCTCTTCTTTCTTCTAATCTCATCACTTTACAAGCAAAGATGTATTAATTATACCTTTTTCTTCAAAAGTCTAAACAACCACAACTAAGGAGTTGTGGTGTTTATTCTTAGTTTAAGTATTTTATGCCTAGAAATATAAAGACCAGTAGTCCCCAGAGTTTCTTATCTCTTGAGCCTTAGCAATCTGAGAATTTGTAAGAACTGTCCCCAAGCTAGCCTATCATTTGGGACATCTACCATAGATTAGGCACACTGCTCCAAATGAGTCCCTTCAGAAGTGGAGGTGGAGTAGGGTCCAACAATTGCCTGCCTGACATACTGTTGAATATATGAAATGTCATGAACAGTGAAACCTACAAGGAGTAAATGTTTAAATAATAAATTTATTACAGTGAAAGACACAGTCATTAGTCCCCCTCAAATACTTTCCTTTGATTCAAATACACTTATTCCATCACTCTATCACTGTTGGAAGTAGTTCTGAGAGTCCAATTTTGTTAGTCTTTACAAGGACTAATCAATCTAAACATTCACCAGATTTTTAGATCACACCTCCTTTATGCTCATAATGCTTTTTAAACTCAGATATGAAGCAGATCACTATTACTTGCAGCAATAAAGACAATCTTTATGGAAGGATAGATTTTAAACTGCCTTCAAAAGTAGAGAGGATTCACAAACTAAAAGGATGTTCAAGACATAGATAAGGACACAAGCAAGTGAACTAAGAAGCAGAAAATAAGGACTATGTGAAGGACTTTGGGCACAGCTGAAGTGTGTCTTGGATAAAGGCAGTAGATTCAGTGCTCCCAGTGTCTAGTAATGATGGAAGTAAATTGGTAAAAGGTAGATAAAAGATGGCCATTACTTACTCCTATTGTATAAGTATTAAGACACATTCTCAAATCAATTTCTTTTCTTATGAAAAGTGACTTTGGTATTGTTCATGTTCCCTTCATTATCTACCCTCCCTTTTAGCTAACCTCTGTTGTAGCATTTCTTGCCATATATACATACATGTGCTGGTCTTTCCTACTGTTTGGGAGCTTGTTAAAATTAGGACAATTCATCATTCAGCATGTATTTCTATGACCTAACACCATTTTTGGCTTATAGTTTCATTTTTTCAGTATCATAATCATTCCCATCAGGCATTTATTTCAATCAGAATATTTTGTTCTTGCCTGTTTAGAAAATAATGATCTGAAAAACCAATGAAAATGAGTTCATGTGGGAGGATTTTTATTTACTTAATAAATCACAAAATAAGAACAATTCTTAAGCAGAACAAATCAATCAATGAATGGGGGGCTAATGATATAAGAAGAGTAGATATGTATGACACAAATTTCTTACTTATCACTAAAATCAAATACTGTATGGGATCATATAACCTACTTCTATTTATACTAGCAGCTTGTGTCATAGAGGTCTACTGAAGCTAAGTACTTTAACACAGGAACTTGGAATATCATGGCATTTGTTCAAGGCCACACAGCTAGCAAGAAGAAAATCTAAGAATGCCTCACACCAGACCCCACATTTCCCAAAGAGAAAACAAGAAGGAAGATGGCTACATATATGTGGAGAAATATATGAGGAATTTTTAGTATCTTTTTAGACAACTTAGTACACATCATGCAGATGTGAAAACCAAAACCAGACTTGGGGCAAAAGCTCTACCCAATAACAAAGCTAGTATACTTGGCTAGGGAAATATATGCTAATCTTATCACTGACCTCTCGAAGTAATGCATCAGTCACAAAAGTTTGCACAGATATTCAGGTAAATCATGAAGAGAAGCTAAAGGGGCCAAAAGAACTCAGACTAAAAACTCCTGAATTAGTGGATTCCTTCAGCTCCATGTAAAAGAATCTGAGTATTGCAGAAAAGGTATAAGAGGACAAGAAACACTTCCAAAGACCAAGTGCCACAGCTTGGCCAGTATCCTGAAGTGTCAGTCTACAAGTGCTGTCACTAGAAGAGATACTTAAATGTTGGCATTAGTAGAGCAAATATGGGAAACAGAATGGAGGAATCCTCAAAAATGAAAACTAGAAACACCACGTGATCCAGAAGTGTCACTATTGGGTATATAACCAAAAAAATTAAATTATTGTGGTGAAGAGACATTTGCACTTCCATTTTCATTGCAGCACTATTCACAAGAGGCTGGATATGAAATCAACCAAGGTGTCTATCAACCTATGAATGGGTAAAGAAAATGTTGTGTATATATGCACAATGAAATGACATCCATTCTTTAAAAAAGAATGAGATTCTGTCATCTGCAGCAATGTGCATGGCAAATAGATTGTCATGTTAGTGAAATAAGCCAGATACAAGTATCGTATGACTGCACTTATATGTGGAATACTTTTTAAAAGTTGATTTCATAGGAGATAAGAGTAGAATGGTGGTTGTCAAAGGCTGGGGAGGGTAAGTTGATCAATGGGTACTAAGTTACAATTAGGGGCAAGAAGTTCTAATGTGCTAATGTTCAGTAGAGAGATTACAGATAACATTACAGTGCTGCAAATTTTAAAAAGTTAGAGGACCCCAAGCATGGTGGCACATGCTTATAATCCCAGTACTTAAAAGACTGAGACAGCAGGATTACTGCTTGCTGCTAGTTCAAGGCCAGTCTGAGCTACTCAGTGAGTACAAAACCAGCCTGAACTACATACTAAGATGCTGTCTCAAAAAAACAAACAAGAATAAAACAAGAAGTTAGTGGTAAAGATTTTGAAAGTTTTACCATAAGAAAATGATAAAGGTTTGGATAGATATATCTAATCTGATTTGAAAACTATACAATGTATATGTATCAAAATATCACATTACTCTATTAGTATGTACAATTCTCATGTTTTCTGTACCAGTGAAAATCCCAGTCCTGGGCTACACAGGCTCAGAAGTTCACTATTAGGTTTTCTTATTCTTGAAAATTATTCTTTGGGTCACAGAGGTACTTAATCAGGCCACTAAGTGACAAAGGCACTAAATTAGATTAATAATTATTCCATTTTCTTTGTAGTCTCCAGAGTTCTTGTTTTTTTTAAAAGTTTTAATTGACTCAGATGGGACTATGCACAATTATTTGCAAGTCAATCTGCAATCAATAATGTTATAGTTTCTACTTTACAAGAAAAATATGGGAAGGAAACATTTTTACTTGTAAGCACAGTCCCAAATGAATTCCAGTTTTAAGATTATTTCTTAACCCTTCATAGTTATCTTTCAAGGATGACATGATTCATGATTCATGCTGTACATCCTGATAACTGAATGTCTGGATGGAGCAAATACTGAGAGAGAGGGAGGGAGGGAGAGAGAGAGAAATCAGCTTTTCATTTTCAAGACCTATTGAGATCCATTTCTATTATTTACTAGGTGTGTGTAGTCTTTGAGCAAGTTATCTCTCCTCTGTAAGCCAAGATTTCTTTATTGACAAAATAAATTAAAAATGAATAGTTGTTCTATTTAAATTTTAAAGGTTTTTTTGAGGGTTACATGAGAAAAATGCACAGAAGAGTTTTATAAAATATAAACTAGCAGCATATAGGTTTGCTTCCATTAGTAATGTTTACTACATATCTTGTGGAAGAAGAAACAGGGAGGAAATCCTACCACATAACTTCCGTCCCATTTTTCAACATGAGTTACAGTACAATCTGTGAACACAACACATGTATTACAGGAAAATACTATCACACACTTTTGTACAGTGACAAATGGACTGTGAGTGTATTAAAGACTGTCTCCAATGCTCATACTATTAGCTACACAGAGTATGAACATTTTGACCATAGACATGTAGAACATGTATGCATATAAATATAAATGGGAGGTAATATGCAAAAGAAAATTAGGTGCTGCAGTAGTATAGTGTAATTTATGACTTTTTTAAATGTATCTTATGTTTTCTCTTCTTTTTGTTCCCTTTATTTTTTCTTTTTAATAATGATTTTAAGACCTTTTTATTTCTTAAAATTTATATCTCCATTTTTCTTTTTCAATAAAGATATTCTCTTATCTTTGTCAGGTGCTAACTCATCAGAGACTAAAAAATGTTTCCCTTCCTAAGATCTCTCCCTTCAGCTTCTTCAGAGATTTACAGAGAACTCAAATTTCATGCAGAGCTATAGCCAGAGAAGATTTTACCATCACATCTACATTTCTTCTGAAGCAATAACCTAGGAAAGAAAGCCAAATAACAGAGGAGGAAATCACACTGAAGTGATGGAGAGGAAACAGAAAAGACAAAGTAGCTGAAATAAAGAAAGGGTTTGCAAAATGATTAAAATGAATAATTGGTAATTTAAAATAGGAAGAAAAGGTGCAAAGGGGTAGGGGAAGTTGGAGGGGAAAGGTAAGAAGGGAAAAAAATTATGAGAAAAGGAAAGAATGGGAATAAAGTATGAATAGGGAAGGGTGGAGGGGGTGAAGGGAGGACAGGGAATGGGGAAAAAATAAGAACCAAGATACATCATGTACAGGTACAAGTGCCCTATGATAAATATAAACATATTGTATACCTAAAATGTACCAATAAAAAAATTTAAGCAAAAAAAGTGAGGGGTTGCATTAAAACATTAAATTGGACAAAATGTAAATTGTTCTGGTGACTATTTAAATACAAGGTCATATTTCTGTAGTAGCGTTGACAGAAACAAACAGCTAAGCCCCCTTTCCCACTTCACCAAGACCATAACTCAGATGTATGAGACACCAATTCACAAGTGTACTCACCTATTGAATTTTACAGGCTAACAAAGGTGGATGGTAAGTATCAAAGTCAAGGTGAGACCTGTGAAAATTCATCTGCTCAGGAAATCTCTAATGCATGAAAAATGCTGCCTCAGGCTCTGAGGGTACAACTATTAAGGAAAAATGACTTCAAGGACAGAAAACTGTCTCTACGGATACCTCCACTTCAACTATCACTCTTCTGAAAGTGCTGTGGCCAAAATCACCAATGCCATTCTAATTGTTAAATTCAGTGGCCTATGTTCAGCTTCCACCTAGTTTTATTTATCTGCAGCATTAGAAAATATGATTTAATTCCTCCCCAAAACTATAGTTTTTCAAAATAACTACAAGAGTTCAGAAGTTTCTAATAAAAGAAAAGATGGGAGAAGTGAAAGTACAAGAAGAGACATTGTTCTACTAACCAGCAACTAAAGTCAGTAAGTAACAACAAAGGGAAAAATAGTACAATTACAGCTCCAAGAAGAAATGTGTGATTTTGATTAAAAAAAAAAAAAGGTGGGGGGGTGGTATAATGAATTTCCATGTATTCTTTATCTAGCTTCAATGATCATCTCTTGAACTATTCTGAAAAACTTCTGAGACATAAAACATCTTTATGTATTTTAGATCATTGCCCCAATTTGACATTACACATCATATATATGTAGTAAATTATCACACTGTACCCTGTACCATAAATATGTCCAATTATTTTGTGTCAGTTAAAAATGTTAGAAAAAAATGTACCTTCTCTTTAATTCCTGGAAAACCTTTATATTTCTTTACCATATCTCTTACCATTCCTTCTTTGTGCTTTTTTATAAATGTTGACATTCTCCAGAATTTCTTTGATCTTGTCACATTCTGTGTGATATTTCCACATGGTGACATGTACATTTCAATTTTAACGACCAACCGTTGGTTGATAGCCCTCTAATCAGTCATCAAGGGCCAGAATTAAATTCTTTCTGTCAATTTTGTGTCCTATTGTGACCTTCACCTTAACCAGAAGCAGCACTTGCTAACCTCTTCCTCCCCACACTTCTGCTTCCCCTCATAATTCAGTCTGTAAGTAATAGCATTCTTGAACACCAGTTCCCAGCTGGAAACCAGATTTTTTTCTTTGACCTGTATCTCACTCGCCTTTCACATCCTTTCTTTTTCTCTCACTTGGTCACATTTTGAATCTTTAGTGCTACTATCTATTAAGATTTAAAAGAGACATAAATCTTTCAACCCAGGAATCCTACTGCTAAGGATCTATGGTACAGAAAGAAAACCATCTACATGTAAGAACATAATGACATGAGTTGCCTATCTATCCTCTTGGTTCTTCCACTACAAAGCAGGAAATAATTGACTTTGTAGCAGGTGGCAACCCTAACCACAAACTGGCCTTGATAGAGGAATAATGTAACCTCATTGCCCACAACCACCAGAAATACTGGCTCTGGGCCTCACACTTTTGAGACATTCAACAATCCCCCTTTGAGACACAGGGAGATATCACCCAGGACCAGCCTACATTCAAAAGCCGATGCTCAGTGGAAAAGTTGACCTCTCTTGCCTCTATTCAGAATGACCTCAAGGACTGTCACAGATCCTGTGCTTCTGATGGGGTTGGTTAAGGTTTCTCCTATCACAATGATGACATCTCAATTCAATTCCTGTTCAAACCTGCTCAGCACTCACAGACAGGGTTCCCAGGAGCTCTTTGGAATACACTGTCCTCATACCAACCTCTGCCTCAGGGTCTCTTTCCCAGGGAACTCAAGTCAGTTCAATAGTAATTGTTTATACGTTAGTGACTGTGTGCAAAGAACGCTTTCAAGTGCTTTATATCTCAAAATTCACTTAATCTTTATAAAATCGTTATATAGTAAGAACCATTATTATCTCTAAGAGCACATGACTGTTGAGTGGCACAGCCAGGATTTTAATGCAGGATACTGAGTCCATGCTCTTAACTATAAAACCTCCCTTGTGAGATCAAATATATTGTTAGTCATTGCTTTTATTTCCCCCTGGTACCAGGAATCGAACTCAGGGCCTTGTGCTTACCAGGCAGGTTGCTGAGCTACATCCCCACCCAGTCATTGCTTTTTAAAAAATGAAAAATATAAGGAAAATATAGTATCAAAGGACATATGAAGTGGTCTGGAAGAGAGACAGTATAGCATATGTGAAGGAATTTACAAGGCCATTGTGAACTAAAGAAAGTGGCCTACAACATGATCAAAAAAATTAGGCAGAGAGAGTCCTTTGTAGATAACTTTCCTCTTAGTTGAGTAAAATTAGCATTGTGGGACTATCAGTACAAGCTTTCCCACTCTGAACCTAGTGTGTACCATGTGTGCCTATTCAAGCAACTCAAAAATGTTTTCTCTGTCAAGTTGCAAAAGCAATTCTGGCAATAAATGTTGTCTGTGCCTTGCAAATGATTTTGGACTGCAATGGCTCAGTGTACCAGGCCAGCTTTTTCAATTTTAAGGCACGAGTCTGTTTCCCAGATGTCTACCTAAGCTCCTTTGGAAAATCCCAGTGAGGACCTGAGTTCTTTTGAAGCATCCTAAATTTTGAATGATAATTCACCTTTATGATGCCAGGTAGCTGACTGCTCATCTCAATGATCTTGAGTCCTCCTCCTCAGTGATCCTGACCAAATGTTAGCTAATTCTGGAATGTTAGCTAATCGTGGAATATATAATTTTAATTCTAAAAGAGGCCTTGGTAAGTCATGCATGTTTAATTTTTCAAGACTTCTATTTATCTCCCCACCCCCTGCCACTTTTGTGATATCAGGTTTCCCCATATATCTGAGAGCTCTTCAAAGAGCTCAAGGCACTTTGATTCTTCCACTGCACTGGGCCCTGGTGTCAAGGGTCAAACCAGCAGATGATTCTATGGCAGTTTGTAGCCTTAACATAGAAGTGGGGAAAACAGGAAGTGGTCTCTGTTTCATAGGCTACTTCAGCTTCTGCCAGCAGCCAATGCCTTAGCCATAACTAAAAGTGCAAATTTAGCTCTTCTTCCTGTGAGTAATCAAAACGAAAGAGAGATATATGAAATGTGGGTGATGGTCTCATCAGAAAGCTCCACTCTCATACGTCAAAGAAAAATATTCAGGCCACCAACCTACTCCTCTCCTCATGGGCTGTAGTCTCATTGATGGTAGGCGTCTTCATAGAAGAATGGGTTGAATTAGTTCCAAAAATAAAAAAGGATAAGATAAGCCACAGTCCATGGATGACATGCTGCAGTACCATTTGGCCAGAAGGTCAGAATGATGAAAAGGGATGGGTGGAGAGGACAGTTTTATTTTTCTTTGCCTTTGATCAGCTCGCCAATTTATCCATTATTCTCTGGAGCAACTTTCACAGGCTGTAGGATGCCAACTTCATTATCAATATAGTCAAAGCAGACTCCAAAGCTTCACAATGTAGATGCCTGGGAGAAGAGATAGAAGTTCACAGACTTAGTTGCTGAAAATTTGAGAAATCCTGTCAGCATCATCAGTGTGAACAGCACAGCTAGAATATGAGGGGTATGAAAATAAGTAACTGCCAGAAGGAAAATAAGTTATGCTGAAATTAGAAGAGGACAGAGTAAATTGAAGAATTTAACAAGAAGTGAGGTCTGAGAAAAGAGCAGAAGGAAGCTTATAGAAACACCAAGATAGAGAACAGTTTATTCTCATTCTTTCATGCAGCTTAAGGAGCTCTGCTTCTTTGTTCTTTTCCCCATCCTCTCTTATAATTTCATCAATTTGACCTGATCCCATTTTTACCTAGGGATTTGTGGGCCCCAGCTATGAGACTAGAAGAAATATCTACATTCTCAACACAGCTTCTACTTTCCAACAGATAGCCTGAAAGTGGTCAGGATCATGATGATGTTGGTCCTCTGCCTTTCCTTCTTCCTTAACTTGATCCTGGGTATGCAATACACCTATATGATTCCTCAGAATAGATATATGCACTTCATCATTGCCTTCATCTGTTTCCTCACGGGTAACTTCCTGGCTACCCTAATACAGGTGTATTCAGGTGTGAGATGTAGAGGGTTTGGAGTCCTAGACTGCAGTCTGTGACTAGCTGGACTTTCCACTTCTCTGAGTATATAGAGTCAGAGAAGTGGAAAGTCCAGCAAGTATATGTGTGTGTGTGTGTATATATATATATATATATATATATATATATATATATGTCAGAGCTAGCACTAAAGTGGGCTCAGTCGTTGGACAAGGTGCACTTAAACAGGGTGGAGGCTGGAAGTCTGTTGTATTTTGAGTGAAAGCTTAATTAAAGGAGTCAAAGTTCCTGAGAAAGGACTTTTTTCTCCTTTTTTTGGATACCAGGTTGCCTTCTGTTTGGTACGTTAGCACTGTATCATCATAAGCTAAAGCATGATCAGGCCTTGTACTTCTCTAGTTTCCAGACCATGAGGGTTCCTTTCACTCCCTACTTAGCCACTGTCTTCTTTATTACCTGTGGTGAGTGTCTGCAGGGCCCTTGAAGAGGGGTGAGAATCAGAGGGGAGAGTGAAAAGATGGGAGAGGGGAAGATGCCAAACCTTGCACTTGAAAAGGTTAAGCGTTGCCTGGACTCATTCCCTGCAGACAGCTCCTACAAGACCAACCAGGAAACCAGGCCTCAGTGATGGCTTTGCTATGCCTGCCTCAGCAAGGGAGAGCAGCTCCTAATCTCTGCTTTTTCTTCTGCGTTTCATTCCTTCCTTCCAGCTTTATGGCAGAGATAATCATCAAAATTGCCACCAAGGGGGGTGGCTGAGCCAAGATGTCCATTTGAAGAGAGGGGCAGTGACCCTGGGAATACATGGTAGTGCCAAGGTGGCTTGAGGGCAGAGAGAAGCAGTATTTGATTCTAAAAGGCCACCTACCCATTGGGAATTGCACTTCCTAACCCAGATAGAAGACTGTCCTCTGTCAAAAAGAATCCTCAATTTTCTTGAACATATACTTCCAGTATTTTCCATGAAAGCATTTCCTTCCAGGATGGCTTTGACTAGGTTACAGGAATCCACTAGGCTTTGGGTTGGGGTCTTCTGCCATTATGGAGAGAAATATTTCTGTGATTCTCCATTGTTCTTTCATCCTGCTCCTTTGCTTTCCCCTTCCCTAGGTTTTCTGTGTCTCCTACAGTGCAAGCAGCCCACCCATAGTTGTACCTGCCAGAAAATCCACCCATCTGATGAACAGTGCAGTGATAAACAGCTCTCTGGGCATTCTGTCCAAGTTATTTCACTTCCAGAGCGCACTGCAATGCCACGGAGCACTGTCTGTGCACCCTCTCAGGATTCAAAGGAAGATGCTGTGAGCAAAGAACATCTCCAAAAAGGTCATATGACCTGGGCTCTATGACTGGACAATCTATCGTCCATACCTGGCCATCTTTATGAACTCAGCATTGTCAGCATGCGCCTTGCTGTGTATCTCCAGCCACTTGGTCTGGGTTTGGCATTACAGAAGTGACTGCAAGTGGGTTGGGGTTCATAAAGAGACCCAGAAAATGGCTTTTTAAAATCCTGACATGCTAAACAAATACCTTCTTCTGCAGTATTTGTTATTAATATGATAAATACATAAATAATATTTGCTGTGTTGTTAACTCTACATAGAAAAATATTTATAATGGTATAGTACTTTTTATTTTATTGTGTAATGCATATTTTAATTAGCACATCTGTGAGACTAATAATTACATTTATCTTGGAGAATAAATATATATAAATTTCACCTCTTGATCATTTTGTTACTCCCCTTTTTCTACCAACTCTCCTTCCCTTACCCACCTTTTCCAGATCCCTGCCATCTACACAGTCTATCTCCCTATTTCCTACCATTTCTCTTTTATTTTGCTAGTTAAATTATTTATATTTTGAGTTCCTTATATTAGAGAAACCATACATTATTTAAACTTCGATGTCTGATTTACTTCTCTTAGCATTATGATCTCAAATTGCACTTATTTCCCTACAAATGACTCAAATTTACCCTTCTTTATGGCTGAGTATTACTCTGTTGTGTACAAATACCACATTTTCCTTATCCATTCATTTGTTGATGGGCATATAGGAATGTTCCATAATTTAGCTCTTGTGAAGTATGCTGCTATAAACATGGGTATGGAGGTATCACTGTAATATGACGATTTTAACTGTATCCAGGAGATACTCAGAGGAGGTATAACTGAGTAAAATAGAATTTCTAGTTTTTGCTTTTTGAGGAACTTCCATACTAATTTCCATAGTGGTTTTAATAGTTTATACTCCCCACAAAAATGTAGAAGAGTTCCTATTTCCCCAAAACCCCACAAATATTTGGTTTATTTGTATTTGTGTGGCTTTTTGTTGGTTGGTTTGTTTGTTTGATTTTTTGAGACAGAGTGTAGCTCCCTATACAGTTCAAGCTGGCTTTGGACTCATTATGTAGTCAGGCTGGCCTTGAACTCAAGGCAATCCTCCTACCTCACCCTCCCTAGTGCTATGATTACATGACTGGCTGTATTTGTTGTTTTTGAGTCCTTGATAATAGCCATTCTAACTGGAGTAAGAAGGAATCTCAGTGTTGTTTTGATTTGCCTTTCTCTAATAACCAAAGATGCTGAACATTTTTCCATGAAATTATTGACCGTTTGTATATCTTTTTTTGAGAAGTGCTATTCATTGTAAATGCCCATTTGTGATGGAGTATACTATTAGAACTCTAATTTTTTTTAGTTCTTTCTACATTCTAGATGCAATTCCTCTGTTAAAGGAGTAACTGGAAATTTTTCTGTCATTCTGCAGGTTTTCTCTTTACTCTATTGTTTCTTTCCTTTGATCTTCAGAACCTTTTAAATTTGATATGATCTCATTTGTTGATTCTTGGTGTTATATCTTGTGAATCCTTGCCTGTGCCTATGTCTTCAAGAGTTTACTCAAATTTTCTTTCAGTATTCAATATTTCTGCTTTTATATCTATGTCTTTGATCCTTTTTTATCTGATTTTATTACAGGGTGAGGTGTGGATCTAGATTTATTCTTCTGCAGATCAATAACCCATTTTCCCATTTTAACTATTTGTTAAAAAGAGGCTTTTTCCAACATTTGTTATTGGTCACTTTGTCAAAAAACAGGTAGTGAAAGGTGCTGGGGCTTGTTTCTATTCCATTGGTCAACATGTCTGTTTTTTGTGTGAGAAGTGTGCTATTTTTATCACTTTCATTTTGTAAAATAACTTAAAGTCTACGGTTGTAATCCCTCCTATTTTCCTCTTTTTGCTTGGGATCACTTTGGCTATTCTTGGTTTTTTCTTGTTTCATATAAATTTTAGAATTGTTTTTTCTAGTTCTGTGAAAAATACTGTTATTATTTTTATTGGAATTGCATTAAATTTATATACCATTTTTGGTAATATGGCATTTTAACAATATTGACCCTGCTTATCCGAAAACAAAGGATGTCTTTCTATTTCCTGATAGCCTCTTCCATCTTTTTATTTTTTTTAGAGTACTATAGTTCCCCCATCCTGCCTGGTACCGGGGATTGAATTCAGGACCTTGCGCTTGCAAGGTAGGCGTGGTGTCACTGAGCTAAATCCCCAGCACCACTATAGTTTTTGTTATAGAGGTCTTTCACTTCCTTGGTTGAACTAATTCCTTGGTATTTAATTTTCTGAATTTTTATTTACTTCTCTCACTGTGGATTCAATGTTAATATATGAAAATGATATTGATTTTTCTGTGTTGGTTTTATATCCTGCTACTTTGCTGAATTTATTAGTTCAAGAAGACTTTTGGTGGAGTACTGGGCGGGGGAGTATTCTATGTAAAGCATTGCATCATCTGCAAATGAGGATACTTTGACTTCTTCCTTTCTTTTACATACCCTTTTTATTTCTCTCTTTTCCCTGATTATCCTGACTAAGGTTCCAAGTACTATATCAAGCAGAAGTAGTGATAGTGGGCACTCTTGTCTTTTTTCGAATTTTAGAGTGCATGCTTTCAGTTTTTTCCACTTAGTGTGATATTGGCAGTGGCTTTTTTCAATTCAAAGTAAGGTTCTTCTATACCTTTAAAAAATCCTTTATCAGGATTTTTATTATAATTAGATTTTGAATTTGTCAAAGGTTTTTTCTGCACCTATTGTGATGATCATAGGGTTTTCATCCTCATTTTTATCTATGTAGTGTATTACATTTATTGATTTACATATGTTGAACCATCCTTGCTTCACTAAGATGAAGATAACTTGGTCATGATGTATGATCTTTTTAATGATTTGTTGCATTCTGTTTACAAGTATCTTGTTGAGGATTTTTCCATCTATGTCCATGAAGAAAACTGGCAATTGTTCTTTTTTATATTGATGTTTCATCTGGTTTTGGTACCAAGGTGATGCTAGCTTCAAGGAATGAGTAGGGCAGTATTCTTTCCTTTTCAATTTTATGGAAGAGTTTGGTGGGTATTTTCACCATGGCATGCATTAGGTTTTAGGATTTACTTAGTTGGTAGAGTTTTTATTACTGTCTCTATTTCATTGCATGTCATTGGTCTGTTCAGGGATGGATATATATATATATATATATATATATATATATATATATATATATATACATTCTTGGTTAGGTTATAACTGAAACCTATTGAGATGTCATTGCCATGACTTTTTCTTTTTGTTGGGTTCTTCCCCTTTCCATTTAATTTCTTGTCATGCCAGATGGGTTCATTCTGCTTTGCTTCCTGGGGTTGTGATCTTCAATGTCTGTTCCTAGGCTATTGTGTAAAATTCTTTGGAGTGCTGGTTTGGTATTCACGAAGTTCTTAAGGTGCTCTTTGTCATGAAAGTATCTTATTTCTCCATCCATTTTGAAAGATAGTTTCCCAGGGTACATCAATCTGGGTTGGAGGCTGTTTTCTTTCAGGGTTTGGAATACATCACTCCAAGCTCTTTTGCCTTGAGGGTTTGTGTTGAGAAGTCCGCTGTGATTCTGATGGGCTTTCCTTTGTATGTGATTTGTTTCTTTTCTCTAACTGCTTGTAGAACTTTGTTCTTCTGTTGGGTTTCTGGAATCTTAACAATGATATGCCTATGTGTAGATTTTTTTTGATCAAGGCTATTTGGAGTCCTATATGCCTCACTTATCTGTATGTCAAACTCTTTTCCCCTGCTTGGGAAGTTTTCTGCCATTATTTCTGTGAAGAGTTTTTTATGTCATCTCCACTCTCTCCTGTTTCTTCATTGACTCCAATCAGTCTTATGTTATTCTTCTTTGCATCATCTAGCAGCTGCTGGATTGATTTCTCGTGTTCCCTTATAATTTTGAAGCAATTTTTCTTTTCCTTCTCACTAATTGCAATCTTATCTTCTATATCTGAAATTCTGTCCTCACATTGGCTCATTCTGCTGTGTAGACTTTCAATGGAGTTTTTCATCTCTTGGAAATCTATTTGCATTTGTTTTATGGATTCCACTTTTTCCTTCTGTTGGGATTCCATCATGTTCCTGAGCTCCTCTCTAGATTTATTAATCATGTCTTGCACTAGGGGCACAATTTCTCCTGTGATCTGAGAAATTATTTCTGATTTCATTTTTTCCAGATCCCTTTTTTGTTGCCAGTTCAGTGGGTTCAGGTGGTTGAGTATCAGAGGGTTCCATCTCATTTCCCTTTGGGGTTGCTGTAGGTGATCTGGAGGTCTGGTTTTGAGACTTATTTACTTGTTTTCTCATTTTGACTGGGGTGGGAGCCGTTATCACCTGCACGGATTGCCTCCTCTGAACTGGGAGAGGTGGGACATGGGCCAGGAGTAGCAGTAGGGATGGTAGCCCAAAAGCCCTTTCCTGTGGCCTGGGAGCAGCAGGAGGGATGGTGTCCAGGAAGCCCCTTCCTCTGGTCCAGGAGCAGTGGGATGGCAGCTCAGAAGCCCCTACGTCTGGGCCAGGAGCAGCATTACTCAGTACCGTGGTCTGGTGATTCAGTGTCCTCTGCATCTTTATAGTGTGGAACCAGGTGGCTGTACAGGGTGGGGGGGGGGGTCCAGTGGATTGTTGCTGGGGCGAGGGCTGATTTGGCATGTTCTGCATGACTCAGGACCTCGGTAGGGCGTGTGCAGACCTGCCTGTCTGCAGTGGGCTGATTTGATGTGTTCCACATGACTGGGGACCTCGGTATGGCGTGTGCTGCTATTGTCATTTAAATAGGAACAATATCTCCCTGATTTCTTCTGTGACCCACTGATTATTCAAGAGTTTATTACTTAATATCTGTGTGTTTGCATATTTTCTGTAGTTTATTTGCTGTTGATTTCTAGTTTCATTCTGCTGTTGTTGATAGTATGTAGGCGGAGATTTTTTAGACTTTTGTATTTATTTAAGTATGTTTTATGGCTTAAAATATGGTCTGCTTTGGAGAAAAACTCTATGTGCTGCCAAGAAAAAATGTTTATTATGGGTTGCATGAAATATTCTGTAGATATCTGTTAAATACACTTGTTAGATGGTGTGTTTCAACTCTGACATTTCTTTGTTGATTTTTTTTGTCTGGTTGACCTATTAATGACAGTGGGATTCTGAAGTCCCCCACTATGATTATATTGATGTTTGTCTGAACTTTCACGTCCAGTAGTATTTACTTTATGAAATTAGGTACACCCACATTAAGTGCATACATATTTACAATTATTATGTCTTTCTGTTGAATTGTTTTCTTTACCAGTATAGAATAGTCTTTGTCTCTTCTGATCAATTTTGGCTTGAAGTCCACTTTTAAAATCCTGCTTTCTTTTGGAATCCTGTTGCATGTTTCAGTTTATATGCTTCTTTAAGGATGAGGTGAATCTCTTGTAGTCAACATATGGTTGAGTTTTATTTATTGACTCAATCTGCCAATCTGTGTCTTTTGGTTGGGTAATGAAAACCATTCACATTGAAAGATGTTACTGAAATGCACTGACTGAATCCTGTCATTTAATTATATTTTCATTGCTTATTCCTTTATTTTTCCCTTTTGTTTAACTACTCTCCCAATTACATGTACCCTTTCCTTTGGATTCTTTAGTGATGCTGATCTCTCTCTCTCTCTCTCTCTCTCTCTCTCTCTCTCTCTCTCTCTCTCTCTATCTATCTATCTATCTATCTATCTCACTCTCATTCTTGCTCTCTCACTCTCATTCCTGCTGTAATTTCTGCAATACTGGTTTGGTGGTCCAGAATTTCTTTAGGTGCTCTTTGTCATGGAAACCTTTTACTCAGCAATTTTGAAACATAATTTTGTAGGATATATTAATCTGCTTTGGACGTTATTTTCTTTTAGGGCTGAAATCTTTCACATCAAAATTCCCAAGCCTTTAAGATTTATATTGAGAAATCTTCCGTTACTCTGATAGGCTTTCCTTTATAAGTTACTTGTCTCTCTTGCTTTCAGTATTCTCTTTTTATGCTGAAGTTTTATGTTTTTCTTGCATTTAGTATTCTTTCTTTGTGCTTCTGTTTTATAATTTGATACTTTAAATTGTGTTAGAGTTGGGGAGGCTACACTGTGGCTGGTCAAGTACCCATCCACTGATTTCTGAAGGAGACTTTTCAATCTCTACCCCCTTCTTTTCTCAATGATCCCTGTAACTGCTTATGTCTGCTCTTTCTATACTGCTCCAAGTGAGAGCACCACACCACTCCTTTTGGGGTGCAGCTCTTCTCCTGCACCTGACTCTCTGACTGTACCCCAGAAAGTTTTTGTTCAACACTCAAACTCAGTGGTGTCCAGAGACTGCAAAGTTCAATGGCTTTGGTCTGGAAGCCCGAGGGTTCAGGCACTGAGCTCTGTGGCATCTGGAGGGCAGGCAGCAGCCAGGATAAACCAGAGGAAACAGAGTTCACCAGTATTTAGGGCAGTGATGGAGAACGCCTACATTGACACTGTTCCAGTGTCTTGTCTCCTCCTCCTCCAGATCACACTGGTCACTACAACTGCCTGCTTCTGTGACGAGCTATGGGTTTCTCAACATGTGGTTCCAGGTCCCCTGGACATTGCCCTTGCTCCTTTTCTCCCCAAGGGCCTGCTGATTCTAACTCAGTCACTGCTCTCTGAATAATTCTCTGCCTTTCAATTTCTCTAGTGCCCTAATCTGTGACTGTCTCACTAACCAGGCTTCCTCTAACAGTGAGAAGGAAGTTAGAACAGGTGGCCACTAGATGGTGATTCCTAAGTTAGGTCCAATCTCAGCAGCCCAGCCACTGCTGTTATACTTGCCTTCTTCCCTCAGAGGGTTAGATCTTTTCCCAAGATAGTATGTTCACTAGATCTGAAGTGTAAGCAGTACCAGGAATCAAACTCAGACCTTGCACTTGCAAGGCAGGCACAGTACCACTATGCTAAATCCCCGGCCCTTTTTCTAAATACTCTTGGTACTGGACTACATATGGGGGGCTTCTCCTTCATGTTGCCTTCCCATATTTGTTCACTGCCCACCCGCTTTCCAAGTACCTGCCCTTCCCAGGGTGCATCTTCCAAATATCCTGCGAGCACAGCTGCCTCTAATCAGCCATCATGGAAGTTCCTATCATATAATATTTTGAACACAGAGAGAAGAATACAAAGCAATATGATAAATACCAGAATACAACTCATAAAATTTTAACACTTTGTTATTATTTGTATTGGAAGTTTGCAACTAAATTTATAGACATTTTCCTCTAAACATTTTCCTAATCTCACCTCTCCCTTGTTACCTATCATAAAACACTTTCAAAAATGCATTGCTGAAAATTTTACATTCATGTTATCATATTTGCTATAATGCATCTATAAAAATTATATGAAATTTTTTTCCAAATGCTCCAAAGATATTAAGTGCCATAATATACAGATAATGCTGTACAATCTTTATTCATTGACATCTATGTTTTGGGAAATTCACTGGTAAGTTTAGTTCTATATCATTCATTTAAACTACTGTTAGGCATTCCAGTATAAAATCTAATGTCTAATAGTCTCAAGTTGATGAACATCTACTCATTTTCTTTCATTTTGTTACAAACAATACTGCATACTTATGCATAGTTCTTTTTGACCACAAACTATGCTTGTTCTTGTATTTATCTACAGCTAGAATTGTTCACTCAGAGAACATATTCATTTTGACATTGCCTCAATATTGATAAAACTGTCTGAAAATTGCTGCACCAATTTACATTTTTGCCAGCACAAAATGAGCTGTGGTTTTCTTCACTCTTACAAAGAGTTTTGTGATCGGCCTTTCAATCACTGATGATATGGATTATCGCACAACTTTTCACTCAATTACTGAGCACCTAGACTTCCTCTTCTGTTTACCACTGTTTGGCCATTTTCCTGATAGAGTGTTTATCTGGTTTTTTTACAGGATCTGCAATTCTTATATATTGGACACTAAAGCTAACCGATTGTAAGCATTAAAAATATGTTTTCCCAGTTCTTTGCTTTTAACTTAATGATATCTTTTTGTTTTATTGTTATTCAAATTAAATATAATTTTATCAACCTTTTTCTTTCAATTTGTGCTTTACTGTTTCTTTTAATTCTTCTTGTTTAATTTTTATGTTCCTCTTTCAAGAGAGTATGGATATATCAACTGTCACTTTTCACTGTTCATGAGTTAGTCAAAACTCAGAGTTCAGGACACTAAACATAGTCCTCATATTTTAATGTTACATTAAGATGTATCAATTTTACATGCTAAGGGGGTTCAATGTGTTATTTCCACACACACATGTAGTATGAATTGTTAAATTTACCTCCCCTTATCCACCCTCCCCTCTGCCTTCCCCACTTCTAGTAAAGTTCTTATCTTTCTGTGTCTGGCTTATTTTATTTAAATGATTTTTCTTTAAGCTTTTGACAAATTCTTAAAGGTAATATTTCTCAAGGTTAAAATTTATATTTCAATGTCAGATGGTTGTATTTGAAAACTCACTATTCTGAAAAAGTGGGTTTACCACCTTCTGTCTATACTAAAACTCAGTCGTTTGTCCTGTTAGATGTAAGCATTTTGGGATGTGATTGTCTCCTAAAATGATTTTCACTTATTTGAAGACTGAAGGCAAGGCCCAAAACAATCAAATTATTTCCAACCAACCTAACTGCACCCCAGAACAAAGCTACAGAAAGTTTTTAAGACTCCAAAAATATCCTGCACCCAAATATCCTGCAAATTTCACCATGTCTGCTATCCAATGAAAAAATTACCAGACATTCAAATTCATAAGCTATGAAACACAAAAATTAACAAATGAGACTACATCAAACTAAAACATTTTTGTACATCAAAGAAAATGGTCAACTAGCAAAAAAAAACCAACTGAGAATATGGAAGAAAATATTTGCAAAATATACATCTGACAAAATGGTAATATGTGGAATATAGGAGGAACTCAAATGCTTCTTAGCCTTTTGGCTAAGACCAAGTGGAGAATACATAAGGAACTCAAAAAACTCAATGGCAAAGAAAAGAGAAATATCAACTTTAAAAATGTTCTAAGTATCTGATAGACATCTCTTCCCAAAAAAGACATACAAATGGCTACCAAGTGTACAAAAAAATGGTCAGTGCTTTTAATCATTAGTGAAATGTAATTAAAGACACAGTGGAACATCACCTCACTGCAGTGAAAAAATGGTTATTATCAACAAGACAAAAAATTACAAATTCTGGCAAGAATATGGAGAACAGGGTGCTTGTACACTTTCTTGGGTGACTTTGTTAGTTTTCTCATTGCTGAGACAAAATACCCAACACCCACATGTTAAGGGAGAAAGGTTTATTTGGCTTAAAGTTTGCAGAGGTTTCAGTCCATAATCAGCTGGCTCCAAGGCAGGGTGACATGGCAGAGGGCCATTGCAGAGGAGAAACCATTCATGGCAGGCAAAAGACAACAAAAGCAAGCAAAGACTTTAGCAGCTTCTTTCTGCCTCTTTTATATTCTATCTAGGCTACTAGGATTAGGTTGGTGCCAAACTAATCAGTGCACTGATTTAGTAATCACACCCCTTAACCCTAACACCCTTAATCCTACCACTGCATCATGAATCAGTCACACACTCTAGATTCAGCCACCTCTGAAAAAGCCCTACCTATAACTGCATGAGGCTTTTGAGGGACATCTAGACTCAAGCCATTAACACTGGGAATGTAAATTAGTATAGCCATTATAGAAAATAGTATTAAACTTCCTCAAAAAATGTAAAACTACCATACAGTCCAGCAATCCCTCTAGAAAATGAGGCTAGGGATTTAGCTCAGTGGCTCCATGCCTGCCTTGCAAGAGCAAGGCCCTGAGTTCAATCCCTGGTACCAAAAGAAAAAGAAAGAAAATGAAATCAGCATGTCAAAAAGACATGTACACTCCTATTTATGGCATCATTATTCACAATAATTAGGATACAGAATCAACCTAAATGTTCATCATAGGTGAATGAATACAGAAAATGTGATATATATATATATATATAGATATAGATAATAGATAGATAGACAAAATTGAATCCTAATCAGCCATAAAAATGCATAAATGTTGTCATTTGCAAAAATATGGATGAACCAAGAGGGCATTATGTGTTAAGTGAATAAATCAGGCACAAGAAGACAATACATGATTTCACTTCTATGTGGTATCTAAAACCCAATCTGAGACATTGAAATTAGAATAATGGTTACCAGAGACTGGGGAAATAGTTGCATGAGGAATGGGGGGAGGAGCAACAAGCACAAAGTTCGATAGGAAAGAAAAGTTCTGATGTACATAACACATTGAATATAATTAACAATAATGCATTTATACCTTAAAATAGAAGAGAGGAATTTGAATATATTTACCATAAAAAAGTGATAAAGGTTTAATAACCCTGAATTAATCATAACCCTGAATTAATCATCACCCAGTATAAACATGAACTGAAACATCACATTGTGTCTCATACATATGTATAATATTATATATGTATTATACATATAATAAATATGTATAATATTATGTGTCAATCAAAAAATAGAAAATCAATGTTAAAAATTACTGTAATAAAGAAGCAGGAAAATGTAATACATGATGAGGGAAGAAAGAATCAATTGAATAACTTATCTAGAAATTACAAAGGTGACAGAATTCACAATGACATTAAAACTATTAAACCAGCATTTCATTTAAGTAGAAAAAAAAAGTACAAAATCTGAGATAGAAATATAAGGTGGAATTAATAGCAAATTGGTCATTGCAAAAAAAAAAGGTAATGAACTTGAACAAAGCAATAAAAACAATACATCAAGGGGGAAAATGAATAGCATATCAGTGAAATGTGATACAACTTCAAGCAAATATGCATTTGTGTGGGATCGCTGAGAAGAGTGAGAATGTGAAAGACTTGAAGAAATAATGACCACAATTTTTCCAAACTTAATGAAAGTTATAATCCCCAAATTCTGAGAACTTCAACACAGCCTCAAACAAAAATAGAGATGAATAAAATTACACAAAGCCATATCTTTGCTTAAAACCTATGATAAAGAAAATATCTTCAGAACGTTAAGAGAAAGAAATTTCTCACAGAGAGGAAAAGACAAAATAACAGCAGATATTCTCTAAGAAACAGCACAAGACAGAAGACATTTAAGTGGACTCTTTAAACACTGAAAGAAAAAAGTTGTCAACCTAGAATTCAGAAATAAAGAAAAAATAAAGACTTTTTCAGATATAGATAAAACAATGTCTTTAAATCCTATATATGTATATACATATGTATACATACACAAGCATGTATATATACAAATTTTAAAATTATACAAATTGTGAGTATATAGGTATTTTATATGTATTACACTTTATATACATATATGTATATATACTTTATATATATACAAATATATCTCCATATATATCACACATATATATCTCCATACATATGTATATATAAATATATATATAGAGAGAGAGAGAGAGAGGTAATCCACTAGCGGGAAATCTGAATGAAGCCATATAGTAAGTGTACAGAACAAAGAACTGTTTAATTAAAAGATTCTGTTCCAAGATTAATGTTCTGGATTTTGAGATTTTTAGAGACTGAGTAATTCCAAGTAATGAATGACAAGACGCAAGACATTCAAATTTCAGGGGTTTTAAGAAGCATTTCACATGAACTGTTGAAAAAGTCTTCAATAATTGTGCCAATATGGTTGGGGATGTAGCTCAGTGCTTCTGCACCTGCCTGGCAAGCACAAGGTCCTGAGTTCGATCCCCAGTACCAGAAAAAAAAAAATGTGTTAACAATGCTTTACAAATTCAATTTTTTTTAAATGTAAAAATTCATCCACAATTGTCTTACTTGTTACTGTAGTTACTTACTTCTTTCTTGAACCTCGGACAATATATAGAAGAACCAAAGAAAATGTATGAGACTGTATACTATAAAACTCAGAGATGTTTAATAAAAAACAAGAGGGCCAGGGATTTAGCTCAGTGGTTCCACTGCCTGCCTTGCAAGCAAAAGGTCCCAATTTTGATCCTCGGTACCAAAAAAAAAAAAAACACTTTATTAAAAAATTAAATAAATAAATAAAATAAAAACCAGAGAAAGAACTGATTGAAAATAGAAACTGGGAACAAAATAAAAATTATCATTATTATATTATTAAGGAATTTTAATATACTATATACTTGAGCAATACACAGTTTATTATTTCACATATAATTATATAATGTATATATAAAGTAGTATAACATTATTGCTACAGTTATGTCCCTCTGGCTGTGTGCCCTAGCTCTCTGGCACATGAAAAGCAGGATGCACATTTTCACCTGGAAAAGCCTGAGTAGAACCAGTGCTCTCAAGTGAACATCAAACTTTTGTTAAGGTAAAAAGGATGAGAAGCTTTACTTAAGTGGGGAATGTTTAAGGGAATATTTATGAAAAGATAAATATGGCAAACTTGCATCTGTGGAAAAAGAGCCAAGAGTATGAAAGAATAGAGTTGTCCTAGACTGAGTTCAATACAAGAGCTCATGTCTTTGAATAGGGACAGTATAGGGATTTTTAAAAAATGTAATCTGGTGTGGTGGTGCACACCTGTAATCCCAGCACTCAGGATGCTGAGGCCAGAGGATGGCTGTGAGTTCAGAGCCAGCCTGAGCTGCATAGCAAGACCCTGTCTTAAAGAAGAAGAATTTGTTATAGCCATATTTTCATCTGGCAATTTACCTTTTAAAAATGTCTATCCTAATATAGACAAAGGTACTACATGGTGTCTGAAACTCCAGAATATTCATTTTTGGAGAACATTTCCTGTTTTATCAACATAAGTAATATGAAAAGGTTCCATATTTTTAGCTTCCTCGTAGATTTTTTTTTTAGGTATTCTGTTTTCTTTTAAATGAATAAAGCAAAATATCTGGGGGAATCCCCAAGGAGATCCTAACAGGTCTGCATCTAAAACTTTATAATTGTGATTAAGTAGTTCGCAACCAACTTTCTTTTATAACAATATTATTAATTAACCTCTTTTGATCTGTATCCCCAAGAGCTATTCTCATCTAAATTTCTAAGGCAAATAAGCCCATGAAAATATAGAGTGCATCAAATATAGAGATACAAGAAGGGAAGCTTCACTTTACAGAGAAAAGGAAAGAGGTAAAAACTTTTTTTAAATACACAAGTCACCCTTAATGCTATGAAACATTCAGAGCATTCAAGAGCATTTAGTCAAAGCTTCATGGAAAAATATTCTAATAACCATGAAGGCAGAATAAGATACCAAAACTTCACTGAGTTTCCCTCTCTGAACCACAGCTTGGTGAGTACACTGAAGAATTACACCTTAGCCACATCTGGATGAGCTACTTGTATGAGACAATGTATCAAAAAACTCATTCGCTAAATAATTTAAATGAGTGAGAATTAACCAACAAGACAAAAATATAGCATTGCTACATGAGGAAAAATACCTGAGCATTGAGAATCAATAATTGTATAGGAGTTAGTGGGATCAGTGGTTCACTCATTTCATACATGAGAAATATTTCTGAGTTAGAAATAGGAATTGGCAAAAAAAAAGTGCAATACTTGCAATTAATTCATGCAAATATAATAAAGCTTGAGCCTCTAACTACATCTGCAGGTATAAAACATGGGAATAATTTTACCTCATCTTACATAATCAGTGAAATGTAGTTTTTCATATGTATTTTTATTTACTAATATCACTTTTGTTAAATTTTCTTCTCTGTGTACAGTCTGTGATCTGTCAATGTTATTAATGGGATCAGATGCCAATCTGGAGAGACTCGGGTTACATACACATTAAAAATATTCCTTAGTTATGAATTAAACTTTATGTGATTGGTGATATTTATCTAAATAAGAAAACAATTATCTTTAACTATTCATCTCTTTTAAGTCATCTTAATGTTTTCTGAATGGAACTATACTTTTTTTGGAAACAATCTACTAGGTATCCTCACACACTTGATTTGACTTTGAACCTTATGGAAATGAATTTGAATGTTATATTTACTGAATGTTATTTTTACTTCTGAGATGAAGAAGCTATGACCCAGAAATGAACATTTTAATTCAGTATAACAGAACTAGGAGTGGTAAAACTGAGACTGGCATGAATATGATCAAAATACATTATACACATTGACCTCCCCCCAAAAAAGCATGTGAAACAAGGTAAGACTATAGGGCCAGGGGGTGATGTGTATGGGGGGAATGATCAATGATAAATTAAAGTATGATATATGCATGTACAAATCTGCCAAAGTAAAACCCATTAATCTGTATAGCCAATCCACACTAATTAAAAAATGTGGGGGTAAAAACTTGGAACCTAGGGTTTTTTTAACTATCTCACTAACCTAATTGATATTTAAATCTTAAAATGTAAAATATTTATCTGTTGAACAATAAATCAAAATAATAATAAAAGATACACAAAAAAACAAGCAAGATAGTTCACGGGAAAAGTTTACATGTGATTTCATATGCAACTGTATCCAATACCTCCCTCTGGCTCTTGTCCTGAAGACCACAAAGTATGAAGTCCACAGACCAAGTACAGCTTATTAGAAAGAACAAAGAAAAGCTCCTGGTAGCTCAGGAGCTCCAAGGGAGGATGGCATAACCCAAGTTCAGGTGTTTATCTACAAGCTTTAGTGAGCTATTTTGGGGGACATGAAAGTGAAACAATGTGGTTGCAGTTTTTAGCTAGGCCTCTGACTTCAGGAGGAGCAGACTTCCCAGGTACCCCAGCTTCTCAGGGCTTATCTCAGCTTACCCAGGCCCTTTCCCTTTGAAGCAATCCTTTGCCATTTTTAGCTAGGCCTCTGACTTTAGGTGCACAGGCTTCTCCCGCTCCCTGCTCTCTAGCTTCCCCAGAATACAAAGGGCTCTTTCCCCTTGTGTTATAATTTTCCTAGGGCTTATTTCAGTTTACTCAGGTCCCTATCCTAGCTGCCTACTGTTTGTCTATCTCCTGGCCTCACTAGTATATTGGTATGTGTATCCATGATTAGCAGCTTCTATGCAGTAATTTAGAAAATCATTTGGGAGGTTGCTTACTGGAGAATAAAAAAGTTAGAATCTTTGAAGTGGGTTATTAGTTGAAAAGAAAATGATAGCAGGATTCCTGAATCACAAAATTGATCCCACTCCCTAATTTTTCAGGTGAGAGACTTGAAGCCCAGAATATAAAAGGCATTTTTTTAAAGAAAAAAGCATTTTCTGTTTTTTTTAATAAAATGAAGTACTACTCAGCCATAAAGAATGAGAAACTAGAGACATTTATAGCTAAATGGATGCACACTGAGGTCATACTCTTAAGTGAAATAAACAGGACACACGTATAAATACTGAATAGTTTCTCTGATATGAGAAACTGAAAGTGTAAATAAGGATAAAAATGTATAATAGATAATATGAAATAGGAAGAAAAGGTCCAAAGGGGAAGCAGAAATGGGAGGGGTAGGAGAAAGGAAAGAAGGGAAAGGAAAAAATATGAGAAAAAAAAAAAACAGAAAAAAAGTCTTGGTAAATGGGAGGGGTGGAGGGGTTGAAGGGAGAGCAGGGGAATGGGGAAAAAATAAGAACCAAGATATATCATGTAAGGTACAAATTCCCAATGATGAAGGTCATCATATTGTATACCTAAAATGTACCAATAAATAAAATAAAACATACCAATAAACTTAATAATACAAAAAAGAAAAAAACATTTTCATTTTATTCAGACATCAGCTTCCCAGGCCTACTATGTTATGAGCTATGACCTCAGACAAAGAACCCGTGACACAGATCCAAAGTAATTTCTTGTAATTGACTACCTAATAAGGTAAAATTGAAGACCAGGTCTTCCTTGGGTTTTTATATTGAGAAAGAGATAGAGAAGACAAATAATCTATTGGAAAAGATTGCTGGGAATTAACAAAACCAACTGCACAAAGATTTGTTTAGAAGAATATTTATCTGATCATTATGTAACAAACAAGAAATACAAACCATTTAAATTTCCAACACTGTGCAACTAGCTAAATATATCCACCATATCATGTATAAAAATGATTTGTGTAGATTTTCAGTAATGGAAAGATGATATATTGTAAAAGAAAAAAATAGAAAAAATAAATTAAAGAGAGTAAGCCTGTTACAAAATAGTACACTGGTATAACTGATTTAGTTAAATCAAAATGTAATTTGACCTTCAAAACAGCCTGGAAAGATATACTCCAAAATGCTGCCACTATATCTAAGAAGTTTTACTATGGGTTATAATTTTGTTTTTTGCATTTGTATTTTTTTAATTCTTTGCATTAAAAATATCTTTCTAATAATAGGGAAAAATGTAAAAAACAAAACAGGATATCAAACTGTTTTGTCCAGGAGAAGAGTTAGGGGAGGCAAGAGAAGGAAAATGAAATGATCTCAATCAGTAGAAAAGAGGGGAACAGCTGCTAACTTGTTATCAAGGAGGTGCCAAGAGAAGTACAGACAAAGACAACTGTGGAGGTCAAAGGTAAAACCTGGGTATTTTTAATCTGAAAGAAGGAAATCTACAAAAGAATTGCATATCAAATACTAGGACAAAGGAAAAGATGAACTTGAAACTTTTAAGATTTCAGCTGAACGAGTACATCGAGTAAACTTAATTACCTCTGCTTTACTTTTTAGTGCAACATTTGTACCTCTCTGATTTTATCACATTGTATAATGTCCTTTCAAATGATCAGCCAGATATATGAAGTATATATTACATGCTGCATAAAAACTAGGTTTTAGACACAGGGAATACAGACAACATATTCATTTTTCTCTTCTGAGGCATCATTTACGGTGATTAATAAGGATCATGAACCATTATTCATTTCAAACATCTCTGAATTACTAGGGCAAGACTAAAAATTGGGAGGCTGGGTATGCTAGCACAGTCTGTAATCCCAGCACTCTGGGAGACTAAGGCAAGACAATAGAAATTCAAGTGCAGCCTGAGCAATTTAGCCACTTAGCAAGGCCCTGTCTCAAAATTTTTAAAAATTTTAAAAAGGGCTGGAGATGTAGCTCAGTGCAAAGGCCATGAGTTCAATCCCCAGTACTGCAAGTGAGGAAGGTAGGCCTCTGGAGACCATCAGATAAAGGAAAAACCAAATAAATTTTATCTCTTACAACAGTTCACAAATGTAACTGTCAAAGTGAAAAAAAAGTTATACAAAGAAGTAGAAAGTACTTAAAAGGATCCCCTTCTTAGTAACTGTAAACTCTAGAGTAATAGAAAGAAATTTTAGCTCAGGTACAAGTCACATCTGTAGGTGGTAAAATCAAACTGGAAAAGTAGAAAAACAGAAATTCCATTTAATGCAAAGAAATAGAAAGCTTAAGACAGTTTTATTCAGTCTTTTCTCTTCATTATATGGGGAGAGGGGAAGTACACTTAATATTTTGATTCCTGAAAGCACACAATGACTTTCAGATAGAGGACCACATTCCATGATTCATCTGTTAATAGGCTTTCAATATTACAGTGTCAACAGGTGTCTATAAAATGACCTCAACTGATTTCCTTCTCCTGTTTCTTCAGGAGCATTGCCCAGAATGCAACAATGGCCACTGGAAACTGGAGCACAGTGACCGAATTTACCCTGACTGCCTTGCCTGCACTCCTGGAGATTCGAGTGCTCCTTTTTGTTATTCTCTTACTAACTTACACATTAACAGCAACAGGAAATATTGTGATCATTTTCCTAATATGGACTGAGCCTCAGCTGCAAACCCCAATGTGCTTTTTCCTCAGTAAGTTGTCATTTCTGGATATTTTGTACACCACCGTTGTTACCCCAAAGTTGCTAGCCTGCTTGCTGGTAGACCAGAAGACCATATCCTTTGCTGGCTATATCACCCAAACATACTTCTACTTCTTCCTGGGGACCGTGGAGTTTATACTCTTGGCTGTTATGTCCTTTGACCGTTACATGGCCATCTGTAAACCCCTGCACTACCCCATCATCATGAACAGCAGGACCTGCCTCATGTTGCTTCCAGGCTGCTGGTTGGGAGCTTTCCTGTCTGTGATGATACCAATGATTGTGGTAACAAGGCTACCTTACTGTAGGAAAGAGATCAATCATTTCTCCTGTGACATTGCTCCTCTTCTTCAGGTGGCTTGTATAGATACCTGTCTTATTGAGAAAATAAACTTTATCCTGTCTGCCCTTGTCATTCTGAGCTCCCTGACATTCACTGCTGGATCCTACACCTATATAATTTCTACCATCCTATGCATTCCCTCAGTCCAAGGCCATCAAAAAGCTTTTTCTACCTGTGCTTCTCATATCACTTTAGTCTCCATTGCTTATGGGAGCAACATCTTTGTTTATGTGAGAAACAATCTGAGCAACTCACTGGACTTTGACAAGGTAGCTGCTGTCCTCATCACTGTGGTTACCCCTCTTCTGAACCCTTTTATTTATAGCTTGAAGAATGAGAAGGTAAAAGAAGTGTTAAGAGAGACAGTGAATAGAATTATATCCTTGATATTAAGGAAAAGTTGACATAATATTTAGTACAACACATAATAATTCCTACTTTCAACACATTCATTCTGCATGAATACAATCATGTGTTAGTGTGCCAGAAAACAAAAGCTATGCCAGTAGTGTAAGTCATAGCCATGGAAATTGAAAGAAACCCCTGCTCATGTCTGGGCAAAGGGGAACAAATTTGATGGTAGAGACGTAAGCAACAATAAGTCAACCTCTCCAAGATGCATAATCCAGATGGAAAATGACAACTTGTGGAAGAGAGGAAGAAGGGAGATGGATCCCCTGGACCCAAGAAGGATCTGAGGGAAAAATTGGAACCTACAGAGAAAGTGATGAGACAGATTGCAGGGCAGAAAGACAAGGCAAACTGCAATCCCCCCACCCTCACTCCCAGCTCGCAGAGTGAGAAAGGTGTATTGACTCTACAGAGGACAGTGAGGACAGGTGAGTCCACAGGCCTCCAGGGAGAAACATGCCACTGGAGTGGATCAGTGGATGCTGTGTACTGCAAGGGCTGGTGAGTGACTCTAGTCCAGGTCACAGCCATGTTCTCTGGAAAGTACTTGGTCACCTTTTTAGGGAGCAGTCAACTGAACACAGGACTCAGAGCAGCTGTGGGTTGGCCTCATCTCAGGGCTCCCAGGTTTGAAATTCCACAGCAACTGGGTGAGAGACAGTCGTGGGAGATGTCAAAAGTTAGGGAGCCATGGGACACCCAGAGCATTGCTGGCTGAAGACTCAGACCCTAGCTCCATAGCCAGAGGCCAGGAACAGCCTGAACTTCAGTGGAGTTGAAAGCACTAGAATCTCCACTTCTCCCAACCTTACTGCAGACTTGATGGTATTATCCAGCACCCTTCCCTGCTGGGAGCACTATGCTGTTAATCACTATGGCCAAGCCTAACTCACCTCCTCTGGCAGATGAGGCAGGGCCCTGTGTGGAACAAGGAATATGTATCTTGTTCTCTTCCTCCCACAGGTGAGGCAGGGCCCTGTGAGAGGAAAACAGGTGACAAGAGGGTGTGGTGGAGCAAGGCCTGGCCAAGAAGAGGACGTGCCTTCCTCCCCGCCCATTTACCATAAAACCATCAAGCATGATGTCCTTCAGACCCTAGCCGCTCTCCCTGTTCCAGTCATGGACACCCCCTTTTACTTCCCCCCCTCAGTTCCCTTATCGCTACACTATAAACAAATGCACTACAGTTGCCTGGCAGTTTTTTTTCTCCCATTGGAGGAAAGGTCCACCTGGCCTCAGCTTTTGTATCTCTTTGTTCTGTCCTTTTGCTTCATGCCCCACAGTTTTCCCTCCATGGATTCTTCAGCCATGCAAACAGCACTTCCCTAATCCTACTGCAGACTTACCAGGGTTACCCAGCACAGATCTGGGCTCTAACTAGTTCACTACTACAAAACTGTAGCCACCAGAAGATAACCACAGGCTTGAAGTCATAGAGAAATTTCTGGGTTTTTTCCTCCCTTTGGTTTTTTGGGCTATTTTGGGGGGAGTGGTGTTGTTCATATGGTTTTTGGTTTTTGATTTTTCTTGTTTGTTTTTGTTTTTTCTTGTTCTGTTTTTGTTTTTTCATGACTGTAAACATTGTTTTTAGTTTTTTTGTTTTTCTTGTTCTTGTTTTTTTTTCCTTGCTTCTATCTCTTCTGTCTTCTTAATCAGATTCTCAAAACTTGAGTAATCTTCTTTGGCCTTCAGCCTTGCTTCTAATGTTTTTCTCTTCTCTTATTTCTCTATTTTCTCCTCTGATCCCTTATAAATTCTCTCCACTGAGAGTAAAATTTCTGAGGGGATATTTACTATATATACTTTTCAGATTGATTTGCATTTTTGTTATATAATTATAAAGTTTGTACTTAAAGAGAGCAAATTAATAATTATCACAGTTTGTTCTTTGTGGGGCTGTTCTTGATGCTGTTGTTATTACTGATCATACTATTGTAGCCAAGATAACACAGTTGTGATCAGTTGTTCTTCCTTGTATGCCAGCACCAAGATTGTCTGGGGGTCATAAACAATACAGTAGTCCAATACCAAAGAAATGGGCACTAGGTCAAACAGATACCTTTAAGGCCTAACAAATCAAAGAGGCAGGATCTTGGGACAGATTCATAAGCCAAAAGCAAGCTGCTCATAGAAGACATCTCTAAAAAGCAATCATTGAGGACTTGGTACTAGTGACAAAGCTACCTACCATAAGCAATCCACAAACATCAATGCAGAAAATAAATTTTTAAAATACAAAATGAGAAAATACAGAAGAAAAATCCAACCATGGAACTCCAGCTTGCCCAAGGTAAATCCAGGGAGCATTGAGGTGGATGTAATCAAAAGCTACCCAGCTGGACTTTCTGAAATAGTAGCAGCAGGAGTAGCAAAGCAGATGAATGAGGCTCTAGAAAAAGAAATCAGAAATAACTGTACATGCCAGCTGAGTATGGACTGAAACCTCTACAAACTAGTTCCATCACTCCCAGCCCAGAGGAAGGGGCTTCTGAGCCACTGTTCCACCACTCCCAGCACAGAGGAAGGGGCCTCTCAGCTTCAGTTCCACTTCTCCCAGCCCAAAGGAAGGGGATTTGGGGCTGCCATTACACCACTCCCAGCCCAGAGGAATGGACTTCCGGGTCACTGTTCCACTGCTCCCAGTGCAGAGGAAGGGGCTTCGGGGCTGCTGTACCACCACTCCCAGCACAGAGGTAGTGGCCTCTGGGCTACCATACCACCACTCCCAGCACAGAGGTAGGGCCTTCCAGGCTGCTGTACCACCACTCCCAGTGCAGAGGTAGGGGCCTCCAGGACGCCATACCACAGCTCCCAGCACAGAAGAAGGGGCTTCAAGGCCAATGTCCCATTGCTCCCAGCACAGAGGAAGGGGCCTCCCAGCCACTAATTCACTTCTCCCAGCCCAGAGGAAGGGGCTTCTGGGCTTTCATTCCACTGTTTTCACCACAGAGAAAGGGGCTTCAGGGATGCCATACCACTGCTCCAAGTGCAGAGGAAGGGGCTTCTGGGCCACCATTCCACCACTCCCAGTGCAAAGGAGGTGAGCTATGCAGGCACCAACAGCACCACTCCCCCTGTTGAAATGAGAAGACATGTAAATAAGTTTCAAAACTAGACTCCCAGATCACCTACAGAAACCGCAAAGGGAAATGAGATTGAACACTCTGATACTCAACAAACTCAACTCCCTGAGCTAGGAACAAAAGAGGATCGGGAAAAAAATGAAATCAGGAATAATTTCTCAGATGACAGCAGAGATTGTGCTCATAGTGCAAGACATGATTAATAAATCTAGAGAGGAGCTGAGGAACATGATGGAATCCCAACATGGGAAACAAATCCAATCCATAAAACAGATGCAAACAAACTTCCAGGAGATTAAAAACTCCATTGAAAGTCTACACAGCAGAATGAGCCAATGTGAGGACAGAATTTTAGATATAGAAGATAAGATTGCAATTAGTGACCAGGAAAAAAAAAATTGCTTCAGACTTGTAAGAGACCATGAGAAACCAATCCAGCAGCTGCTACATGCTGCAAAGAAGAATAACATAAGTCTGATTGGAGTCAACGATGAAACAGGAGAGACTGCAGATGACATAAAAAAACTGTTCACAGAAGTAATGGCAGAAAACTTCCCAAGCAGGGGAAAAGAACTTGACATACAGATAACTGAGGCATATAGGACTCCAAATAGCCTTGATCAAAAAAAAAAATCTACACATAGGCATATAATTGTTAAGATTCCAGAAACCCAACAGGAGAACAAAGTTCTACAAGCAGTTAGAGAAAAGAAACAAATCACATACAAAGGAAAGCCCATCAGAATCACAGCAGACTTCTCAACACAAACTCTCAAGGCAAAAAGAGCTTGGAGTGATGTTTTCCAAGCCCTAAAAGAAAATAGCCTCCAACCCAGATTGATGTACCCTGCAAAACTATCTTTCAAAATTGATGGTGAAATAAGATACTTTCATGACAAAAGGTACCTCAGGAACTTAATGAATACCAAACCAGCACTCAAAAAATTTTAGACAAAATCCTAGAAAAAGACAAGGATCACAACCCCAGGAAGCCCAGAAGAATGAATCCACCTGGCATGGCAAGAAATTAAAAGCAGGAGCCAGGGATTTAGCTCAGCGGTTTAGCTGCCTGCTGAACAAGGGCAAGGACCCGAGTTTGATCCCCAATACAAAAAGAAAAAGAAATTAAAAGCAGGGGGGGGAGAATCCAACAAAAAGAAAAAGTCACGACAATGACAAGTCAATATGTATCAGTTATAACCATCAATGTTAATGGTCTCAACTTACCAATCAAAAGAAATAGATTGGCAGAATGGGTCAAGAAGCAAAATCCAACAATATGCTGGATACAAGAAACACACATAATTCAAAAAGAAACTCATAAACTGAAACTTAAAGGGTAGAAAACAATACTTCATGTGATGGGAACCCAAAAAAAGCACAAGTAACTATCCTCGTTGCAGATCAAGTGGATTTCAAACCAACACTTATTAAGAGAGACACCCTTGTAAAGGTAACAATCCAACAGGAAAAGATGACAATCTTAAATATATATGCACCAAACTCTAGTCCACCCAACTATATAGAACAAATATTAATGGATAAGAAAAGTCATATAAGCACTAATACAATAGTAGTGGGGGACCTCAATACCCCATTGTCACAAATAGATAGATCAATTAGACAAAAAATAGCCAATGAAATACTAGAACTCAATCAAACTCTTGGTTTTTTTTGTTTTGTTTTTGGTACCAGGAATCAAACTCGGGACCTTGCACTTGTGAGGCAGGTGCTGGAACCACTGAGCTAAATCCTCAGCCCTCAATCAAACTCTTGAACAAATGAACTTAACAGGTGTTTACAGAGTGTTCCACTCCACAAAATCAAAATATTCATTCTTTTCAGCTACACACAGGTGGTTCTCCAAAATAGACCATGTACTTGTTCATAGAATATGTTTAAGTAAGTGCAAAGGAATTGATGTTATCCCCTGCATATTATCAGACCATAGTGCAATGAAATTGGAGATCAATAGCAAAAGGAACCACAAGAATTTCATAAACACATGGAAATTGAAAAGCACACTTCTGAAAACCCAATTGGTCACATAGGAAATTAAAGAAGAAATCAGACAGTTCCTTCAATTAAATGACAATCACAGTACAATATATCAGAATCTATGGGACACAATGAAAGCAGTCTTGTGAGGCAAATTCATAGCAGTGAATATTCATATTAGGAAAACAGAGTGAGCCCAACTAAACAAACTGATGCTGTATCTCAAGCTTCTAGAAAAAGAAGAGTTGGACAACCCGAAAGCTCAGACAAGGGAGGAAATTATAAAGATCAGAGGAGAAATCAATTCAATGGAGACAAAACAATACAAAAAAATCTATGAAGCCAAGAGTTGGTTCTTTGAAAGAATCAACAAAATTGACAAACCCTTAGCCAACCTTATCAGAAAAAGAAAAGAAAAGACCCAAATCCATGCAATTAGGAATGAAAAGGGTGAAATTACAACAGACCCAGAAGAAATGCAGAGGATCATCAATACCTACTTCCAGAACCTACACGCCAATAAGATGGAAAACCAGAAGAAATGGACAGATACCTAGATACATATAAATTACCAAAGTTGAATGAAGAAGACCTAAAAATTCTAAATGACCCAATATCAATCAATGAAATTTAAAACATAATTTAAAACTTACCAAATAAGAAAATCCCAGGTCCTGATGAATTCACTGCTGAATTCTACAAAAGATTTAGAGAGGAACTACTGCCACTACTGTTTAAACTCTTCAATGAAATTGAAAGGGAAGCAATACCCACAAATTCATTCCTGGAAGCAAGCATCACCTTGATCTCAAAGCAATGAAAAATAGAACTATAGGTCAACCTCACTAATGAACACAGATGCAAAAAAAAATCCTTAATAAGATACTGCCAAATGGAAAGCAGAAGGTCATCAAGAAGATCATACACCCTGACCAAGTGAGATTCATCCCAGGGATGCAGGGACGGTTCAATATACGTGAATCAATCAATGTAATACACTATATCAATAGAGCCAAGACGAAAACCATATGATCATCTCAAGTGATACAGAAAAAGCATTTGACAAAATCAACACACATTTATGAAAAAAACCATACAAAAAATTAGCATAGACAATCTCTGCCTCAATTGGACAAAAGCCATCTATGAAAAACCAACAGCCAATATCATACTAAATGGTAAAAAATTGAATCCTTCACACTAAAATAAGGAACAAGACAAGGAGGACCACTCTCACCACTCCTATTCAATATAATTTTGGAAACATTACCTACAGCAATTAGACAAGAGAAAGAAATAAAAGGAATAAATACAGGAAGTGAAGAAGTCAAATTGCCATTATATGCAGATGACATGATACTTTATATAGAAGACCCCAAGAGCTCCACCAAAAGTCTTCTACACGTAACAACCAAATTGAAGATTATAGCACTCTGAAAAGAGGGATTGAAGATATCAGAAAATGGAAAGACACCCCTTGCTCCTTGGTAGGAAGGATCAACATAGTGAAAATGGCTATACTTCCAAAACTGCTACATAGATTCAATGCAATCTCAATTGAAATCCCAACAGCATGCTTCACAGACCTTGAGAAAACAATCCAAAAATTCATTTTGAACAAGAAGAGACCCAGAATAGCAAAAATAATTCTAGGTAACAGAGACATGGCAGGGGGTATCACAATCCCCAACCTGCAACCCTACTACAAAGCTACTCTGATAAAAACAGCATGGTACTGGCAAAGAAACAGACCTGAGGACCAGTGGAACAGATTAGAAGATGCAGAAACAATGCCAGACAGACTCGGCCATCTTATCTTTGATAAAGGAGCCAAATACCCTCACTGGAGGAAAGATAGCCTCTTTAATAAATGGTGCTGGAAAAATTGGGCTTCAACTTGCCAAAGATTAAAACTAGACCTATATCTCTCACCATGACTAAACTAAAATTGAAATGGATTAAAGATCTAAATATTAAAATAGAAACGCTGAATCAGCTGGCACAGAGGTTAGGTAGAACTCTTGAAGACATTGGTGTAGGGAAAAATTTTATGAACAAAACCTCAGTTGCCTATGAACTTGCACAAACAATCAACAAGTGGGATCTCTTCTTATTAAAAAGCTTCTGCACAGCAAGAGAAACCACCAGCAGTGTGAAGAGACAACCCACAATGTGGGAAAAAATCTTCACCTACTGTTTCTCAGACAAAGGTCTACTACCTCAAATCTATAAAGAACTTACAAAGATCAGACCTCCCAAATTTAAAGACCCAACCCAAAAATGGGCCTCTGAAATGAACATTTTTCAGACAAAGAAATAGAAATAGCAAATAAACATATGATAAAATGTTCAACATCACTGGTCATTCGAGAGATGCAAATGAAAACAACGCTGAGATTCCACCTCACTCCAGAAAGAATGGCTGCTATCATGAAATCCACCAATAACAAATGCTGGTGGGGTTGTAGGGAAAGAGGAACCCTGCTCCACTGCTGGTGGGAGTGTAGACTGGTGCAACCACTATTGAAATCAGTATGGAGATACCTCAAAGAACTAGGACTGGAAGTCCCATTTGACCCAGCTATTCCCCTGCTGGGTATCTTCTCCAAAAAATTAAAAGAATCATACCACAGTGATATATGTGCACCCGTGTTCATAGCAGCACAATTTTTAATAGCTAAAACTTGGAAGCAGCCCAATTGCCCATCAACTGGAGACTGGATAAAGAAAATGTGTTTTTTTATATAAAATGGAGTACTACTCAGCCATAAAAAATGAGAAGTTAGAAACATTTATAGCTAAATGGATGCACATTGAGGCGATAAACTTAAGTGAAATAAATAGGATACACATATGTAAATACTGAATAGTTTCTCTGGTGTGAGAAACTGAAAGTACAAGAAAGAACTAAAAGGTATAATAGATAATGTGAAATAGGAAAAAAGGGGCAAAGTGGAAGGGGAAATGGGAGGGGTAGGGGAAAGGAAAGAAGGGAATGGAATTAATATGAGAAAATGAAAAAATGGAAACAAAATCTTTGTAAATAGAGAGGGATGGAGGGGTTGAAGGGAGAGCAGGGGAAGGGAGAAAAAATAAGAACCAAGAGAGATTATGTAAAGGTACAAATTTCCAATGATGAATGTAACTGTATTGTATAAAATGTACCAATAAAATAAAAATTTTTTTAAAAAGAAATAATTGTACAGTTTATTGAAGAGATGATGACCATATAAAGGACAAGATTAGTAAATCTAGGGTAGATACAAATTTTTTTTTAACAGAGGAGCTTAGGAAAGTGATGGGTACCATGAATACTCAACATAGGAAATAACTACATTACATAAAACACATTCAAATATATATCCAGGAGATTAAAAATTTTATTGAACATATATACAGCAGAAACAGCCAATGAAAAGATAGATCAGACCTAAAAGACAGGCTTGTGGTTAGCAACCACCAAATGAATGACTTCTTAAAAATAGCAAAGGACCATGAAAAATCAATCCAATAGCTGCTAGATGATGCAAATAAGAATAATATAAGATTAATTGGAATCAATGAAAAATCATAAGATAGCACAAAGGACATACTTCTGTTCACAGAAGTAATGGCAGAAAATTTCACAAGCATGGAAAAAGAATTTGACATACAGATAAGTGAGGCATGCAGGACTCCAATTAGCAATGATCAGAAAAAAATTTCACTCAAGGCATAATAGTCAAGATTCCAGAAATTCAACACAAGAACAAAATATTAAAAGTTGTTTGAAAAAAGAAACAAATAACCTATAAATTAAAACCCACCAAAATCACAGATTTCTCAACACAAACACTTACATCAGGGAGAGTTAAACACCTAAGTAAAGCCCTAAAGGAAAATAACCTCCAACCTAGATTGACATACCTGTAAAATTATCTTTCAAAATTGATGAAGAAATAAAATACTTCCATAATGAAGAAAACCTGAAAAAAAATTCATGATCACCAAACCAGCACTCCAAAAAAGTTCTGAAGAATATTCTAGAAAAAGATGACAAAGACAACAATTACATGAATCCCAATAGAATGAACCCACCAAACAAGGCAAGCCATTAAACAGAAAGGAAAGAAAGGAAACCAATAGCAGGAAATTAACATGTCAAGGATAAATTAATTCATATCACTTATAACCATCAATCTAAATGGTCTCAATTCACCAATCTAAAGAAACAGATGGGTAAAAATGGATCAAGAAACAAAATCCCACAATATTCTACATACTAGAAACATATTTAACTCAAAAAGAAATTCATAGACTGAAAGTTAAAGAGTGGAAAATGATATTACATGTCACAGGAACCTGAAAAAAACCAAGGGTGGCTATTTTATTTGCAGACAAAGTGGGTTTCAAGCCAAGAATGATCAAGAGAGACAAAGAAGGTCAAGACATACTTGTTAAGGGAACAATCCAAGAGGAAGAGATAACAATCATAAATAGATATGCACCAAGTACTGACACATCCAACTATATAAAACAAACACTAATCAATATGAAAAATCAGACATGCACAAATACAATTGTAATGGGGGACCTCAATACACCACTGTCACAAATAGATAGATCAACTAGACAAAAAAATCAACAAAAATATCAGAGCTGAACCAAACCTCTGAATAAAAAGAGTGTAAATATCTACAGAGTGTTCCACTCCACAACAGAATACACTTTCTTCTCAGCAGCACTTGGGACTTTCTCCAAAATAGACTACATATTATCTCATAGAACATGCTTAAGTAAATTGAAAATAATTAAAATTATATCATGCATATTATCAAATCATAGTGCAAAGAAATTGGAAATCAATGGCAAAAAAACCCCACAAAAACTACATAAACAGAGGGAAATTAAATAACAGCCTACTAAATAATCAATGGGTCACAGATGAAATTAAAGAAGAAATTAAACAGTTTCTACAATTAAAGACATACAGGACATACAGGAACTTATTGGATGTAATGAAAGCAGTCTTGTGAGGGAAATTTATAGCAGTGAATTTCCACATCAGAAAAACAGAACTGCTCAAATAAATAACCTAATGTTGAATCCCAAGCTTCTAGAAAAAGAAGAGCAAGTCAACCCTAAAGATCTATGAGGGAGGAAATTATAAAGATCAGAGCAAAAGTTAATGCAATTGAGACTAAGAAGACAATACAAAGAATTGATGAATTGAAGAGTTGATTCTTTGAAAGAGTAAATAAAATAGACAAAGAGCCAACTTCATCAAAAAAAAAAAGAAAAAGAAAGAAAATTTTCAAATCCATGCAATTTGGAATGAAAAGAGCAAAATTACAGCAGAACAGCAGATCCTGCAAAAATTCAAAAGACTATCTATACCTATTTTGAGAACCTGTACTCTAGTAATGTGGAAAATGTAGAAGAAATGGACAGATTCCTAGATACACACAAATTCCCAAAGTGAATCAAAAAGATCTAAAACTTCTAAATAATATTCATTTAAATTGAAGATGTAATTTTCAAATTACACAGAAAAGCCCAGATCCTGACAGATTCACTGTTGAATTCTACAAGAAAATTTAGGAAGATCTAATGCCACTACTCCTCAAAATCTTTAATGAAATTGAAAAGGAAGCAATATTCTCAAACTCATTTCTGGAAGCAAGCATTAACCTGACACCAAAACCAGAAAAGGATCCAAGCAAAACAGAGAAGTACAATCCAATCTCCTTAGTGAACATAGATGCAAAAACCCTCAAGATAGTGGCAGATAGAATGCAGGAAATCATCAAAAAGGTTATATACCATGACCAAATAGGATTCGTCCCAGGAATTCAGGGATGGTTCAACATATGCAAATCAATAAATGTAAGACACTGCATTAACAGAACCAAAGACAAAAATCATATGATCATCTCAATTGACACAGAAAAAGCATTTGACAAAGTCCAACACCCATTCATGATAAAAGAAACACTGGGGAAAATTTGAATAGAAGCTCTTTATCTGAAACTGATAAAAGCCATCTATGACAAATTAACAATCAACATGTACTAAATAATCAAAAACTTAAAGATTTCATTCTAAAATCAGGAACAAGACAAGAATGGACAAGGATGTCCAGTATCACCACTCCTATAAAAAAAATCAGATGCACATGTTTAAATATCACATTGTTTCTTTGTGTGAAAAACCAAAAGGATAAATAAGAACCAAAATGGATGACAGATATTGGGAAGTAGGAAGAAAATGTTCAAATTGGAAGGGAAGCAAAGGGGGAAGGGGAAAGAGAAAAGGAAAAAAGAGAATGAAGAAAAACTGGAAGCAAAGCCTTTGTAAATAAAGATGAGAAGAAAAGTTGAAGGGAGGGGAGTGGGGAAAACAGAAGAATCAAGATAAATTACATACAGGTACAAATTCCCTATAATGGATGTGATAATTGTGTATATCAAAAGTGTACCAATAAAATTAATTTTAAAAAAGGAAACCTACTCGGAGCAAGTGTGGGCCATTAAAAGTAGGGAAAAAAGTACACTCTACAGAGTGAGAGCAGACTACTGTGAAACAGGGAGTACAGTGGCCATGAGGTTAATGGTGGCCATTTTTTGTATCTTCCATTCCTCAGGTTGACATCAGCTCTAGGTCTTACTATCAAAAACTTGCTTGAGAAAAATTGAAGATAGCATTGTCTTATTGGTCCCAGGCACAGGGATTTGGGAAGTTTGTTGTTGTTGGGGTTTTTGGGGGGGGAGGGGGGTCATATTCCCTTGTTATTGAAAGATCACGCTAATTTGTGCGGTCAGTTTACCACATCCTAATCTCCAGACTCTTCCTCCTCAGAGACATAAATCATCATAATTCTTTATGGAACACTGAGTTGTGTGGAGGTATCTGTCCTTATAAGGCTACTTCCTGCTGAAAGGAGCTTTAGGCCCTACCTCCTGGGCATTTCAGGCTCTCCAACTGCATTGGGATATGTGGCTCACCAGCTGGATTGAAACAAAACCTGTCAGAAGACAATAAGGAAAGAGTTAGTGTCCATATGTAAAGGACTGTTGAGCTGCCTGATGAGAGAAATCCCAGTGAATATTTCAGAACAGTAACATTACTATTAGGTTGAGAATGTAGAACTGAAATATGAGAAGGTGCAGGTCAAGTTTCCATGCTTCTTTTGGAGAAAGTATGGCAAAGAGGGATACTAGATAAATTACCAAGAGTCTGAGTGCTGTAGCCCTAGAAAGATTACCCACATTATGGAACTAATTAAAAACAGGAATCTCAATAAAGCTGTCTGCTAAAACTATAATAGATCAGGGGTCATGAGTGACTACTTATTTTCACCCAAGACAATACTGGAGTTTCATATTTTGATGAGGAACCTCAGGTTTTCTAGAGGTTCAAGTAGTAGCTTTCTTCTCTTGGATTGTCTGGGCTTTCCAGCTTCATTGTAAGCACATAGCAGACCTATCAGTTGGTTCCTGCTAGTCCTAGTTCTGTGAAAATTGGAGTGACCATTCTGTCTCTCTCTCTCTCTCTCTCTCTCTGTGTGTGTGTGTGTGTATGTGTATATATATATATGTGTGTGTGTGTGTATATATATATATATATATATATATGCTTCAAAACAATATGTTGTATATGCATGGTAAATGCATACAATTTTACCAATCTTTTTTAATTTTTATTTTATTAGTACACACTTATAGTACATAATGATTATGTTCCTCATAGGGAATTGGTACATGTACATAACACATCTTAATTCTTGGTTTTTGGGACAAATACTCTTTCTTTTTCTGAGGTGCTTTCCCTTTTATTATTTCCATCCTTCTTTATAGCATGAGGTTTGGAAAATGGCAAAGACAAATATTAAAGTGTGAATCATGGATCTAGCTCCTCTAATAAGCAAAGAGTCTGGCATGCCTCACATCATCCCACCCACCCCATCAAAGGAACATATTGAGGTTGGACTTGAAGGTCAACAATCAGAAGGATTCCTTTTCTTGTCTTATCCTTGAAAGATTCATGGGGCAGCCTTCAGCTGCTATAGACAGCTGATCACAAAATTGAGAATTTAGTATTATGAGTCCCAACCATCTCTCTGTCGATTTCTACCTTAGAGACAAATCTTGAAATTTTGAGAAATGTATTGAGTGTACCTTAGCAAAGATACTTTTTATTGTGTATGTATTATCTCACAAATAAAAGGAAGTTGATGAAAAAGACTTAAGAAATAATGTTTAAAATAGCTGGCATTTGAAAAATACAATAACTCACATAGCAATTCATTTCCAACTTTCAACCTACAAGGATTCTAGGTTTTTAAAATTAATTTTATTGGTACATTTTAGGTATATAATATAATTATCATTCATCATTTGATATTTGTATCTTTATGTAATCTATCTTGGTTCTTATTTTTTCCCCATTCCCTAGCAGAATCAAGAGCACAGAATGGAATGCTGAAATTTTATGTAACAAAGAATAAACTATAATAAATTGGGAAAAAGAAAAATTCTATATCAGATATTGCAGGGGACCACAATATTGATTATGCCCAAAGCAAGCTGTAAGCAGTGCAAGCTATGAATAGTTAACCCCACAATTGGCTTATTTATAGAAATAAGTACAGCTGAAGCCTACATGCTGAGGTCAAAGTAACTTGCATCCAAATGCTGTCCCCACAATTAAAACTTTCTTAACTAGAAGGACAATGTTCTGATTACAACCATATATTTTGTCTATTCTGTTCTTAATTCAAGAATGCTTTGTCTTGTCCTTTACAAAACTTGCTTACATTAATTTCCATAAAAACCACAGGACAGTGCATCTTCTCACATAGTCCTCCCCTTGCACATAGCTTGCCTTTACCCCAATTGATTACTAATAAAAATCAATGGCTTGGACTGCCCAGGGCCTTTGCTAATTAAGCAGCATTGGCAGTCCTAGCTCCCCACTTTCTGTCTCTCTTAGTTCTGTCTTTTAGGGTTTTTTCTCAGGCTTCTGTCATACACTGAGCAGAAGAATGGATCCTACTGCAGAGGTTTCTGGTAATGTTTCAGGGGTTTCCATTAAAATATTGCAAAGGTTATGCATAATCAAATACTCCACAGGGATCAAACCACTGAGCAGAGTGGGGCTAGGCTGGCTGCCAGTGCGAGACAGCATCTGAGAAAGATGAAGATCCAGTTTTGAATACGAGACTCATTGGGTGGTCATTTCATTGAGATAACTAGAATGACCAGGTGTAAAGTGCAAGAGGAATGTACAGTTACTGAGAGAAACAGCACCTCCAGCAGCCCCTAAAGCCCAGAAATCCAGTCAGTTGTCAAACATACTCATGATTGAAAAACAGCAAGAGGAAACAGAATGGGAAATCATAAATGTGCTGTTAATGAGGCATGGATTAAAACCTTTGTGCATCTTCAAAAGAACAGATCCTAAAGATCTTATCATTTTTGATAAACAGTCATCACAAAGGAGGAGGCAGAATTTGAAAATGTTGGTGGAAGAAACAGAACGTCAACAGAACATGATACAAGAGCTCATAGAAACTAATCAGCAGCTTAAAATTGAGCTTCAGCTAGAACAAAGCAGAGCAGCACATCAGGAACAATGAGCTAACGACTTGGAACAAATTATGGAGAGTGTGAAATGGAAAATTGGTGAATTGGAAGATGAATCTCTAAATAGGGTTTGCCAGCAAAATGAAAGACCTTTAGAAGGAGAATAGAACTTTATGAAGTGCCAGCATTACAAGAAAAAACAAACGGAGCAGCAACAGACTATTTCTTTGCAAAAGGATATCTATTGATTAACAAAAGAGGAAGAAGAACAAATTATCACTCAGAGGGCTAAGGATTTAGCTCAGTAGTTTTATTGCCTGCTGTGCAAGTGCAAGGACTTGAGTTTGATCCCCAGTACAAAAAAAAAAAGGCATGAAAGCAAATTATCACTCAGAACAGAGTGTTTGCCTATCCCTGCAAAAGAGTTCCATAAACCATTTTGGATAGACAGTTGCTTTGCCTAATTGACTACTGTGAATCTAAAACTGGAAAAACTCCATACACATGGGCCAGGGATTTAGCTCAGTGGTTTCACCACCTGCTGTGCAAGCACAAGGACCCAAGTTCAATCCCTGGTACCAAAAAAAATCCATACACATGAAGGACCCTAGTTACCAAGACAAACTCCATATTGCTGCTTGACCCACCTGCCTGTCCTTTAGATGAATTCAAAAGGAGGAAGCTTAGAAACCTCCTCCCCTTAGAAAGTCCCTTTAGAAATAACAATTAATCAACTATTGTTTTACAAATGTTCTAACAGCAGGATGTTCTGCTTCTGTACCTTTCGCTAGCTTTGGTAGTTCTATCCCATAGGGTGGCTTGGAAACTGCTGGCCTCAAAGGTGTATAAAACATGTTTGTCAACCCCCAGTCGAGGCTCGAGTCTGATGTTCAGCTCAGGTTCTGGCTGGTAATAAACTCCTGTGTGGATTTAATATTCATCTCTGGTTGGTTCTTTCTCGCTGGGTCTAACATTCTTGGAGGCCCCAGTGAGATAGCCAGCTGCTCTGGAGCTTATTATCTTGGAGCCATTGTTTCTTTTTAGGAGAGACCAGGATCAGACATTGGCAGTGTTTGGCCCCTCTGGTCACCAGTCTACAGAAGGAGAGGCCACCCTGATGGTATTCTGGGGCTCTGGGTAGGCTGGTCCCAGTCAGGCCCTATTGCTGATCAACTGACCCAAAGGAGTTTATCAGGAAAGTCTCTAGAAGTAAGAATCAAATGATTCTTAGTGCACTGTGGGTAGATAGGAGGAAGCCGAACATGGCACAGGTTCCCCTATCTAGATTCTCTTTGTGATGGCAAGCGGACTCACTGGGTCAGAGTTGTCAGGAGGGTGACTCCCTGGGTTGGGGTCCATATCCATTCATCCCCAGAGGTTTTACTTGGCCAAAGTTTGTCTTTGTCCATTTATTGTTGTCTGTCTGCTTGCTCTGTGTGCCTTTTGCATTTTCACAGGCTAAAATTATGGGTTCCTCACAGTCAACAAAAGGAACTCCACTTGATTTTGTTTTGAATAACTTCAAAAAATTTATTCCACAGACAGGGAAGATAAATATGGCATAAAATTTTCTAAAGACAAATTACAAACCCTGTGTCAATTAGAATGGCCCAGTTTCAGAGTCAGTTGGCCCCCAGTGGGAACTTATTTTATGCACATTGCTCACAAGGTTTGGAATGTGGTCATCAGAGTCAGGGCCCCATGGCATCCAGATCAATTCCCATATAGTGACATCTGGATTGATATGTTGGAAGATCCCCCTAAATATTTTATACAATGTACAGGTCCCAATCAACCTTTGGCAACCCTGAATTGGAAGAGAAGGGGAAATCGGAGCCGACTGGAAAAGAGTCCCTCTCTGATGGTTGTGTCAACCAGTAAAGGTGTTCTCCAATCTGACCCTGAGGATGATTTGTGCCAACCTCCCCTTTATCACACAGGTGGAATCGGCACCAGGGGTAGGGTCCCTGAATCTCCCACCAGAGGCCCCCTAGTTCTGGATTCCTCCTTGGACCAGATCCACTCACTTCCCCATACTCGATTGCGACAGGACTATGGTCCATCAGCCCTGTCTTCCTCCTCCCTTTTTCCTTTAAAACAGACAAAGCCCAGGGGAGGATTGATTCTTGTCCCTTTTACAACTAGTGATCTTTACAACTGAAAACATCAAAATCCCCCCTTAACTGAAAAACCTCAGGCATTAATCTCTCTTCTTGAGTCTGTTTTTCATACCCATCAGCCAACTTGGGATGATTGCCAGCAGCTTTTACAGATCCTGTTCACCACTGAGGAGCAGGACCACATTTATCAGCAGGCAGTCAAAGAGGCCCTGGGGCCAAACCCCAGCATCACTCCCAGAACCCTGGTGTATTTGTTCAGGGCTGAGGCTGAAGTTCTATCACAGTGCCCCAAATGGGACCCCAATGATGATGATGGTAGGAGGAGGCTGGGGACCTACCACCAGCACTTATTAGGGGGACTCTGGGCAGCTGCCAGAAAGCCCACTAATTTGAGTAAGGTAAGTGAGGTTAACCAGAGAAAAATGGAGTCTCCAGTTGCATTTTTAGAGAGACTCTTGGAAGCCTATAGAGTCTTCACTCCTATTAACCCAGAGGCTCCCAAAAATGCAGCAGCTTTAAATTTGGCCTTTGTTTCCCAGTTGGCCCCAGACGTTAGAAAGAAATTATAGAAATTGGAGGAATTTGAGGGAAAGAATAGGACTGAACTCCTGAACATAGCCCGGAAAGTTTATAACTGTGATGCCCCCGAGGAAGTCCTAGCCAAGAAACTGGGGAAAGTCACCATTGCTGCACTCCAGACACAAGAGACAGTCCCTCTGGACAGAAGGAAGGGGAAGCCCCTAGGGGACTCACACCATCCCTGCTTGGGGAGGAACCAATGTGCTAGATGCAAGAGGATTGGACATTGAAAAAATGAGTGTCCCTATGGGGAAAAAGGAGGCCCCTCCAAGAATGACAAACTGGAGGTTTTGATGATACAGGAGGAAAAGGACTGGGGGAGTTGGGGCTCTTATCTGTTAAGCCCCTGGGAGCCCAGGGTAAAAGCCAAAGTAAGGGGCAAAATTATAAATTTCCTGGTCAATACAGGAGCAACACATTTGGTTCTGACCCAACCACTAGAACCAACGACCAAAACTTTTGTTCAGAGAGCCACTGGAACTGCTACTACAGGCTTCCCTTGGACTACAGAAAGGACAGTGGACCTTGGGTGCCACAGGGTGACACACTCATTCCTTGTGATCCCAGATTGCCCATACCCAATCCTGGGAAGGGATTTACTTGAAAAGTTAAGAGCTACAATATCCTTTGAGGGCCAACATGCTAGTTTTTCAATTGGTAACAAGCCTGCCAAAATTCTTGTCACTTGCCCCCTATCAGAGGAATATCTGTTGCTCCCTGATGTCACACCTATGGACTCAAAAACTCCAGACTCTCAATTTCTTCAGGAATTGACCACCTTGTGTCCTAGAGTATGGACAGAGACTAACCCCCAGGACTGGCAGCCCATCAACACCCAGTGGTGGTCACTCTGGATCCCACTACAACTCCAATTGCAGTAAAACAATATCCAATCAAACAAAAGGCCAAAGAAAAAATCCAGACTCACATTGAGAGGCTCCTTGCTGCTAGAATCCTCATGCCATGTAAGTTCCCCTGGAACACCCCTCTCCTTCCAGTCCAAAAACGAGGCACAGATGACTTCCAACCAGTCCAGGACTTGAGAGAAGTCAACAAGAGGGTGGAAACCACTCACCCTACAGTCCCAAATCCTTACATGTTGCTGATTTTAATTCCCCCAGAGAGACAGATCTACATGATTCTGGATCTCAAGGATGCCTTCTTCAGTAACCCACTGGCCAAGGTAAGCCAGCCCTTATTTGCCTTTAAATAGGTGGACCAAGATGGCAGCTACTCTGATCAATTGACTTGGACTAGATTACCACAGGGTTTTAAACTCTCTTTGATGAAGCCCTGAACAGAGGCTTGTCCCTGTTTTGAGCCACCCACCCAGAGGTGACTCTACTACAGTATGTGGATGACCTGTTGATTGCGGCAAAAGACACCAACATGTGTCAAAAAGCTACCCAAAATCTTTTAAAGTTGTTAGAACTAGGTTACTGGGTCTCAGCCAAGAAGGCCCAATAATGTGTAACTAAGGCCACATACTTAGGCTACCAGCTCACTAAAGGAAATGAACTGCTCTCTCCTCAGAGGATACAAGCTGTCCTACAAATCCCCCCACCCACCACTAAGAGACAAGTGTGAGAATTTTTAAGGACAGTGGGATAGTGTAGGCTGTGGATTCTGGGCTTTACTGAGATTGCTAAACCACTTTACTCAGCCCCTGTTGGGGGGGGGCACTCCCCTAGTGTGGACAGAAAAGGAGAAAGCCACCTTTTTGGCTTTAAAGGAAGTCTTAGTGTCAGCACCAGCCCTGGCTCTACCCGATGTCACCAAATCCTTTCAGTTGTTTGTGGCTGAATGAGGGGCCATAGCCAAAGGAGTGCTAGCCCAGGCATTAGGGCCTTGGAACAGACCTGTGGCCTACCTGTCTAAAAGACTTGATTCTGTGACAAGTGGATGGCCTACCTGTTTGAGGGCAGTTGCAGCCACCACCCTCCTGGTCAAGGAGGCAGATAAGCTCAGCCTCGGACAGGACCTGGTCATCACCACACCCCATGCAGTGGAGTCATTGCTGAGAGGAGTCCCAGAATGATGGCTCTCCAATGCCTGCCTGACTCAGTACCAGGCCCTGTTTCTGGATGTGCCACACATCAAATTCACCTGATAAATGGCCCTTAATCCAGCCACCTTACTCCCAGACTCTGATCCGTGCATGTCCCTCCATGACTGTCTGGACAATCTGACAACTTCCACCACCAACCGCCCAGACCTGACTGACATTCCCTTGCAACACCCAGATGAGGCCTTCTTCACTGATGGTAGCAGTTTTGTGGAAGACAGAGTCAGGTACACAGGGGCAGCCATAGTCAGTCCAGAAGGACAAGTACACTGGGCACAGACATTAAGCCAGGGGGCATCAGCACAGAGGGCTGAACTAACAGCCTTAACTCAAGCCCTAAGGTTAGGTTGAGACAAGGCTGTAAACATCTACACTGACAGCCAGTATGCATTTGCTACTGCCCATGTACATGGCGAGATCTACAGACAGAGAGGGATATTGACATCAGAAGGAAAAACTATTAAAAATAAGGAAGAAATTTTGGCCTTATTGGAGGCAATTTGCGAACCCAGGGCTTTGGCCATCATCCATTGCAAAGGCCATCAAACAGGAGACAGCTTTGAGGCCTGTGGTAACCGAGAAGTCGATAATGCAGCCCAATGAGTAGCCAAAGAACCAGTGGGGCCAATAGACATTCTGCCCATCTGACCGTTTGGCTACCTGAAACTCCAGAGGAAGAGGAAAACCAAAAACATGGGGGTACAAAACTGGACCCAGGCTGGTGGAAAGGGACAAATGAATGAATTTGTCTCCCCTGAGCCCTGGGATGACAATTTGTTCATCAGTTACATCACTTAACTCACCTGGGAAAATCAAAGTTAAAAAGACTAATGAGCTCTAAGTTTTCAATCCCAGGACTGACCTCTATGGTCCAGGACATCAGTTCCAGGTGTCAGGTGTGTGCACAGGTGAACTCCAAGACAAAACCAAGGAGCAAAAGTAATTGACTATGGGGAAGAGAGCCAGGGAAACATTGGGAACTTGATTTCACTGATATAAAATCCAGCAATAGGTTCAAATATTTACTGGTATTGGTTGACACCTACTCAGGTTGGGTAGAAGCTTTCCCCACTCATGGAGAGTCAGCCAACATAGTAACTAAGGTTTTGCTCCAGGAGATAGTTCCCCAATTTGGCATCCCTCATTACCTGGGGTCCGACAATGGTCCTGCCTTCATGGCACAGATATCCACATTGTTGGCAAGGGCACTACATATCAATTGGAAGTTACACTGTGCCTATCACCCACAAAGTTCAGGGCAAGTAAAAAGGATAGATAGGACCCTGAAAGAAACCCTGACTAAATATGTTCTAGAAACTGGCAGTAGGTGGCCTGATCTGCTTCCTCTAGCCTTGTTAAGAGTTAGAAGTACCCCATATATTGACAAGTTTACCCCTTTTAAAATCTTGTATGGGAGGCTGCTGCCACTCCTCCATAAGTTAAACCTTGAATAGATAACAGAGAATTCTTGTGTTTCTCTACTTTGGTCTCTTCAAGCCTTACAAATTCTTCAGAGTGAGATCCAGGATACAATACAACAGGCTCAAGAAAAACCCTTTGCAACATTCCAGCCCCACAGTTTCAAGCCAAGAGACCTGGTCCTGATACGCCAACATCAGACTAAGAGCCTCAAGCCACATTGGAAGGGGCCATACCCTGTTATTTTGGTAACCCTCTCCATGGTCAAAGTAGCCAGGGTCACAGCTTGGACTCATCACACCCAGGTCAAGTCAGCACCAGAAGAGAGCCCAGAGTCAGCACGATGGAAGATTCTAAGTGCCCCAGGACACAAAGTTAAAATTGGAAAAAGAGGACTAGAACTCTTGGTACATATTCTCTATCAATCATGTCAGCTTGGGGGAACAAATAACTTATTTCTTCCCCATTCAGAAACCTGGGAACTAAGACTGACTTCTAGTGGGAAAATCCTGGCAAAATTAGAAAGAGGACCCAACCAATCTGAGGTCACCTTTACTGCTAGCTTATGTTGTATGGTTGAGGAAGCCTGGTATAATGGAAACGGGGGCTGTGCAAAATCTGGGTGCTGTACTCTCACTAAATGGGGACTCCATCCTGTCCAATACTATGTATGTCCAGAAAATGAAGACCCACATTGTGATGGTAATGGCAATGACTATCATTGTGCCCAGTAGGGATGTGAGACTATAGCTCCTTGGTCCATTCAAATTACAGATCCCTGGTTAAAAATGTCTCCCACCACTTTATATCATGATAAACCCTGTGATACTGGCATATGTTACCCAATTACCATTACACCCCAAAGATTGAAAGATCCTGGGTGGGTAACTGGAAGGACATGGGGAATTAGATTATATGTATCTTGGTGGGATCCTGGGTCAGAATTTACCATCCAACTAGGTCACCAGCAGGTTGAGTGACCTATGGGGCCCAGCAAGGACTTTGCTCTACCTATGTCCATAGCAAGGCCTAAACCTGTGTCCTTGCCTACTCAGAAACCAAAACCCTCCACTCTTCCAGCTGTATTACCACAAGATAAAACCCCCACCCCTATGCTGGAAGTGTTGATGAGCATCCATTTACTCCTCAACAAATCCAGGCCTGAGGAGGCTAAAGATTGTTGGCTCTGCCTCAACCCCAAGCCCCCATATTATCTGGGGTTGGGGATCATGGCTATGCCAGACTCATCCCCCTCAACAGGTTTTGATTAGAGCCACCTGAGCTCACATTTGGGGACATCCAAGAAAAAGGAACCTGCCTAATAGGAACAAATTACAATTTAGACACATCACCTTATAGAGATCTATGTAATAATAGTTATAATAGCCATGCCACTTCAGGCTCCCAACTTTTTTACAAGGCTCCAGAAGATTCTTGGTTTGCTTGCACCAAGGGCTTGACTGGGTACATTCCCAAATTGGTTTTAGCCCAATCTACCACTTTATTTTGTGTTACTGTGTATGTTGTTCCACAAGTCTTGTATTATAATGGGAAAGGGGGTTGAGAACATCTGGGATTAACCACTGAACACTGTAGGAGTAAACGGGCTGCCCTCATTTTAGTGCCCCTTCTGGTGGGATTAGGAATAGCTGGGTCAGTGGCTTTTGGAACTTCCTCCCTGATCCTTCAGGACACAAATTTTAGAGCCCTAAGCCACCAAAATAGCCAGAGATTTGGGTCACCTGGAAGACTTAATCTCCAGACTAAAAAACCAGGCCGATTCCCTAGCTGAGATGATCCTGCAAAATTGAAGGAGACTTGACCTCCTGTTCACAAAACAAGGAGGGTTATGTATAGCCCTAGGAGAAACCTGTTGCTTTTATGCTAATCATTCTGGTGTCATTAGAGATACCCTAGCTATGGTCAGAGAAAATTTAAAGACTAAATATGCTCAACAAAAGGATCAAAATTGGTTTAAAAATCAATTTGACTGGTCCCCATGGTTAACTACCCTAGTTTCTGCTGTAGCAGGCCCCCTAGTTTTCTTCTGCTTTTGCTTGTGGGACCTTGCATTATAAATGCTCTGACTAAATGTGTTAGAAAGGGTTGATCCAGTTAAACTGATGGTGTTGAGACAAAATTATGAGATTTTAGAAGATGTTTTAGAAGGAAAATCCAAACAGTAAATATAGGAATCAAAGATATGATTAAGTTACAAAAGCCAGTGGGGAATGAAGGACCCTAGTTAGCAAGACAGACTCCATATTGCTGCTTGACCCACCTGCCTGTCCTTTAGATGAACTCAAAAGGAGGAAGCTTAGAAACCTCCTCCCCTTAGAAAGTCCCTTTAGAAATAACAATTAATCAACTATTGTTTTACAAATGTTCTAACAGCAAGACATTTCGCTTTTGTACCTTTCGCTTGCTTTGCTAGCTCTATCCCATAGGGTGGCCTAGAAACTGTTGACCTCAAAGGTGTCATAAAATATGTTTGTCTCCTCCCAGCTGGGGCTCGAGTCCAATACTCGGTCCCGGCCGGTAATTGTTAGACTCAGCGAGAAAGGACCAATCAGAGACCGATATTAAATCCACACAGGAGTTTATTACCAGCCAGGACCCAACCTGAGCATCAGACTCGAGCCTCAACTTGGGGGAGACAAACATGTTTTATGACACCTTTGAGGCCAACAGTTTCTAGGCCCCTCTATGGAATAGAACTAGCAAAGCAAGCGAAAGGTACTGAAGTGGAATATCCTGCTGTTAGATCATTTGCAAAGCAATAGTTGATTAATTGTTATTTCTAAAGGGACTTTCTAAGGGGAGGAGGTTTCTAAGCTTCCTCCCTTTGAGTTCATCTAAAGGACAGGCAGGTGGGTCAAGCAGCAATATGGAGTTTGTCTTGCTAACTAGGGTCCTTCAGTAATAAACTCCTGTGTGGATTTAATATCAGTCTCTGGTTGGTTCTTTCTCACTGGGTCTAACACACAAAGCCAATATAAAAAAGATGAAAGTCAATCAGAAGAAGAAAAGATTATAGAAATCTGAATAGCTCACCAACTTATAAAGGCCTTCTACTGTCATTATAGAATCAACTCAAGGAATCAAACTCCAAAATTGATGCACTTTTTTGTTTTGTTTTGTTTTGTTACCAGGAATCTAACTCAGGACCTTGCACTTATGAGGCAGGCAGCAGAACCACTGAGCTAAATCCCAGCCCTTGATGCACTTTTCAGTGAAAAGCTGAACCTCCAAAAAGATTTAGAAAGCAGGTTCACACAACATGAATTAAGACTTTATAAACAACAAGTGAAGAAACTGGAGAAAGCCCTCAAGAAAAACATTAAATTACAGGAGCTTATCAGTCATACAAAAATGGAGGACCCAGAGAAAAAAGATGAATCCAGCAAAAAAAGCCATCAACAAGCTCTAGTTGACCAGAGATACTTTCAAGTGCTATGTAGCATCAATTCATTTATTCACAATCCAAGAGCTCCAGTAATAATTTATAAACAGAGCAAAGAAGGAAATCAAGATTTTAACAAAGATTTTCTTCAAGACTGTTGATTTGAACATCTTGTTCCTATAATAGAAATGTGGGCAGATGAACCGACATCCCTGAAGGATTTGTATAAGTCCTTGAAAATACTACCTGCAGAGCTGGTGTCTTGGCATAATTTTAAGAAACAGGATGAAAATGAAGGTGTCAGAGTTGAAAATTTGTTATTTATGGTAGATACCATGTTGGAAGAAGTTGAAAATAAGGAAAAGGACAGCAACATGCTAAACTTTCAAACTTTGCAAGCTATTGTTTCTCACTTCCAAAAATTATTTGATGTGCCTTCTTTAAATGGAGTCTATCCCTGAATGAATGGTTTATACTGGGCTTGGAGAAATGAACAATGCTGTGAGATACCTTCAGGAACTCTTAGAATTACAGTTCATCCTCACTGTGGATGCTAACAAACACAGTTGGAAAATTGTGTAGGCTGATTAATGAGGATGTGAATGAGCAGGTTAAGCAAGTATCCCTACCCGATGACCTCCAAAGCATTATCAATAATTTGGAAGAACATGAAGAATTTTTTTGAGCATTTCAGGCATTTACTAATGATCTACTTGAAATCTTAGAAATTGATGACTTGGACACCATTGTACCTGTAGTAAAGAAATTAAAAGTACTTTCACACTGAAACAAATAAAATCACTTTAGTTTATAAAGTGCATCTTTACCATTCTAAATATTATGTAGGATTGATCTTGAAACAAAGAGTATAAAATATATTTGCTTTCAGAATTCATCCACTTAGTACTGGGTGATTCTCCTTGTAAGTTTTTATTAACTTTGAGATTCTTTTACAAAAATTACCTGCTCAGTTAAAATAGTAAATTAACTTTAGATCCCTTAATCATTTCTTAAGCAATTCTTGAGTGCTTAAAATTTAGGGTAGAGTTTGTGAGTAAAAGACCTAGAGGGCCGGGATTTAGCTCAGTGGTTTTGCCACCTGATGCACAAGTGCAAGGACTTGAGTTTGATCCCCAGTACCAAAAAAAAGAAGACCTAGGGAGAGAGTGTAAATAACAGAAAAATTGTATTTAAGTTCAAGGTTTACTCACCTTTGGGTCAGGCCAAAAGGGATACCAAGTCCAGTCGGTAGTAAGCTACTGCTTTCCCGGCAAGGATTAATTGGCATATTCTATTATGGTATCTCCCATGGCAGTTATCTTTTCAGAGGAAGGAGAAAGGAAAAAAAGAAAAAAAAGTTTTATCTGTGTGAGGACAGGAAGTGAATCATGGGATAAAATAGATGAGTAGATAGAAGTCCCTCTTTTTAAAAAAAGTCTTCTTTGCAATCTTGATGTAATATGCTTTTTATAAGGGGATATGATCTCGAATAAAATTTTTGTAAAACAATTTCCAAAACAAAAAAACAAATATTCTAAAACATATAAATTCATGTCTATGAATATTAGTAAGGTATAAGTGATATAAACTTGTAGTTAAGACCTAATTTACATGGCATGTTGATAGAGAATGTAATTGTATACACTATTCTTCATGTATGAGAATATATTGCAAATGCCCAGTGCCAGAAAGGACACTGGCAGGAGGAGCACACTGCTGTTTCCTACATACGGACCACATCAGAGATCAAAAGACATAAGAGCAACTGACAGGAACAGCAGAGGATGATGCAAATTGATGCAGATTAAAGAAGTAAAATCCTAACCAGGGGTTTAATTTTGGGAAATCTGGAAATCACAAACTGCATTACAGGTTAGAACAAATTCTTGAATGAGGATCAGGTATCTGGGTCCCAATTATGCTTCACTCACAAATTAGAACAAAGTTTCATGCAAGTCAACACACTTTTATTTTCTTGGCTGCATTAATTATAAAATAAGCTGGAAGTGTTGTCTATGATGTCAGGATTTAGTCAAACCTAGAACAATGCTTCTCAAACTATCATATGTAAAAATGTTATGCATTTATTTATTGCAAGGATGTCTTTGTAATGTATTTCAAGATTAGAATATCCAATACAGATGAGCTGACTTGAATTGTTTTGAGCAATTTTTCCCTGTGTTATGTGTTTTGCACACATATTTATGGTTGGATTTTCTCCAACAGAAAGTAGTTTCACTACTGGCACATTAATAAGCACCAATAGGTTTTTATCCCAACTCCAAGTACCGTGGTTGAGTGACATCACCTAAATTTTTTATTATCCTTTAGAGATATTGGGTTTTCACATTCTTTTTTTTCTTCTCCTTAAATTCTTTCATTGGCACATTTTAGGTATACAATACATTTACATTTATCACTGGGGACTTGTATCTGTACATGATGTATCTGGGAGTTTTTCTCCCCCATTACCTGTGCGCCCTTCACCCCCTCCACCCTTCCCTATTTACAAAGACTTTGCTTCCATTTTTTCATTTTCTCATAATTTTTCCTTTCCCTTTTCTCCTTTCCCCTTCCCCTCCCACCACCCTACACCTTTGGACCTTTTCCTATTTCAAAGTATCAATTATTTGTTATTATTCCTTTTAATTGTTATTTACACTTTCTGATTCTCACACTAGAGAAACTATTCAGTATTTACACATGTGTGTCCTATTTATTTCACTTAAGAGTATGGCCTCAATATGCATCCATTTAGCTATAAATGTCTCTGGTTTCTCATTCTTTATGGCTGAGTAGTACTCCATTTATTAAAAAACCACATCTTCTTTATCCAGCTTCCAGTTGATGGGCACTTGGGTTGTCTTGAAGCTTTAGCTATTGCAAACTGTGCCACTATAAACATGGGTGCACATATATAGCTGTGTTATGATTCTTTTAATTCTTTTGGGAAGACACCCAGAAGGGGAATACCTGGGTCAAATGAGACCTCTAAGCCTAGTTCTTTGATGTATTTCCATACTGATTTCCATAGTGGTTGGACCACTCTACATTCCCACCAACAATGGAGAAGGGTTCCTTTCTCCCCACACCCTGCCAACATTTGTTATTTGTTGATTTCTTGATAGCAGCCATTCTTTCTGGGGAGAGGTGGAATCTCAGTGCTGTTTTCATCTGCATCTCTCAAATGACCAGTGATGTTGAATATTTTTTCATATATTTATTTGCTGCTTTTATTTCATTGTCTGAGAAATGTCTGTTCGTCTTAGATCCGCATTTTTGAATTGGGTTTTTGAATTTGAAGGGTCTGATTTTTTTCAGTTCATTATATATTCTAGATAGTCCTTTGTCTGAGATACAGCTGCTAAAAAAATTTTCCCACATTGTAGGTTGTCTGTTAGCTCGGTTGGTGGTTTCGCTTGCAGTGCAGAAGCTTCTTAATAAGATGAGATCCCAGTTGTTGATTCTTCCTGCTAGTTCCCATGCTACTGAGGTTTTGTTCATAAAGTGTTTTCCTATGCCAATGTCTTCAACAGTTCTACCTAACTTGTTTTCAAGAGTTCTACCTAACTTATCTTCCAGCAAGTTTAGTGTTTCTGTCTTGATATTTAGATCTTTAATCCACTTTGATCTTAATTTAGTGCATGGTGATAGGTTTAATTTTTGGCAGGTTGAAATCCAGTTTTTCCAACACCATTTATTAAATAGGGTATCTTTCGTTCAGTGAGGGTGTTTGGCTCCTTTGTCAAAGATGAGGTGGCTGAGTATGTCTGGAATTGTTTCTGCATCTTCTAATCTATTCCACTGATCTTCAGGTCTGTTTCTTTGCCAGTACCATGCTGTTTTTATCACAGAAGCTTTGTAGTATAGTTTCAAGTTGGGGAATATGATGCCCCCAGCCATGTCTTTGTTGCCTAAAGTCTCTTTTGCTATTCTGGGTCTCTTCTTGTTCCAAATGAATTTTTGGATTGTTTTCTCTAGTTCTGTGAAGTATATTGTTGGAATTTCAATCGGCATTAAATCTATATAGTAGTTTTGGAAGTATGGCTGTTCTCACTATATTGATTCTTCTTACCCAGGAACAAGGGATGTCTTTCCATTGTCTTATATCCTCTTTGATCTCTCTTTTCAGAGTGCTGTCATTTTCAGTGTAGAAGTTTTTTGCTTCATTTGTTAGACTGAGTCCTAGATATTTCATTTTTTGGATGCTATTGTAAAAGGAACTGTTTCCCTAATTTCTCTCTCAGTGAGTCTGCTATTTGTGTATAAGAAAGCTTTTGTTTTTTGAGTGTTGACCTTGTATACAGCTACTCTACTGAATCTGTCAATTAAGTCTAGAAGTATTTTGGTAGAGTTTTTTGGGTCTTCTATGTAAAGTATATAATCAACAAGTAATGAGAGTTTAACTTCTTCTTTTCCTATCTTTATTCCTCTCATTTCTTTCTCTTTTCTAATTGCTGTGGCTAATGTTTCCCAAAACTATATTGAACAGAAGTGGTGATAGTGGGCATCCTTGTCTTGCTCCTGATTTTATGTGAAAGTTTTCAGTTTTTGACCATTTAGTATCATGTTTGTTGTTGTTTTTTCATAGATGGCTGTAATCAGGTTGAGATAAAGACATTCTATGCCAATTTTCTGTATGGTTTATATGATGAATGGGTGCTGGATTTTGTCAAATGCCTTTTCTGCATCTATTGAGATGATGACATGGTTTTTTGTGCTTGACTCTCTTAATATAGTGTATTACATTTATTGATTTACAAATGTTAAACCATCCTTGCATCCCCGGGATAAATCCAACTTGGGCAGGGTGTATGATCTTCTTGATGATCCTTTGTATTCTGTTTGCCAGTATCTTGTTGAGGATTTTTGCATCTATGTTCATTAGGGAGATTGGCCTGTAGTTCTCTTTTTGGGTTGAGTCTTTCCCTGGTTTTGGAATCAAAGTAATACTTGCTTCCAGAAATGAATTTGGAAGCTTTGCTTCTCTTTCAATTTCCTTGATGAGTTTAAAGAGTAATGATGACAGTTCTTCTTTAAATGTCTTGTAGAATTCAGAAGTGAAGCCATCAGGACCTGGGATTTTCTTTGTTGGTAAATTTTTATTACATTTTCAATTTCACTGATTGTAATTGTGGTGTTTAGAATTTCTATATCTTCTTCATTTAACTTTGGCAATTCATATGTATCTAGGAATCTGTCCATTTCTTCTGTGTTTTCCATTTTATTAGAGTACAGGTTCTCAAAGTAGGTATCGATGATCCTCTGGATTTCTGCTAGGTCTGTTGTGATTTCACCTTTTTCATTCTTAATTGCATGGATTTGAGCCTTTTCTTTCCTTTTTTTGATAAGGTTGGCTAAAGGTTTATTGATTTTATTTATTCTTTTTAAAAACCAACTATTTGATTCATTAATTTTTTGTATCATTCTCTTAGTCAACACTGAATTGATTTCTGCTCTGATCTTTATAATTTCCTGTCTTGTACAAGCTTTGGGTTTGTCATACTTTTCTTTTTCTAGGAGCTTGAGGTTCTGCATTAGGTTATTTATCTGAGTTCTCTCTGTTTTCCTAATATGGGCATTCACTGCTATGAATTTCCCATGTAGAACTGCTCTCATTGTGTCCCATAGATTCCTAAATGTTGTACTGGCATTATCATTTACTTGAAAAATTGTCTAATTTCTTCTTTAATTTCCTCTGTGACCCATTGGTTGTTCAGGAGGATGTTATTCAATTTCCATGTGTTTGTGAGAGTTTTGCAGTTTCTTAAGCTATTGATCTCCAATTTTATTGCACTATGGTCTGAAAATATAAAGGGGGTGACTTCAATTCTTTAAATTTACTTAGACATGTCCTATGAGCTAGCATGTGATCTATTTTGAGGAATGACCTATGTGCAGCTGAAAAGAATGTGTATTCTGATTTTGTGGGGTGGAACACTCTGTAAACATCTATTAAGTCCATTTGTTCAATAGCTTGGTTCAGTTCTAGAATTTCATTGTTAATTTTTTGTCTAGATGATCTATTTGTTATAGTGGGGTATTGAGGTCCCCCATTACAATTTTTTTAGTGCTTATTTGATTTTTCATGCCCATTAATATTTGTTTTGTATAGTTAGGGGCACTCTTATTTGGTGCATACATATTTATGATTGTCATCTCTTCCTCTTGGATGGTTCCCTTCACAAGGATGCAGTGACCATCTTTGTCTCTCTTAATTAGTTTTGGTTTGAAATCTACTTTGTCTGCAAATAAAATTGCTATGCCTGATTTTTTCTGTGTTCCTTACATGTGGAGAGCTGTTTTCCATCCTTTTACTTTCAGCTTATGAATTTCTTTTTGAGTTAGGTGTGTTTCTTGTATACAGCATATTGCTGGATTTTGTTTCTTAATCCATTCTGTCAGTCTACTTCTTTGATTGGTGAATTGAGGCCATTAACATTGAGAGTTATAATTGACAGATATTGACTCATCCTTGTCATGATGTTTTACTGTTATTGGCTCTTTTATTTCTTATTTTTCCCCCTTTCCCTTTAGTTTCTTACCTTGCCTGGTGACTTCCCCCTGTTGGGCCTCATGGAGTTGTGACCTTCATTGCCTTTTTGTAAGACATTACTTAGAATTTTTTGGAGTGCTGGTTTGGTGTTCATGAAATTTCTCAGGTGTTCTTTGTCATGGAACTATCTAATTTCCCCATTGATTTTGAAAGATAATTTTGCAGGATACGGCAGTCTAGATTGGAAGTTATTTTCTTTTAGGGCTTGAAATACTTCACTCCAGGCTCTCCTTGATTTGAGGGTTTGTGTTGAGAAGTCTGCCATGATTCTGATGGGCTTTCCTTTATAGGTGATTTGTTTCTTTTCTCTAGCTGCCTGTAGGATTTTGTTCTTCTGTTGGGTTTCTGGGATCTTGACTATTATATGTCTAGGTGTAGATTTTTTTTATCATGGCTAGTTGGAGTTCTATTTGCCTCATTTATCGGTATGTCCAATTCTCCCACTCTGTCTCAGAAGTTTTCTACTATTACTTCTGTGAACAGTTTTTTTATGTCAATTGTTCTTTCTCCTGTTTTTTCATGGACTCCTATCAGTCTTATGTTATTCTTCTTTGAATCATCTAGCAGCTGCTGGATTGATTTCTCATGGTCCCTTGCTATTTTTAAGAAATCTCTGTTTTCATGGTTCTTCACCACAATCCTGTCTTCTATATCTAATATTCTATCTTCAGATTCCCTTAATCTGCTATGCATGCTTTCAATGGAGTTAATCTCCTGAATATCTGTTTGAATCTGTTTCATGGATTCTGTTTCTTTCTTATGTTGGGTGATCATGGTTTCCATTTCTTTCTTATGCTGGGCATTCATGGCTTCTAGCATGTCTCTGAGCTCATTTATTTTTTTATCTGTTTCTTTTCTTGAGCCTCTAATCATGTCTTTCACTCTGCTCACCATCTCTGTAGTTATCTTGGAGATTATTTCTGCTTTGAATTTTTCTAGAGCCTCATTCATCTGTTTTGTTACTTCCTGTGCTATCAGTTCAGGGTGTCCAGGTGGTTGATGATCAGACTTTTCCACCTTGTTTCCCCCAGAATTTGTCTTTTGTGAGGTGGAAGCCTGAGTTTGTGCCTTGCTTAAATGTCTTCTCATTTTTGTTTTTGGTACTGTCCTTGTTTCAACTCCTGGGTTGACATTTCAAAACTGTTTATTGTAAATATCTTTGATGCTTGTGTTTAGAACCCTTGTGGAATGATTGCTTTTCAGAGATGTTTTCCTGATATAGCTGCTCTTTAGGTTTTGAGACTCTAATGACTCTGAGCCTATCTCATTTTCATTATACCAGGAAGGCAATCACAACATCTTGGCACAAATGATACAATCAGCAACACAACAGCATCAAATACCTCTTTAAAAATGACAATTTGTGGTAGTTATTAACCTATCAAATATAACTGTGTGAATTAAATCAAAATCAAAGGCCAACCCAACATATGTTTATAGTGAATAAACTCTTCAATATAGCAACTTTACCTTTTGGGATGGGGAGTTAGAAGGAGTTGGGGAAGGAGGGACAGATAGGAAGAAGGATCAGGAAAGGTTAGCAATGAGGCCAGAAGACACAGGAAGATCATGCAAACTCTAAGAAACTGTTGAAGGCAAGAGGAAAAGGCAGAATGAAAGAACGAAGATGTGAACAGAACCACCTAACAGCAATAGGGAGGCTAGATACTGTATTTACTTTCCTTTGAAACTAATGATAATCGAGAGAAGGAAAAAGAGAAGAAAAGGAAAAAAAAGGAGAAATCCAAATTCAGTCCATAAAGGAACAAAAAGGGAGATGAAGAGCAATGTGAGCAGAGAGAATGAGAGACAGAGAGAGAGAGAGAGAGAGAGAGAGAGAGAGAGAGAGAGAGAGAAGAGAAAAGAAAGAAAAAGAAGAGAAAAATAAAAATTTGAAAAGAGTAGAAAAAAATAAAAATTAAAAATTAAAAATAAAAGAAAAAAATTGTTTTTTGCAAATAACAAAAATTAAAAATGAAGGGCCTCATTCAGGGTATGTCTCTGCTGTCACAGTAGACAACATGGGCAGCCATGGGCAGATACAAGTCAGTGAGTCTCAACAAGCCAGTAGCAGACCTATGAGATTCAGGCATATTTCTGGCTGCTAGTCCCAAGTCGAGATTCCTGTCCTCCTGCAGGGTTGAACTCCGCAAGGTTCTACTGCAGGTTCCAGTTACCTTTCCCCTGAAGATAGTGCAGGTTCTGATGGGAGGTGATGATCCCTCCAACTTACCAAGTACGGTGGTCTGGTGTGCCTTCATTGCAGAGATTCTCTTCACTTTTCCACTGAGCTTCAGTTTTCACCAAGGAGCCTGAGAGAGGTCCTCTTTCTGTTGCTCACATCTGCTCTATCTTGTGGAGCTCAGGGCAAGGGCCTTTATGATACCCTGTGCCTCTGTAGTATGGAACCAGGTAGCAGAAGAGTGAAGAGGCCAGAGGCTGGGGGCAGGGGGGCAGCACTGGGCCCTCCAGGCACCTGCACAGCTAAGCTGGTCACATTGTGCAGAGCACAGGGACAGCAAGGGGGCTTCATGCTGCCTGGATCCTCAGCTTGCAATGGCTGGTCACTTTGTGCGGAGCATGGGGATGGAGCAGGGGCTCCAAGCCCTCATATTCTTTATTTATAAAGGATCAGTGCTCCTGTAAATATGGGTATTTTTAATCTTTAAATTTTATTCCACTGCCATGAAATGCAGCTCTCTATTTTGTTTAGCAAAGGGATATATAAGCTTTCTAATGGTGTCTTCAGACATTTATAAAAGTAAATACTGATTTGATTGGTCTTTAAGATGTATTTAAGTGTGAGGCTATTTAATTAATAATGTGGATATGATTTGTTATCCAGTATTAAGTTCTTGGGCATTGGTTTTGGGTTAAAATTAAAAAAATAAGAAAGAGGGAAACTGCATCTTTCATTACAGACTTCTTGATTGGTAAGCTTGACAAACAACAAGTTCCACTAAACTCTCATTTTGCCTCTGAGTAGTGAATTTTGAGCATTTCTTTTGGGCTTTAATTTGTTAAAGCTGTCCATATATATAAAAAGATAGATTATTTTAGGGGAGATGTTGCTTATGTCATTTCTTAAGCAGCTATGCTCTTAATCCTTAAAAGAAGGCTAGCATTGTTTGCACAAAAGTTGGTAATTTCCTCCCCCAAATAGTAATGAAATACTTCTGTCAGGTAAACTTTTTATGCCATTTTCTAGTAAAAGCTGAAAAAACTGTAATATGTATATGTATAGATATATATTCTCATAGCTATGAATATTAGTATCTCATATATATGTGAGAATGTGAATGAAAGGCCTTCATTCACGTGTGCCTATCATAAACCCTTTTTTTTACAAAGACTTCCTAAAAGGGTTCTGACACACATATTACACACACATCCCTATAACAAGAACTTTTGCTAAGGACTTTCCATATTTCAATTTGATATATGAGTATCATCTAAGCAGATGTAGGAGAATGTTTTCTCAGTACACCATCTCTGTTAATGAACTGAGGTCAAACTCCTGCAATAAAACAAATTGCTTGTGCTTTTCTGTTTGTATATAACTGTCTCTCCTTGCATCTGTCACTGACTAGCTTGGGTCCTTGCTTTTAGTAATAATGGAAATTAAAACTAAAGCAGAAATTTATAGATACAAATGTTTTAATTGAAAAACCAGAGGGAAGATAAGAAAGGACTCCAGCTTAGGTAGCTGGAGGGGAAACACTCTGATATAGGGGTTCAGACTGTCCTACCTACAAATGTAGGAGTCAGCTTTTAATAATTAGCTGTTGGGCTGGTGGACTGGGGTCAGATTGATTCTTATCACAAGCCAGGTGTTACTGAAATGTCAGGTTAGTGTCATAAGAAGTTGAAGAATGACATCATGGAGGGGAAGACAATTGAAAAAGAAATGACAAAAGAAAAGCTCTCCTTGACCAGAAATAGTCACAAATGGATCACTAAGAAAGTTATTCATTTAGGGGTCCTTATAAATAAGCAGAGTGCAGGATTTTGCTCAGTGTCCAGTAGGCACCTGTCACAGTTGACCCATAGGCTTAAAATAACCAATTAGGACTCAGTGCTTTCTAATGCAGAGTTTAAAAGTCCAGTTACTCAATTTTCCTAAAATCCTCAAAAACCAGCCCAGATGCAAGGAGAGGTATTTTTACTTGGTGGATTCCATTCTGCCAGCATAATTCTTTTCTAAGGTCATAGTCCTAACTACTTACCCATACTTTAATGACTCCTATTATTTCTTAACCCCATCTGAAGAGGTGTACTTAACTACCATTAGGGGAAGGAGGCTGATGACCTCTCTGTCTGCTTCCTGCTGACAGGGGTTATCAAGAGAAGTGGGCAGTCTTGGGGCCTCTCTAGAAGGTAGGTCTCTCTAGTGGACCCCAGCACATTCATCATTGGCTCCACCTTCATGAGCATTTGCAGTTTGACAGACTTTAGATGAGAGGAAACAAATTGTACCAATAGATTAATAATGTACATCCCACACATAAGAACCAGTTGGAAAAGGACAGATTGGGGTGATTAAGGGAAGGAACTAAGTCCAGATACTGCTGTTTCTTTAAAAAAAAAAAAGTTTTATTAAAAGTACAAAAAGAAACAAGCTCTGCAGAGTGAATTTGGACCAAGTAAGGAAATAAATATGCTCTACAGGGAAGAAGAGGCTGCTGTGAGAGAACACAATAGCAAAGAGTTCACTGTTCACTATTCTTTTTGTGTCTCCCACTTCTCATACTAATGTCAGATCTAGGCCATCCTATCTAAAAAACCTGCTCAAGTTCTTCTGAGAAATCCACGTGCAAGGCTTTGGAAACTGTTCTGCACATATGTCTTGGGATTTGTAATTAACAGATTATGCCTACTTTCTCAGCTAATTTTAGCTACACCCTGTTCTCTTGCCTCATTTCCCCCTGAAAGACACATATCCCCATAATTCTTTATGAGGCACTGAAAGAATGGAAGTCTCTATCTTCATATAGCCATTTCCTGCTTGAAGAGGCTGTAGGCCCCACCTACTTGGGAATTATGTGCTCTCCAGCTACCTTGAGGTGCTGTAGCTCACCAGCTGGGTTGAAAAAAAAAATCTGTCAATGAAGAAGAACTTAGTGACTGTTGATCTATCTCATGGGAGAAATCTTGGTGGATTTTTCAGTAGAGTAACTTTATTAGGTTGGACATTTAGAGCCCAACTATAAGAATCAGGTCAGGTTTCCATCCCTCCTGTGGAGGAGAAAGTATTGCAGAGGGATATCAGGTAAATTATGGAAAGCTTGACAGCCATGGCCTTAGCAAGATCCCATTATCTGTACTTGAAGCACTGTTGTCTTGCTTTTTGAAGAGGAACCACAGTCCTTCCTCTTCTTCCTCATCCTGTGAAAATTCAGGTGGCTATTTCCCATGAAGGATTTTTTTTCCATGAAGGACTTTTATAGCTTTCCACTGCATCCCTTGAGGAAGGACCACTTTAATGGTTCTACAGGAATTGGGAGTAAGGCTAGGGTCTTTGAGGGATGGCAAGGTTGCCTTTTTTACCTCTCTACCAGGCTTTTTATTTCTTACAGAGACTTTAGCCATGTCTCTTTGAGGTCCCTTCCAATGAATGGCAGCAACCTGCTTGGGAAGATAGACTACTTCTAAGAATGGTAGAATTTCCTGCTTGTGTTTTATAGATAATTATTAGTCAGCAAAATTCTTTCTTTCCAGATTTCTGCATAACATGTAGCACCATAAAGGCATATTTGGAGTCTGTATAGAAATTTAGCTTTTTGCCTTTTCCTAATATAAATACCTGAGTAACAGCTAGGTGCTCTGCTTTTTAAGCAGAGGTCTGTGAGGGAAGGTGGCCTCAATGACCTATTGTGAACTGACAACAGCATAACTTCCCTTTGATGTCCTTCTTGTATAAAGCTGCCTCCATCAGTGAGACACATCTCCTCAGTGTCTTGAAGGAGTCTGGCTTCCACAGGCCAGATACTGCTCTTAAGGGATTGGAGTAGGGACTAAAACCACCTGGGTCCTGGACCTGCCTGCTCAGAAAAGTTTTCTATAAATCCAATATTTCCTTTTATTTCCTTTAGATTTTTAACTTTATGTGAATTATTTATCCAGAGACAAGTTTCATTTATAAGTGTACCAGCTCCTACACTTTTGACTGCAAGGAAATTGAGGACTCTGTGGTTCTGAAGGACCACCTCAGCTAAGGGCTGTAATTATTTTGCTTCCATAACCACCACCATGGCCTTCCTGTCTTGTTGAGCCATAATAGTTTGGTTTAAGACTGATCTTTCTAGTAGAAGAATACTCATAAACTAAAAGAACCCCCTCACAATTGTGTGTCCTATACCTGGCCCCTCTAATATAGAGTTATCATGTTCATGTCTGCCCCAATCCCATTTCTCCAGGTCAATATAAGAGGGTATATTAGGTATGCCTTTTTATGCTGTGATAGCAAAAATTACTCCAAGAAGGACCACAGTAGAACTGGCAAAGAGTTTTGGTGCTTTTCCATTGACTGGCTGCAGATATCAGTAGTTTCCCATCTTTTGTCTGGAATCATCCAAAAGGGAAGAGCTGATATTCCTGCAAGAGGGTCCATTCCATTTCCTCTCTAGGTTAGGACTCCCAAAGCTATTCCATTTCTCTTGGAAACACAAAAGGTGAAGTGCTGCCCAGAGGGATACTCAATGCCAGCACATGGCGAGGCACCTCTCTGAGTCTCTCAAAGCCTAATTGGGCCTCAAGTTTCCATATTAGGCATCAGTATTGGCTACCTGAGTTTCCTTGATTAATAAGTGTAGGGTCTGTGCTATAACCATATCCAGGAATCCATGAGCAACAAAAACCAGTGATACCCAAGAATCCCCTTAAGTTTTGTATTGTTCTGGGAAGTGGAAAGAAGAAAAAAGGGTTTAATGCATTCTTCCCCTAAACTTTTAGTATCTCTGGAAAGAATTAGAGCAAGATATTTGACACAAGGGAAGCAAAGTTGTGCCTTTGATTGAGAAATCCTGTATCCTTTCTTTGCCAAGAAATTTAATAGGATCTAAGTGTCCAGATTTTAGATTTCCTCTGAGTAAGAACAAAGTAGGATGTCATCCACATATTGAGTACCTTTAGTTTGTGGATAGTCAAAGTGGGATAGGTCTCTAAATAGAGCCTGTCCAAGTAGGTGAGAACTGTCTCCAAACAGAATCATCCAGGTTAGCTTATCTAGCTGGACTGGTCAGAAGACAAAAAGAAATTATGAGTCCTCAAATACAAAAAGAAATTATGAGTCCATATGAGGAGGTATACAAAAGAAGGCATCCTTTAAATCTAAGAATGTAAACCATTCATTATCTTATGGAATCTGAATAGCAAAGTATAAGAGTTAAGTACCATCAAGTATAGCATCACCACAACCTCATTTATCAATCAGAGATCTTAGACTAATCTCCATTCTTCATTGGGTTTTTGCACTCCCAAAATGGAAGTAGTGCAGAGACTGTTACAGAGTTTTAGAAAGGCATATGATTTTAGTTTATCAATTATGATCTGTAATCTCTTTTTGACCTCTGGCTTTAAAGGAAATCGTCTCTGGTGGGGAATGGAGACTGTGTCCTTAAAGTGGATTTGCACTGGGGTGGCCTCTATCACTTATCCTATTATTCCTTGTGAAGCCCATATCTCCAGATGAATTTCTACTTCCATTAGTGGGAAGCAGAGTAATTTCCTGGGGATATGAGAATGGTGGCATTTAACTGGGTGGGCATAACTCTCCCCAGTAAGAGGGTAGGGCTTTCAGGCATAATCAAGAAGGCATGTGAAGGGGCCAGGGATTTAGGTCAGTGGTGCCGGATCTGCCTTGCAAGCACAAGGTTCTGAATTCAATCCTGAATTGTGACTAGGAAAAAAAAATGTGAAAAAAGAAAGTTATCCCAATTACAACTAAGAGGTTGAGAAAAGTAACTGATCATGGGTCATCCAGACACACCTCAAACAGTAGTGTTAATGGAAGAGAGGCCAGAATGAGAGAGAAGAACTGAAAAGCTACCTCAAGTATCTAGGAGGAGATCAACTTCACTCTCTTCATTGGTTAAAGATACCAGAGGATCCCAGATGGAGATAGTCTAAATGGTGAAAGCCAAACAGGTACCCCAGGATCCTTCAGTCCTGTGGCTACTGGACCATTTGAAATGAGGGATTTGGCCCAGTGGATTTGAGGCTCTGGGGACAATCCAATTTACAATGGTCCCCTTTACACATGGGACAAGATGTGGGTGGTGTTTTGTTCTTCTGGAAGAAGTCTCACTTAAAGTATCCTGGCTGTCCACAATTATAGCAGATCATCATGGAATCTCAGGGCTAACCAGTAAGTCTCAGAATCATCCAACAAGTCTTACAGTTAGCCAACTGAAGGGCTCCCATGAGGGTACCTGACTTTTTCTTGCCTCTCTTATTTCTGTCTTTGACCTCCCCCTGATTCCTCTTATAAAAGACTATAGTGGCAACTTTACTAAGATTGCTGAGGGTTCTCTCTGGTCCAACTGCTAGCTTTTGCAATTTTCTTCATATATCAGAAGCTTATTAAGTAATGAGCCTAAACTTTAGTATATATAAATTGGCCCTCCAATAAATCAGGAGACTTGAAGGTATGCTTAATTAAAGCTTGAGTTTTCCAGAAAGGCCAAAGGGTTTTCCTCATTATTCTGGGTGACCATTGATAGCTTAGGATAGCTTAAAAGTTTACAGCTAGTCCTCCTTAGACCCTCAAAGATCCATGCTTTGAAGTGTATGTCTCCATTCACCCATTGGCCAATCTTCATCCCACTGTGGATCCTCCCTGGGGACTGCCTGGTTTCCAGTTGGATAACTTTCTTATTCTTCAGTTGTTAAGAAAACATGAGAACAATTAACCAAGTATAATTCATCCCAAATTCCTCAGCTATTTATAAGATAGCCTGCTTTCAATAGGTCACAGGGTTTTGTTTAACAGAACCATTATGTCCTTCCAGGTTAGATCAAGGGTCTTCATAAGGCCCTGAAATGTTTTCATATAACACATATCAAACATAGCATATATAAAATTTCCATCAGGAAATTTTCTCAAGTCAACCTTGATCTGTTTCAGGTTAGTTAGGGAAAAGGGCATCTGTACCCTGGTGATTCCAGGATTGTTCCTCCTACTTCCTGTAGGAACAATAAAGAGGAATCCTTCAGGTCAAACAGTTTTGGGGTCATTGAGTGTCCTATATAGGGAGAGCACTATGACCTAAAATTGGAAGGTCTTTGGGTTGCTCCCTGAACATCTGAGGGCTACTAGGAGAGTAGGGTGCAGCTCACATTTCTGGCAGAGTTTTAAGTTGACCCTCAGAGCAAAAAGGCTTGTACATAGGGAACCTCTGACCACTTTTCTTCTCTTTTGAAAAATAGTTCTAACTGAAGAACTGAAAAATAATATCATAATTTATACTTAATTTATACTCAGCTGTCCACTTTTTGCTATCCCCTAATGGGTAGGTCAGCCACGCATGGGTACAGAAGAAGGTTAGACAATGATTTTTCAAAGTCTGGAAGTCAAAGGATTCTTAATTTTTAAGAACACATTCCAAAAGGTGTTAGAAGTTGACAGTGATCTTCCCAATCTGAAAAACAACAAAGGGAGATAAGTTATTCCTTTCAATCCCTATTGAAATTTTCCAGGCCAAGGCATTCCTCAACCTGCCTGGAACTCCCATTCATAAATGGCCATGAATTGTGTATGATCTGTCAGGGGATCAGGCCAATTGGAGTAACCATTCTTACTGACATGCCACCCAATATCCCTTCCATGTCTGTGATCCTTTGACTTTGACCATACATTGGTCCTCTTTGACCCAGAACCAATTAAAATGTTTTTATTTTTGAAATTGGAATTCCATTGTTGAGATAGCAATTAAGCATATTAGGAATGGCACAAAGAGAGAAGGGGAGGCCTTTGGAGGCCAAATAGCACTTGTGGTCACAGTCTGAGCACTTGTTTGTGTCCCTATATATCCTCAAATCTGTACTCTAAAATCACTCTTGGATCTTTGTACAAAGGAGTCCATAGTTTACAACCAGTACCAATGTCCCCATTGGAATAACTAGGGGTACAACCCAACCCCACCAGGAAAATAGAACAGGGAATAATTATCCTCCCAGGCTCCAGGCCCACAGGGGAGGGACAACAAAGTCACCAGGAGTCCATTAAGTGAGTTAAAGCCTCTTCAAGGGTCAGAAAAGTTATAATTTTAGAGTGTATATTATTCTAAGGGACCAAAATTTCAAAAGGGCTCAAAGCATGACTTTTGGGACAAGTACACTAAAGGCAAAGATGGGATCTTGGCTTAAGGAACTTTGTAAAAGAAGTATTTACTTACATTAAGCAATTTTCTTAAAAGAGAAGGGAGAAAGTAGATTGGTGAGGTACAATTGGTGGCAAGAATTCATGATAGAAAGAGTGATACATGTGTATCAACACCTATAGCAAGTTACTAGAACAATTTGCCCGAGAACCCTCAGCCTAGAGGAACTGAGAATGCCAAGGGCAGAGGCTGCCCCTTACTGACAGATGAGACAAATCAGAAAGGAAGAAGACATGAAACTAATTGGTCATTTCCTCCATTTGTGTGAAAGAGGGATCAGGCTGGTTCACATTAGTGAAACCTGTTCCCCAAGTCTTAAGATTGGAGGCTACACTAATTGCTCTTAACTAGACAACAGGGTCCCAATATTATTTGGAGCAGAGAGCCATGAAGTGAAAGTAAAAAGGTATAGGAAAATATAGATCTCGCTTACCTCCTCTTGAGATCCCAGATGAGCCCCTAAAGATATTACCTAAATGCCAAGTTGGTGTCACACAAAGTTGAAGAATGAAATCACAGATCGGGGAGGCAAGTTGCAAATAGGGAAGTTTATTGAGAAAGAAACTTCAAAGGAATAGCTCCCACTGACCACAAAGGGCCCTGAACAGGTCACCAAGAATACTTTTTATCTAGAGGTTCTTATAAATAATTAAAGCATGGAATTTTGCTCAGTGTCTGGTGGGCACCTAATATAGCACCCATTGGCTTAAAATAACCAATTAGGACTCAGGTTTTCTAATGCACAGTTCAATAGCCCAGTTACTCAGTGTTCCTAAATTCCTCAAAAACCAGCCCAGATTCAGGGAGAGGTTTTTTTATTTGGTGGATTTCATTCCACTTTCATAATTCCTTCCCAGGGTCATTGTCCTATCTACCTGCTCATATCCTAACTTCCTATCACTGTTGTCATAGCTCTGGAATCCTTCTGATTGAGGGATGGTTTCATTGCCAGGAAAGAATTCTCTCTCTCTGTGGTGGTCTCAGTCATGTAGGCCTCCAACTTTCCTGGGACCCAGGTGCCAACAGGTTTAGGATAATGGCTGGCTGCTTCTGGGTGTGGCTGATTATCCCTGTAAACCGCTTATGTTGGTGTCCTCAGTCTTAATGGGGAATGATATCTTGTAAATTCAGGGTTAGTCAACTCTGTCTGGCCAAATTCTAGATAATCACTCCCTAAATGTTCAGCATGCCCTTATACATAGCTGAGAAGAGATTTGACCCAAGATTTACAATAACAAAAAATACAAAATGAAGATTAAGGTTTGTTCTGATTCTAGTTACTCATATTAGGAATCTGGAAATCCATCTGAAAAGTTATTTTTCATAGCAAAAATGGATTTTAAGTTCCTTACTGACTCAGAAGAAAACACAAATCATGTTTTTAATGAGCAGCAGGTAAAGGCCCAGGATTCTGGCAGTTTCCCAGCCCTATCCTGGTTCCTGACTATGTTATGACTGCATCACCTCAACCTCACCTTGCTCACCAAAGCATGAATGTCTTGCATTGCAATGCTTCTGCTTATTCTTTAATAAATTCACTGTTTTGAAGAATCTCTCTCTGCATTAATATTTTAGTTGACCAAATTAATCATGCATCTCAGGCCAGAGCACAATATCAGCATTGATCTATACAAGACAAGACTCATCTACCTTAATTCCTTTTCATCCCTATCTCCTATCACCATTACTTGCCTCCCCTGAAAAACAGTAATTATTTGCATGAGTTCTTGTATGAGTACACTGTTGTTTACTAAGACAGCCTTACAAGTCTCCTCAATCTGACTAAGCTTTCATCTATCTTCTTCCTAACTCATGGTCATTGACCTATCTTATTTAGATATTTTCCCCTAATTGTGGAACATTTATTTCCATGATTTCCTCCAATATTACTTCTGTCCATTTTTTCTCTCTTTATCTCTTAGTTTTTATTTGATATGTTTTGTCTTGCTTTTTAAATGTTCTGTTTTTGCCATTGCCTTCTGAACAGTCCTCAATATGACCTTCCAACTCACTAATGGTCCTTCAGCTATGTTAATCCTACAACTTACTGTTTGTTCATTTCAATTGTTGTATTTTCCATAATGACATTTGTTGTTTTGGTTCTTGTTTGCAATTTCCTGTTTGTTTGGGGTTTTTTCTCAAATATCATCCCTTAAGGTCTGGACTATCTTTATTTTTTATATTTTAAACTCTTGTCCTATCACTAATACTATTTCAGTTGGTAGATAGTATTATTTGTATTTGTTTGGACAGAAGTTTTACTCTTTCTTGTCTGTTGTTTGTCTGGCACTTATGCACCCCTAGAGACATCACTTGCCTTTTCTAATAATATATATTAAAACCCAAAACTATGCAAACTAGTCTGTCAGTGTAGTCAACTAGGGTTAACTAGTCTGCAAACTACAGCCCTTAGACAAATCCCAACCCACTGCCTGTTTTTAAAAATAGAGTTTGCTCAAGTACAGAAACACCCATTCATTTGTATATTGCTATGGCTGCTCTAGCATTACTAGGTCAGAGTTACATAATTCCAACGGAAAAGACATGGTTCACAATACCTAAAATATTTACTATCTGGCACTTTACCAAAAACATCAGTTCACCTTCATTTGAACAAGTCATGTTGCCAAGTACTATGAAACTCTGCCATTGTTTCTAATCATTCCTGCTCCCTCAGGCACACTTATGTCTGGATTTCCCTTTTGAGTTGGTGTCTTAGGTGGTATTCATATAGGGGAAAGAGATGTAACTCCCAAACCTACTAGATATCTGAAACACAAGTTCGTGTTCTCTAAAATTAAACAACACTGAGATTCCACTTCACTCCAGAAAGAATGGCTGCTATTATGAAATCAACCAATAACAAATGCTGGTGGGGCTGTGGGGAAAGAGGAACCCTGCTCCACTGCTGGTGGGAATGTAGACTAGTGCAAGCACTGTGGAAATCAGTATGGAGATACCTCAAAGAACTAGGACTGGAAGTCCCATTTGACCCTGCTATTCCACTGCTGGGGATCTTCACCAAAGAATTAAAAGAATCATACCACAGTGATATATGTGCACCCATGTTCATAGCAGCACAGTTTGTAATAGCTAAAACTTGGAAACAGCCCAAATGCCCATCAACTGGAGACTGGATAAAGAAAATGTGGTTTTTTTATAAAATGGAGTACTACTCAGCCATAAAAAATGAGAAATTAGAGACATTTACAGCTAAGTGGATGTACATTGAGGGGATACTCTTAAGTAAAATAAATAGGCCACACATGTATAAATACTGAATAGTTTCTCTGGTGTGAGAAACTGAAAGTATAAATAAGGACTAAATGTATAACAGGTAATGTGAAATAGGAAGAAAGGGAGCAAAGGGGAAGGAAGTGGGAGGGCTAGGGGAAAGGATAGAAGGGAATGGGATTGATATGAGAAAATGGAAAAATAGGAACAAAATCTTTGTAAATAGGGAGGAATGGAAGGGTTGAAGGGAGGGCTGGGCAAGGGTGAAAATTAAAAAAATTAAAAATAAAAAAAAGAATGAATTCTAGGAACAATAGAGGTTAAGAGTATGAAAAATTTATTGAGAGAATGAAAGCTTCTGTCTAAAAGAGACAGAAGGGTGACCAGAAAGTGGTATGTCCTCGTATGTCCTCTCACCCCACTTTTCAAAGATGTTTTATATAGCAAAGCCCTACGGTGAGGCAGGTACAAAGTGAGACAAAACTATAAGACTCAATGGAAATTTACAAGGTGGGCATGAGATGGGACAAAACCATGACCAACCAATAAGATTACAAGTACAGTCACCCAGGTAATGTTGATTAAATGGGGATCCAATGGGGAAACAAGTCAGGTAACAAGGGTACAAGGAATGAGCAAGGATTTTTGGTGGAAAGGGGTAGGTCAGGGATCTTTTTTGGAAGATCTTTGTCCCCCCCCATCCAGGTGATTGATACCTATTTAGAATATCAATCACTGCTATTCATCCTACATGGGTGTGGTAGTTTCTCTCCTTTAACAATTCTGGCCTTTCAGTGAATGTGTCTTGATTGTCCTCCATGTTGGCTCCTTGACTGTCCTCCATCTTGGCTTCTTCTGGGCTGGCCCTATCTAGCTGCCTACAAGATAGCTAACTCACTTACCTATCTGCAATAGTATTACACAAGCCCAGAGAGCCTGCAGGGGACTGTGGAGGTATGAAGAACTGTGTGTGACTGGTCAGTTCCCCCATGTTTCCATCAGCTCCTCACCCTGTCCAGGTTTTTATCATATTTTACAGCTGAACTATTATAACATATTTCTGTCGTGATAGGGTAGACAATGATTGTCTAAATACTTTGCAGGTGAAATGTAAAATAAAATCTACATTCTTCCAAACTAGCCTCTCAGTGCCTCTGCTTTCCACATAGGAACAAGATTGTAGCTACCACTCACCTCATTTCAGTTAAAAAAAAAAAAAAGTGACCTTCTCCCTTCCTGAAGTTGCTCATGTTTGTTGTCATTATTTCAGGATAATTATTGTTGGAGTCCAGGAACCATGCTTCTTCTTTCTTCTGGAATATTTTTCTGTGAGTGAGATAGCAACACATGTTGCTTCAGCCTCTTGAAAGAAACCAGAAGCCCAAGGTTTACATAGATTAAGCCTATCTCCATGACAATACGTATCTTTCCCAAGCTCTTTTCTACTCATTCCTAGTCTCTCCCAACATACAGAAATCAATAATCTGGAAAACATACTGCAGCCAAGAGATAAGGAAGCAAAACTTTCACTGATTTTCTTCAGAATCTCATCTTTCAACTCATGGGCTCCAGAAAGGTTATTGAAACGGTCGCCAAAAGGAAGGGGCACACATATGTTCAAGCAAGCTTTATTGGGGGTGGCAGTCTGCAGCCTGCCAGGACTGACTCACAAAATGGAGACCAGCTGTCCCATGAGCTAGAGGCTTATATAGGGTCTTTGCATGTGGGAGAGCACGTAGTCCTTTGATGGGGGTGGGTGATTGCGGTTAGGGCATATAGCAACAAATTCTGGTTGGAGGATGGAGAAACAAGCTCCAAGAAGTCCCTATCTCATGGGAATATCTGGTGGGATGGAGTGACAAGCTCCAGGAAGTCCCTATCTTAAGGGAACATTTGGTGGGATGAAGTGACAAGCTCCAGGAGGTCATTAACTAGGATGGGTCAAGCCTTAGTTATGTAGAAAGTCCCCGTTTGCCTTTAGTGAGGAGGACAGGGAGAAGGGGGAGGGAGCTTGTTCTGTGAGGGCATTGGAATACCTAAAAGTTATGACATTCATTACCTGACAACACAAAAAAGTGATTACAGGGCTTCAGTTTATAACTTACTAATGCCAATGATGTTGGTTATAGAATGTGTTCTCTGAAATCCAGGATGCATATATCCCAACAGATTTCATAAATCCCATGTCACAAGTGTAGGAAAGGACCCCATCTGTAACTATCTACTGTTATTGTTACCTGCCACTCAGGTTCATACACTCAGGTTCCTTTTCAAGATGTTTACCAAATGAAAGGAGATAAAAACCAAAAAGGATTTATTCAAAACTAGCTCCAAGGAGGTGGAGGGGCTCATTTGCCTCAAAATCACCATCTCACTGTGTACATGTGGGTAAGGATCTTTTTATGGTAAGGAACAGAGGGGAGGGGATCACAGGGAAATAAGTTGCTTAACACTTCCAGTCATCTTTAGCTCATTCTCTCTTTCTCTCTTTTCTTTTTTTTTTTTTTTTTTTTTTTTTTTTTTGGTACTGAGGATCTAACTTGGGTCCTTGCGCTTACGCAGCAGGCGGCCAAACCACTGAGCTAAATTGCCCACCCCATTCTCTCTTTTCTTATGGAGAGGAAACTGGGATCCAGCCTCCTGAGGCTAGCACCTCCTTATGCTGTCTGTTTTTAATATGAGGTGAGGGTGTTAGACATGCACTCAACAGGAGGAAGTTTGTAAGAGTTGCTTATCTCTAAAAGAAAAAAAATCTGACTTTTAAAATTCCACTTTGCACTGCTGGTTATACCACCCCAAGTGGACAGTATAAAAATATATTAGATAAAAAACCAGCATTGCTCCTAGAGAAATTGCAATGCTCAATGGCTAAGTCGACATCAACTTTCATGATATGATTAAAGCAAAAATTTTAAAAAGGATTGTCCTGATAGATGATGTGAAATAGGAAGAAAAGATCCAAAGGAGAAGGGGAAGTGGGAGGCATAGGGGAAAGAAGGAAAAGGAATACACATGAGAAAAGGAGAAAATGGAAACAAAATCTTTGTAAATAGGAAGGGGTGTAGGGATTGAAGGAAAGGCAGAGAATTGGGGAAAAAAATAAGAACCAAGATACATCATGTAAAGGTACAAATTCTTATTGATGAAAGTCATCATATTGTATATCTAAAATGTACCAATAAACTTAATGAATAAAAAAAATTGTCCTTTGCCTAAATGTATTCCCCAAAACACCTAAAACAATCTAGTACAAATAATTTGTGCATTATAAATATTGGTAAAATGAAAAACTAAATAAAAAATGAATGTCTTTGTAACTCAGTAAATGGTTATGTTTCTATGTGATTCTGCAGAACCAAGAAAATACTGTATCAAACAACTGAAAAGTAGCTAGTGAAAGTCTATAGAAACAAAAGCATAACCCCAAACTCAGTTCAAAATCAGAGCCAATGGGGCTGGGGATTTAGCTCAGTGGCACTGCACCTGCCTCACAAGCACAAGGTCCTGAGTTTGATCCCCAGTACCAAAAAAAAGAAAATCAAAGCCAAGCCCAGATGAACTTAGAAAGAAAGACTTTTGTCCAGTACCCAGAAGGAAGCTCCACAGCCACCATTCCACACTCCTAGGGCAGAGAAGGTGAGCCATGCTGGCACCAGAAGCACCCCTGCCCCTGGTGGAAATGAGAAGACACATAAACAAGCCTCAAAAACAGACTTCTGGATCACCTACAGCAACCCCAAATGGAAACAAAATGGAACAATCTGATACTCAACCACCTGGACTCTCTGAACTGGCCACAAAAGAGGATCTGGGAAAAATGAAATCAGAAATAATTACTCAGATAACAGGAAAGATTGTGCTCATGGTGCAAGACATGATTAATAAATCTAGAGAGGACACAGATTAAAAAAATAGAAGATCTGAGGAACATGATGGAATCCCAACATAAGAAACAAATGGAATCCATAAAAGAAATGCAAACAGATTTCCAGAGGATTAAAAACTCCATCAAAAGTCTGCACAGCAGAATGAACCAATGTGAGAATAGAATTTCAGATATAGAAGATAAGATTGCAATTAGTGAACAGGAAAAGGAAAATTGCTTTAAAATTGTAAGGGAACACGAGAAATCAATCCAGCAGCTGCTAGATGATGCAAAGAAGAATAACATAAGACTGATTGGAGTCAATGAAGATAGAGGAGAGTGTGTAGATGACATAAAAAAGCTGTTCACAGAAGTGATGGCAGAAAACTTCCCAAGGAGGAGAAAAGAACTTGACATACAGATAAGTGAGGCATATAGGACTCCAGCTAGCCTTGATAAAAAAAAAAATCTACACATAGGCATATAATAGGATTCCAGAAATCCAACAGAAGAACAAAATTCTACAAGCAGTGAGAGAAAAGAAACAAATCACATACAAAGGAAAGCCCATCAGAATCACAGCAGACTTCTCCATGCAAACCCTCAAGGCAAGAAGAGCTTGGAGTGATGTATTTCAAGCCCTAAAGGAAAACAGCCTCCAACCCAGATGGATGCAAAGAAGATGGATGCAAAACTATCTTTCAAAATTGATGGAGAAATAAGATACTTTCATGATAAAGAGCACCTTAGGAACTTCATGAATACCAAACCAGCACTCCAAAAAATTTTACACAATACCCTAGGAAAATACAATGAGGATCACAACCCCAGGAAACCCAGCAGAATAAATCCATTAGGTGTGACAAATTAAACACAAAGGGGGAGAATCCAACAAAAAGAAAAAGTCATGATAAGGCTTTTAAAACTTTTAACTTCATCTCCCTAATGAGCATATAATTCAGTCTTGTTATTGTACTGATTAGTATTTTTCTGATTCTAGAGTTGCACACCTTTCCTTGTGCTATACTGGCTATCTATAATCTTCTTTGGGTTGTCTATTAATGAGCTGTAAGAGTTCTTTATATATTCTGGTCATAGGTTACATGCATTGTAAATATGGTCTGTTTAAGGACTACTTTTCATTTTAATGATGTCATTTAAAGCTCTAAATTTTGATGGAATCTCATTTATTAATTTTTTTCTTTTATACATCATGTTTTTTGTATCCTAGGAAGTTCTTGCCTACCCTAAATTCATAAACATTTTCCCCTATAACTTCTTCTTAAAGTTTTATACTTTTAGGCTTTCGTATTTAGGTTCATAGATCCCTTCAAGTTATTTTCATGTATGGAAATAAAGGGTTGAGGTTAATTTTTTATATACAGATACCAGGTGTTCTAGTGCCATTTGCTGAAAACACTGTCTTTTCCACTACTCTTGAATTGAGTTTATATTCTATGAAATGCTAATGTTCAATAATCTTTCAAAACTCAGTGGACCACATATGTGTGGTTCTATTTCTAGATTCTGTTTTATTCAAATGGTCTATATGTCTTTCCTTACACTAACACTGCCTTGATTACTGTAGCTTTAAAAGAAGTCTTAAAATTAGGTACTAAACATCTTACAACACTGGGGTTTTTTAAACTTTTCTAGGTCCTTTGTACTCCTACATAACTTTTAAATTTCAGTATCTAATTCATCATTTATAGCATGTATACACAGACCTGAATTTTTATACATACCTTGTGTTTTCTATTCCTGCTAAATTCAAATACAAGTTCTAGGGGCTCCTAGAGATTTCTTAGTATTTTCTCTGTAGATGACCATTTCATCTACAGATAAAGATTTTGCTTCTACCTTGCCAATCCTATCCTAATTGTGTCATTTTATTGCCAAACTATTTTGGTGGGGCCTAGCTTTCAAAGTTTAATGGACAGATAAAGAGTAAGCATATCTGCCCTTGTTCCCCACCTTAAGGAGAAAGCATTGTATCTTCTCCATTCATATAAGGCATTCTTGCTGGAAGTATGGAGTACATGTCTTTAATGTGTTGAGAAGGTTCTGTTATACTTCTAGTCTCCTGATAGCTTTTACCATGAACAACTGTAGAATTTAGTCCAATACTCTTTCTCCAACTAGTGACAAGATCATATGGCTTTTTCCTTTCCTCTGTTAAAATGATGACTTTGGGGAGTGGATCTTCCAATGCTGAACCAACACTGCCATCCCTATAACAAAACCACTTTCTACATCCTGCCAGATCTGACTTCTAAGAGTTTGTTTTGTTAAACAAATTTCTATCTATGTTCATACTTTTTTCTTCCATTATCTTTATCCAGTTTTAGGATTAGTACAATGTTGAGTTCCTAAAATAAAATAAAAAGGGGAGAAGTGTTCTTCTTTTTTCTGCTTTAATTGTTTGATATAACTTATCAGTTAAAATGTATACGATCCTGCTGTTGTCATGTAGGTAGGTTTTCAAGCTGGGAATATACTTTCTTTAATAGGTGCTATTCAAATTTTATGTTTCCTGCAGAGTTAGTTTCATTAATTTGTCTTCCAAGGTACTTCTTTGAAGTTGTCAGATTTATTTCAAAACAGATTTTTGAAATATGCTTTCTATATCCTTTTAAATTCTGCAAAATCTGTGGTAATGTCTCCTAGATCTTGATATTATAATTTTAAAAATGTGTAATCAATATTGTGTATTGAATGTAAAGGATGTAAATGTCTAAAGGAGCAGGGAAAGTGGGAGAGGTAGGGGAAAGGAAAGAAGGGAAAAGAAAAAATATGAGAAAAGGAAAAAAATGGAAACAAAGTCTTTGCAAATAGGGAAGGGTGGGGGGGGTGAAGGGAGGGCAGGGGAATGGGGAAAAAAATAAAAACCAAGATACTCATGTAATGGTACAAGATCCCAATGATGAATGTAACTGTATTTTATACCTAAAATGTATCAATAAACTTAATGGGAACAAATAAAGACTTTTTCTACTGATATTATTTTTAGCTCAAAAAGAGCAAAAAGTCACTGAATAAATCAGTGACTTTCTGGTATAAACCAAATAACTATTTAAATAGATCTCAAATTCTCACTTGTAAGATTACATTTTATACTTACTTATGATAATATCAAATTTATGGCCCACTGATATCCATCTTAAGAAATACTAATATATGCAGGTATGTTCAAAATATCCACAGACACATACATGCATGATGTAAAACTTATATATACATATGTATCCATTATTGGTGCATATAAACATATGTACATGCATTTAAAATATGGTGTATGTTTATGGTATATGAGTGTATGTGTGTGGGATGAAAACAAAAAAACATTTTTTAAGGCAATCAGTTTAAAAGTAAGTAAATCCAGGCATAGTTTCTGCCAACTTCCCACCAAAGGAACTCTGAGTTTATTGAAAATAAATCCTCTAAACTAGGATTCATGGTCAACCTGATGAACAATCTCCTTCAACTTTTCACCACCTATTCAGAAGGATTTAAATGTTCACTCAAAGAAATCCTCTGTAAAATACTTAGAAGTAATGCAAGCCTTCATAGTTTTCTACTACCAGGATCTTTTTCATGATTGTAATATTACTAGAATAAGCCAGATACTCAGGCTTCTCATGAGCCTATTATGTTTGCTGGCTTCATAAAAGTAAGTACAAGAATGTCTCAACGTTAAATTTTAAAAATTCCTCATAGCCTATATAGCAGGTTTCACATTATAATATCTTCGCTGATTTTTCGTCCCCATCTCTTCTACAACCACAGCATATCTTGTCCTATAATACATATTATGAGGATTTGTGATGGGACAATAAATATAATCTTTCTTTTCTCAAATTTGTAACTCACCATGGCACTCACAAGAGGCAGATGGAGATTGAAATGTCACCCATCACTGATAGGGTTGATAGGAGAACGTTAACAGACATGGGAGAAATCTAATAAGCACAAACACAATTGTAATGGGGGGGCCTTAACACCCCACCATCACAAATAGACAGTTCATCTAGACAGAGAAATCAACAAAGAAATGTAAGACCTAAACCAAACTTGAGAACAAACAGACTTAGTAGATGTCTGCAGAGTGTTCCATCCCAAACCATCAGAATACACATTCTTCTCAGCAGCACATGGGACATTTGAAGGAGGAATGTGTTTCTCTGCAGTTAAAGCCAAACTTACTGGTGGAAAAGTATTTCCGCATTCCCTCAACATGTCCAAGCTTCCAGACACTTTCTCTCAAGCATCTCAGGAATTTTCTTTGTTCTTGGTTTTATTACTTCTATCTCCCAGGCAAATGTAAATGAGATGTGACTCTGTGCACTGAGCTTGCAGTCTGTAATATCTAATAACTGGTGAATTTGCTGGGCCCAGATGACTTGTGCTCTATGTAACCAATGCAAAGTGTTTAACTCCTGCAAGCCCGCCCCCTCCGAAGAGTATAACCTGCCCTGCTCCACCCTAAAGAGGGGTCAGTCTCTTTGTGGAGAAGTCCCAGACAGACCCGCTGGCATTAAAAATAAAACTGTGCACTTTGCCTCCAAAAGTTCTGGGTGCACTTTCCATTCTCCTGGACTACCTGTCTGTATGTTTCAGCTGGCACTTTGCCATTACATTTGGGGGCTCATTGGGGATAAATCAACTGCACTGATCACTTGATCATCAGTCAAAGTCCTTGCAGGAAGAGTGGAGGTCATGCTGGGTCCTTTAAAGAGACAGCATGCTCTCAGAGCTGGCTTTCTCTGAGCATCTCTGAAGGACCTAAGGCAACAGCTACTCTGACTTATGACACTCCCAACCCAAAGGGAGCAAGGACACATTGTCTGGTTTGGCCTGGCTGCCAGAGGAGGTAAGACCCAGGGGCCCTCTCATCAGTTAGTTTGTTTGGACCTGCCGAGGAGGGTGGAATGAGGGTTTGGCCGTCCCTCAGGGGAATTGACACCCCCTTTAGCTTTGGTTTGATTCACTTTGGTTTGGTTTTGTCAGCTCAGTGGGAACTGACGTCCCTCCGAAAGCTTTGGGGTCATACTGCGATTTCGTGGATGCGTCTAGAAAAGGCTAAGTGGGTGCTCTTGTGATGAGAAATTCACCCTAGAGCCTGGACAGTCCTTAAAGTGACTGAGAGGCCCAAGGCCAGTTGACCAACTGTGAGGCTCCTCCTGTAGGAGGGAAAGCCTATTTCCCTTGTTTGTCACAACTCCGCTCAAGGGGCAGTTTGTGAGAACCTCTGGATGTCTATGTGTGATTGCAAGTGTGACTGTAGCAGACGACATAAAAAAGGTAGTTCTGCCAGTGAGGCCCCTCTTGGTAAAACAATGCTTTATTCTTGTTTTGTATATGTTACATTTGGACTTAATTGCTTAAAATTATTGTAAAATGGGTATGTGAGTTCTCCCTAGTTTTGATATTTAGGTTGGCTTATTTGTACAAAGGATTAGTTTACCTTTCAATAGGTTATTGTCTTCCTTCCATATCTGCAAGCCAACCGGGAGTTAATTTGTTCCTAAAACAGTACAAGTTTTCTTTTTTATTTCACTTACAAACTAAATGGGTCTCTGTATCTCAAGGTTGCACGTTTTTCTACATTTCATTTAAGGCAGAGATAAAAACTTCCAGGCTACAGGGCATAATAGACTGTTCTTGTATCAGACGTCACTGGACACTATGAGTAACCTCTGTTCTTATCCCTACACCCACCTCCAGGCAGGAACTGTTATCATTCCCTCCTCTGACTAATAGACAAATGTATCTTTCATCTCTAATTTAAAGTAATGTTTAATTAGTATACTTAAAACATTTCTTGTGCATTGCAAATTCTTCCATTGTAATTATAGGGTTAACTTGCTCTTTTTGTACTTTGTTGATAAAAAACCTAAGGTTAAAGGAAAAAAAAGGGCCCCAGTCGTGTGGAATACGCCGAATCAGCCCGCTGCAAACAGGAACGCCTGTGCACACACTACCGAGGTCCTGAGCCACGCGGAAGACACCGAATCACCCCGCTGCAGACAAGCAGCCACCTGGTTCCACACTACAAAGGTGCAGAGGACACCAGATAACCAGACTAAGGTACTGAGTCCCACTGTTCCTGGCCCAGAGGTAGGGGCTTCTGAGCCGGCACCCCACTGCTCCTGGTCCAGAAGAAGGGGCTTCGCGGTCACCATCCCTCCCGCTGCTCCCAGCCCAGGGGAAAGGGCTTTTGGGCCACCTTCTGTCCCACTGCTCCTGGCCCAGAGGAAGGGGCTTCTGAGCCACCATCCCACTGCTCCTGTCCAGAGAAAGCAGTTTCCCAGCCACTATCCCTCCCGCTGCTCCCAGCCCACAGGAAAGGGCTTTTGGGTCACCATCCCTACCGCTGCTCCCAGCCCCTGTCCCACATCACTCAGCTCAGAGGAGGGAATCCGTGCAGGTGCTAACAGCCCACCGACCCAGTCGAAATGAGAAAACACATAAATAAGTCTCAAAACCAGACTTCCAGATCACCTACAGCAACCCCAAAAGGAAATGAGATGGAACCCTCTGATACTCAACCACCTGGACCCACTGAACTGGCAAAAAAGGGGATCTGGAAAAAATGAAATCAGAAATAATTTCTCAGATAACAGGAGAAATTGTGCCCCAGTGCAAGACATGATTAATAAATCTAGAGAGGAGCTCAGGAACATGATGCAATCCCAACACAAGAAACAAATGAAATCCATAAAACAGACACAAATAGATTTCCAGGAGATGAAAAACTCCACTGAAAGTCTACACAGCAGAATGAGCCAATGTGAGGACAGAATTTCACATATAGAAGATAAGATTGCAATTAGTGAGAAGGAAAAGAAAAATTGCTTCAAAATTATAAGGAAACATGAGAAATCAATCCAGCAGCTGCTAGATGATGCAAAGAAGAATAACATAAGACTGATTGGGCTCAATGAAGAAACAGGAGAGAGTGCAGATGACATAAAAAACCTCTTCACAGAAATAATGGCAGAAAACTTCCCAAGCAGGGGAAAAGAGCTTGACATACAGATAACTGAGGCATATAGGACTCCAAAGAGCCTTGATTAAAAAATATCTACACATAGGCATATAATTGTTAAGATTCCAGAAACACAACAGAAGAACAAAGTTCTACAAGAAGTCAGAGAAAAGAAACACATCACATACAAAGGAAAGCCCATCAGGATCACAGCAGACTTCTCAACACAAACTAGCAAGGCAAGAAGAGCTTGGAGTGACATATTCCAAGCCCTAAAAGAAAACAGCCTCCAACCCAGATTGATGTACCCTGCAAAACTATCTTTCAAAATTGATGGAGAAATAAGATACTTTCATGACAAAGAGCACCTTAAGAACTTCGTGAATACCAAACCAGCACTCCAAAGAATTTTACACAATAGTATAGGAACAGACATTGAAGATCACAACCCCAGGAAGCAAAGCAGAATGAACCCATCTGGCATGACAAGAAATTAAATGGAAAGGGGAAGAACCCAACAAAAAGAAAAAGTCATGGCAATGACAAGTCAATACGTTTCGGTTATAACCATCAATGTTAATGGTCTCAATTCACCAATCAAAAGAAATAGACTGGAAGAATGGGTCAAGAAGCAAAATCCAACAATATGCTGCATACAAGAAACACACTTAATTCAAAAGGAAACTCATAGACTGAAAGTTAAAGGGTGGAAAACAATACTGCATGCAACAGGAACCCAAAAAAAAGCAGGAGTAGCTATCCTCTTGGCAGATCAAGTAGATTTCAAACCAACACTGATTAAGAAAGATGAAGAAGGACACTACATCCTTGTAAAGGGAAGAATCCAAGAGGAAGAGATGACAATCATAAATATCTATGCACCAAACACTAGTGCACCCAACTATATAAAACAAATACTAATGGACATGAAAAGTTATATATGCACTAATACAATTGTAGTGGGGGACCTCAACACCCCACTGTCACAAATAGATAGATCAACTAGACTAAAAATAAGTACTGAAATACTAGAAGTCAATCGAACTCTTGAACAAATGAACTTAACAGATGTTTACAGAGTCTTCCACCCCACAAAATCAGAATACACATTCTTCTCAGCTGCACATGGGTCATTCTCAAAAATAGACCACATACTCACACATAGAACATGTTTAAGTAAGTGCAAAGGAATTGAAGTTGTCCCCTGTATATTATCAGACCATAGTGCGATGAAATTGGAGATCCATAGCAAAAGAAACTCAAAAAATTTCATAAACACGTGGAAATTGAACAACACACTTCTGAATAACCAATGGGTCACAGAGGAAATTAAAGAAGAAATCAGACAGTTCCTTCAATTAAATGACAATGACAATGCAACATATCAGAATCTATGGGACACAATGAAAGCAGTCTCATGAGGAAAATTCATAGCAGTGAATATGCATATTAGGAAAACAGAATGAGCCCAATTAAACAACCTGATGCTGAACCTCAAGCTTCTAGAAAAAGAAGAGCAGGACAACCCCAAAGCTCATACAAGGGAGGAAATTATAAAGATCAGAGGAGAAATCAATGCAATGGAGACTAAGAGAACAATACAAAAAATCAATGAAGCCAAGAGTTGGTTCTTCAAAAGAATCAACAAAATTGACAAACCCTTAGCCAACCTTGTCAGAAAAAGGAAAGAAAAGGCCCAAATCCATGCAATTAGGAATGAAAAAGGTGAAATTACAACAGACCCAGCAGAAATCCAGAGGATCATCAATACCTACTTCCAGAACCTATATGCCAATAAGATGGACAACACAGAAGAAATGGACAGATTCCTAGATACATATGAATTACCAATGTTGAACAAAGAAGACCTAAAAATTCTGAACAACCCAATATCAACCAATGAAATTGAAAACGTAATTAAAACTTATCACCTAAGAAAAGCCCGGGCCCTGATGGCTTCACTGCTGAATTCTACAAGACATTTAGAGAGGAACTGCTGCCACTACTGTTTAAACTCTTCAATGAAATTGAAAGGGAAGCAATACTTCCAAATTCATTCCTGGAAACAAGCATCATCTTGATCCCCAAAGCAGGGAAAGACCCAACCAAACAGGAGAACTATAGGCCAATCTCACTCATGAACATAGATGCAAAAATCCTTAATAAGATACGGGCAAATAGAATGCAGATGATCATCAAGAAGATCATACACCCTGATCAAGTGGGATGCATCCCAGAGATGCAAGCATGGTTGAACATATGCAAATCAATCATTGTAATACACTATATCATTAGAGCCAAGGACAAAAACATATGATTATCTCCATAGATGCAGAAAAAGCATTTGACAAAATCCAATATGCATTTATGATAAAAACCCTACAAAAAATTGGAATAGATGGTCTCTACCTCAAAGTGATAGAAGTCATCTATGAAAAACCAACAGCCAATATCATACTATATGGTCAAAAGCTGAAATCCTTCACACTAAAATCAGGAACAAGACAAGGATGTCCACTATCACCATTCTTGTTCAATATAGTTCTGGAAACATTAGCCATGGCAATTAGACAAGAGAAAGAAATAAAAGGAATAAAGATAGGAAATGAAGAAGTCAAATTGTCATTATTTGCAGATGACATGATACTCTGTATAGAAGACCCCAAGAAAGCCACGCAAAGTCTTCTAGACTTAATAACCAAATTCAGTCAAGTAGTTGGTTACAAGGTCAACACACAAAAATCAATAGCTTTCCTCTACACCAATAACAGAATCACTGAGAGAGAAATAGGGCAAATAATTCCTTTCACAATAGCATCCAAAAAACTGAAATACCTAGGAATCATCCTAACAAAAGAAATCAAAGACCTCTTCTCTGAAAACTATAGCAGTCTGAAAAGAGAGATTGAAGATGATATCAGAAAATGGACAGACATTCCCTGCTCCTGGATGGGAAGGATTAATATAGTGAAAATGGCCATACTTCCAAAACTGCTATATAAATTCAATGCAATTTCAATTGAGATCCCAGCAGCATACTTCATAGACCTCAAGAAAACAATCCAAAAATTCATTTGGAATAAGAAGAGACCTAGAATAGCAAAAGCAATTCTAGGTAACAGAGACATGGCAGAGGGTATCACAATCCCCGACCTGCAACTATACTACAAAGCTACTGTGATGAAAACATCATGGTACTGGCAAAGAAACAGACCTGAGGACCAGTGGAACAGATTAGAAGATGCAGAAATGCCAGACACACTCAGCCATCTCATCTTTGATAAAGGAGCCAAACACCCTCACTGGAGGAAAGATAGCCTCTTTAATAAATGGTTCTGGAAAAATTGGGCTTCAACTTGCCAAAGATTAAAACTAGACCTATATGTCTCACCATGCACTAAACTAAAATTAAAATGGATTAAAGATCTAAATATTAAAATAGAAACTCTGAACCAGTTAGAACAGAGGTTAGGTAGAACCCTTGAAGACATCGGTGTAGGAAAAGATTTTATGAACAAAACCGCAGTTGCCCGTGAACTAGCACAATCAACAAATGGGATCTCTTCTCACTAAAAGGCTTCTGCACAGCAAGAGAAACCACCAGCAGTGTGAAGAGACAATCCACAATGTGGGAAAAAATCTTCACCTGCTCTTCCTCAGACAAAGGTCTACTATCTCAAATCTATAAAGAACTTAAAAAGATCAGACCTCCAAAATTTAAAGACCCAATCGAAAAATGGGCATCTGAAATGAACAGACATTTCTCAGACAAAGAAGTAGAAATAGCAAATAAATACATGAAAAAATGTTCAACATCACTGGTCATTCGAGAGATGCAAATGAAAACAACACTGAGATTCCACTTCACTCCAGAAAGAATGGCTGCTATCATGAAATCAACCAATAACAAATGCTGGCAGGGCTGTGGTGAAAGAGGAACCCTGCTCCACTGCTGGTGGGAGTGTAGACTGGTGCAAGCACTGTGGAAATCAGTATGGAGATACCTCAAAGAACTAGGACTGGAAGTCCCATTTGACCCTGCTATTCCACTGCTGAGGATCTTCCCGAAAGCATTAAAAGAATCATACCACAGGGATATATGTGCACCCATGTTCATAGCAGTGCAGTTTGTAATAGCTAAAACTTGGAAACAGCCCAAATGCCCATCAACTGGAGACTGGATAAAGAAAATGTGGTCTTTTTATAAAATGGAGTACTACTCAGCCATAAAAAATGAGAAATTAGAGACATTTATAGCTAAGTGGATGCACATTGAGGCCATACTCTTAAGTGAAATAAATAGGACACACATGTGTAAATACCAAATAGTTTCTCTGGTGTGAGAAACTGAAAGTGTAAATAAGGACTAAATGTATAATAGGTAATGTGAAATAGGAAGAAAAGCGGCAAAGGGGAAGGAAGTGGGAGGGCTAGGGGAAAGAATAGAAGGGAATGGGATTAATATGAGAAAGTGGAAAAATAGGAACAAAATCTTTGTAAATAGGGAGGAATGGAGGGGTTGAAGGGAGGGCTGGGCAAGGTTGAAAAATAAGAACCAAGGGAGACTATGTAAAGGTGCAAATTTCCAATGATGAATGTCATTATGTTGTATACCTAAAATGTACCAATGATTAGAATGAATAATCGATAATGTAAAATAGGAAGAAACGGTCCAAGGGGTAGGGGTAGTGGGAGGGGCAGGGGAAAGGAAAGAAGGGAAAGGAAAAAATGCTGATAAATGGAAAAAATGGAAATAAAGTCTTTGTAAATAGGGAAGGGTGGAAGGCTTGAAGGGAGGGCTAGGAACTGGGAAAAAATAAGAACCAAGATGCATCATGTAAAGGTACAAGTTCCCAATGAGAAATGTAATTGTGTTGTATACCTACAATGTACCAATAAAATAATTTAATACAAAAAAAAAAGTGTCTAATGTATTCATTCATTAGCTAACTAAAAGACCAAAAAGGACAAGACACCCATTATAATAAAGTATTGCAAAACAATTGGCAATTTTCAGTTATCAAAACTGTGGATTTTGCATTTTGTATCCTTTTCTCAATCAAGAAAAAAATTCTTGTTGAATGTTATATAACATATATAGAAAACAAGACAGAAAAATACATTATAAACTTATAACAATGGCTGTAAATACATTATTTTACATGTTTCTCATAGGAAATAGGTTGGTTATGGCACTTACACAGCATGAAACTACTGCAGTAATAAAGAATAGACAAAATATACATGTCAGCTGTATGATAACATACAAGCGACACTCTCATCTACCCACACTAAAAAATTACATAATACTGTCAGAAAAACTCTTAAAAACTACATTCATAAGAAATAAATTCAAAAAGAATAATGTTGAGAACCAAGACATTCACAGATTTCAAAAGTCATGCTTTTTAAAAACACATTATTGAGACTTTCAGATTGGTGCACCATGGCTCCCAGGCAGGAGAAGGCTCCTGGATGGGCATGCCACAGCTCTCAGGCCAGAGGAGACTTCCAGATCAGCAGACCATGGCTCCCAGGCAGGAGGGGGCTCCCAGGTAGGTGTGCCACAGCTCCCAGCATAAAGGAGCCTTCTGGGTAGGCATGCCATGGCTCCCAGGCCAGAGGAGACTTCCACATTGGCGCACCATGGCTCCCAGGCAGGAGAAAGCTTCTGGGTAGGCATGTCACAGCTCCCAGCACAGAGGAGGAGAGCCCCACGGGCACCAGGAACCCACCCCCCACCATGTCAAAATGAGAAGACAGGTAAACAAGCCACAGAACCAGACTTCCAGATTACCTACAGCAACCCCAAAGGGAAACAAGATGGAACACTCTGATACTCAACTACATGTACTCCCTGAACTAGCAACAAAAGAGGATCTGGAAAAAATGAAATCAGAAATAATTTCTCACATAACAGCAAAGATTGTGCCCATAGTGCAAGACATGATTAATAAATCTAGAGAGAATACAGATTAAAAAAAAAATAGAGGAGCTGAGGAGCATGATGGAATGCCAACATAGGAAACAAATTGAATCCATATATCAGATGCAAACAGATTTCCAGGAGATTAAAAACTCCATTGAAAGTCTGTGCAGCAGAATGAGCCAATGTGAAGACAGAATTTCAGATATGGAAGATAGGATTGCAATTAGTGACCAGGAAAGAAAAAATTCTTTAAAATTTTAAGGGGCCATGAGAAATCAATCCACCAACTGCTAGATGATGCAAAGAAAAATAACATAAGACTGACTGGAGTCAAGGAAGAAACAGGAGAGAGTACAGATGATATAAAGAAACTGTTTACAGAAGTGATGGCAGAAAACTTCCCAAGGAGGGGAAAAGAATTTGATACACAGATAAGCAAAGCATATAGGACTTCAATTAGCCTTGATTAAAAGAAAATCTACACATAGGCATATAATTGTTAAGATTCCAGAAACTTAACAGAAGAACAAAATTCTACAAGTTAGAGAAAAGAAAAAAATCACATACAAAAGAAAGCCCATCAGAATCACAGTAGACTTCTCAATGCAAACCCTCAAGGCAAGAAGAGCTTGGAGTGATGTGTTTCAAGCCCTGAAGGAAAAAAAAACTCCAACCCAGATTGATGTACCCTGCAAAACTATCTTTCAAAATTATGGAGCAATAAGATACTTTCATGACAAAGAGCACCTTAGGAACTTCATGAATACCAAACCAGCACTCCAAACAATTTTAGACAAAATCCTAGGAAAAGACAACAAGGATCACAACCCAAGGAAGCCCAACTGAACGAATCCATCAGGCACGACAAGAAATTAAAAGAAAAGGGGGAGGACCCAACAAAAAGAAAAAGTCATGGCAATGATAACTCAATAAGTATCAGTTATAGCCATCAATGGTAATGGTCTCAACTCATCAATCAAAAGAAATAGACTGGCAGGGCCGGAGATTTAGCTCAGTGGTTTTGCCACCTGCTGTGCAAGTTCAAGGACCCGAGTTCGATCCCCCTTACCAAAAAAAAAAAAAAGAAATAGACTGGCAGAATGGGTTAAGAAGCAAGATCCTACAATATGCTGCATACAAGAAACACACTTAATTCGAAAAGAAACTCATAGACTGAAAGTTAAAGGGTGGAAAACAATACTCCATGTGACGGAACCTGAAAAAAAGCAGGAGTAGCTATCCTCTTTGCAGACCAAGTGGATTTCAAACCCACACTGATTAAGAGAGACAAAGAAGGACACTATATACTTGTAAAGGGATCAATCCAAGAGGAAGAGATGACAATCATAAATATCTATGCACCAAACACTAGTGCACCCAGCTATATAAAACAAATACTAACGGACATGAAAAAACATGTAAGCACTAATACAATAGTAGTGGGGGATCACAATACCCCACTGTCACAAATAGATAGATCAACTAGACAAAAAACAAGCAATGAAATACTAGAACTCAATCAAACTCTTGAACATATGAACTAAACAGATGTTTACAGTGTTTCACCCCACAAAATCAGAATACACATTCTTCTCAGCTGCACATGGGTCATTCTCCAAAATAGACCACATACTCATAGAACATATTTAGGTAAGTGCAAAGGAATTGAAGTTATCCCCTGTATATTTTCAGACCATAGTGGGATGAAATTGGAGATCAAATGCAAAAGAAACTGCAAAAACTTCATAAACACATGGAAATTGAACAACACACTTCTGAATAACCAATGGGTCACAGAGGAAATTAAAGAAGAAACCAGATAGTTCCTTTAATTAAATGACAATGTCAATACAACATATCAGAATTGATGGGACACAATTAAAGCAGTCTTACGAGGGAAATTCATAGCAGTGAATACTCATTATTCAGAAAATAATGAAAACAGAAAACAGAGTAAAAACAGAGTGAGCCCAATTAAACAACCTGATGCTGACCTTCAAGATTCTACAATGAGAAGAGCACAACAAACCCAAAGCTCATACAAGGGAGGAAATTATAAAGATCAGAGGAGAAATCAATGCAATGGAGACTAGCGGAATGATACAAAAAAATCCATGGAGCTAAGAGTTGGTTCTTCAAAAGAATCAACAAAATTGACAAACCCTTAGCCAACCTTATCAGAAAAAGGAAAGAAAAGGCCCAAATCCATGCAATTAGGAATGAAAAGGGTGAAATTACAATAGAACCAGCAGAAATCCAGAGGATCATCAATACCTACTTCCAGAATCTACATGCCAATAAGAAGGAAAACACAGAAGAAATGGACAGATTGTTAGATACATATGAATTACCAAAGTTGAATGAACAAGACCTGAAAATTCTGAACAACCCAATATCAATCAATGAAATTGAAAATGTAGTTAAAAATTTACTAACCAAGAAAAGCCCGGTTACTGATGGCTTCACTGCTGAATTCTATATTTAGAGAGGAACTACTGCCACTACTGTTTAAACTCTTCAATGAAATTGAAAAAGGGAAGCAATACTCCCAAAATCATTCCTGGAATCAAGCATCACCTTGATCCCCAAAGCAGAGAAAGACACAACCGAAAAAGAGAACTATAGGCCAATCTCACTAATGAACATAGATGCAAAAATCCTTAATAAGATACTGGCAAACAGAATGCAGAAGATCATCAAGAAGATCATACACCCTGACCAAGTGGGATTCATCCCAGGGATGCAGGGATGGTTCAACATATGCAAATCAATCAATGTAATACACTATATCAATAGAGCCAGGGACAAAAACCATATGATCATCTCAATAGATGCTGAAAATGAATTTGACAAAATCCAACATGCATTTATGATAAAAACCCTACAAAAAATTAGAATAGATGGTCTACATCTGAATCTGATAAAAGCCACCTATGAAAAACTAATATATACTAATAACCAATATATACTAATACAAACCATTATATAATAATAAAAAAAAATAAACCCACCTATTCCCCTCCCAGGTATCTTCCCCAAAGAATTAAAAGAATCATACCACAGTGATACATGTGCACTCATGTTCATAGCAGCATGGTTTGTAATAGCTAAAACTTGGAAACAGCCCAAATGCCCATCAACTGGAGACTGGATCAAGAAAATGTGGTTTTGGGGCCAGGGATTTAGCTCAGTGGTTTCCCCTCCTGCTGCGCAAGTGCAAGGACCTGAGTTCGATCCCAGGTAACAAAAAGAAAAAAGGGAAAAAAATGCGTTTTTTTAATAAAATGGAGTACTACTCAGCCATCAAAAATGAGAAATTAGAGACATTTATTGCTAAATGGATGCACATTGAGGTGGATACTCTTAAGTGAAAAGACTTTGTTTACAATAATAAACCAATATATACTAATAAACCAATATATACTAATAAACCAATATCATACTAAATGGTCAAAAACTGAAATCCTTCACACTAAAATCAGGAACAAGACAAGGATGTCCACTATCACCACTCTTGTTCAATATAGTTTTGGAAACATTAGCCACGGCAACTAGACAAGAGAAAGAAATAAAAGGAATAAAGATAGGTAATGAAGAAGTCAAATTGTCATTATTTGCAGATGACATGATACTCTATATAGAAGACCCCAAGGACTCCACCAAAAGTCTTCTAGACTTAATAACCAAATTCAGTCAAGTAGCTGGATACAAGGTCAACACACAAAAATCAATAGCTTTCCTCTACACCAATGACAGACTCACGGAGAGAGAAATAGGGCAAATAATTCCTTTCACAATAGCATCCAAAATACTGAAATACCTAGGAATCAACCTAACAAAAGAAATCAAAGACCTCTTCTCTGAAAACTATAGCACTTTGAAAAAAGTTATTGAAGGGGATATCAGAAAATGGACAGACATCCCCTGCTCCTGGGTAGGAAGGATCAACATAGTGAAAATGTCTATACTTCCAAAATTGCTATATAGATTTAATGCAATCCCAATTCAAATCCCAGCAGCATACTTCATAGACCTTGAGAAAACAATCCAAAAATTCATCTGGAACAAGAAGAGACCCAGAATAGCAAAAGCAAGTCTAGGTAACAGAGACATGGCAGGGGGTATTACAACTCCCAACTTGAAAATATAATACAAAGCTACTGTGATAAAAACAGCATGGTACTGGCAAAGAAACAGACCTGAAGACCAGTAAAACAGAATAGAAGATGTAGAAACAACTCCAGTCACACTCAGCCACCTCATCTTTGACAAAGGAGACAAACACCCTCACTGAAGGAAAGATAGCCTCTTTAATAAATGGTGCTGGAGAAATTGGGTTTCAACTTGCCAAAGACTAAAACTAGACCTATATCTCTCACCATGCACTAAACTAAAATTGAAATGGATTAAATATCTAAATATAAAAACAGAAATGCTGAACCAGCTGGAACAGAGGTTAGGTAGAACTCTTGAAGACATTGGAGTAGAAAAAGACTTTATGAACAAAACCTCAGTTGCCTGTGAATTAGCACAAACAATCTAGAAGTGGGATCTCTTTTTACTGAAAAGCTTCTGCACAGCAAGAGAAACCACCAGCAGTGTGAACAGGCAACCCAAAATGTGGGAAAAAATTTTCACCAGCAGCGCCTCAGACAAAGGTCTACTATCTCAAATCTATAAAGAACTTAAAATATCAGACCTCCCAAATTTAAAGACCCAGTCCAAAAATGTGCATCTTAAATGAACAGACATTCCTCACCCAAATAAGTAGACATGGCAAATAAACATATGAAAAAATGTTCAATGTCACTGGTCATTCGAAAAATGAAAACAACACTGAGATTCCACCTCACCCCAGAAAGAATGGCTGCTATCATGATATCAACCAACAGCAAATGCTGGCGGGGCTGTGGGGAAAGAAGAACACTGCTCCACTGCTGGTGGGAGTGTAGACTGGTATAACCACTGTGGAAATCAGTATGGAGATACCTCAAAGAACTAGGACTGGAAGTCTCATTTGACCCTGCTATTCCCCTCCTCGGTATCTTCCCCAAAGAATTAAAAGAATCATACCACAGTGATATATGTGCACCCATGTTCATAGCAGCACAGTTTGTAATAGCTAAAACTTGGAAACAGCCCAAATGCCCATCGACTGGAGACTGGATCAAGAAAATGTGGGGTTTTTTATAAAATGGAGTACTACTCAGCCATCAAAAATGAGAAATTAGAGACATTTATTGCTAAATGGATGCACATTGAGGTTATACTCTTACATGAAATAAAGAGGACACACATGTGTAAATACTAAATAGTTTCTCTAGTGTGAGAAACTGAAAGTGTAAATAAGGACTAAAAGGTATAATAGATAATGTGAAATAGGAAGAAAAGGGGCAAAGGGGAGAGTGAAGTGGGAGGGGTAGGGGAAAGGAAAGAAGGGAATGGAATTAATATGAGAAAATGAAAAAATAGAAACAAAGTCTTTGTAAATAGAGAGGGATGGAGGGGTTGAAGGGAGGGGAGAGGAAGGGGGAAAAAATAAGAACCAAGAGAGTACGTAAAGGTGCATATCTCCAATGATGAATGTCATTATATTGTACACCTAAAATGTACCAATAAAAGGATACACAAAAATAAATAAATAAATAAAATAAAAACACATTATTCTGATACATATAATCTTTTGATTCTATGAAAAAGGTATCAGATGGATTATTCGATAAGTAAGACTGGATACCATTTGTCTAACACCATACGTAATGAAGATAAAGCAAGAATAAAGGCATTAAGATAAAATGAAATTACAAAAGTATTTCTCAATGTTGATAAAGAATAATACTGGCTCTAATATAAGTGAAAAGAGCCAACTTAAAATTGCTGGAGAGAATGAAAGCTACTAGTCTTTTTTGTATTTTGAGATTGTCTACTGAAAATGCATACATGTTTGGGCACAACAGCCCCAATCTTGTTATTATATCCATCAAAATGAAATATATCAACAAGTAAGCATAAATATATCACTTTTTAACTAGTAGAAAATAAATGGAGAGGAAAAAAAGAAAATAAATGGAGAAATACCACATTGTCTCATATATTGGTATATAATTTAATAATTAACAAGTAGAGGGAAATTTTAGAAGGACACATACATTGTAATAGAATGAGAAAAGTTTTAGAGGAAAAAAGACAATAAGAGAATAAAAAAATATGCTTTATTACAGTATGAAAATGTAAAATATAAAATTATTTATAATATTTCCTCTAAATTAAAAGAATGAGTTATTTATGGACAAAGTCGATAAAGTAATAGGGACCAGAGAAAAAACTTAATTTTATTAGAGAATGTGATTGGGCAATTTTGTTCTAGATACGTGTGTGTTTTTGTGTATGTGTGTGTGTTACTGGGAATGGAACACAGGGCCCCAGGCTGGGTTTGAAAATGTGACCCTCCTGTTTCAGTCTCCCAGAGTGCTGGTAGATTTCTATTGTTAGTTGAATACTCATTTTTAATACAGTAACATTAAATAAGAATAAATAAAATACTCAAAGGGGAAGTTTTATGGACTTCATGTGTGGGAAAATATTCCTAATCGATTTAAGGACCCTGAGAGATTTAAAGAAAATTGTTGATAGATTTAGTATCATAAAAATATAAAACTTTTACACAGTAAGAAAAAAACTGTAATCAAAGTCAAAATACAGATGATAGGGGAAATATTTCCAACATCAGTAATAAGATAGTAATATTTTTAATATATTTTAATATATTAATATATTTAATATATTTTTTCTAATATTTTTAGAATATAAGTTAATGAAAATAAAAGATAATTTAATAGGAAAAATGTACTAAGTGTATGAACCAGCAAGTCACAGAAGAGAAAGTGGAAATGGCCAAAAACATATGCCACTTTCACTGTTATTCAGGGAAAATCAATTGAAACAATGATTTCTTTGCACGCAGCATTTTCAGAAGATAGATAACATCCTAGACTCAAATTGGTATAGGGAAGTTAGCACACTTACAAATAGTTCACAAAAATGTAATAACAATGATGGAACCCTAAAATCTTCATATAAATTGTCGTAAATAAGATCTGACACCCAAAATGTGTGTGACTGGGGCATAATACAAAGAGCCAGTGAAAGCTGTCATTCCTGCTGAAGAAAAAGTTTGGAGCTTGAATTCCATCCAAGTTTAAAAGGGTTGGCAAATAACTTGGACTTTTTTTCAACTTGGACTTAAGTATAAGAGTATAAGCTATGTCTCAAGACTAAAGAGTTCATTTAATAATAATTATAAAATCAGGACAGACCAACTCTTTAAAAGTATAAAAATAAATTAGTAATCTATCTTCTTGATGGAACAAAAATAAATTTATGTGGAGTAAGATTATAGAATCCAGAATTTCTACAACTTATTTTCTAGTGCCCAGTATATATCACAACACCACACAAACCCACTAAATACTGTAGATCAAAGCTGTGACCAATAATCAACATAAATAGTAATTAATAGAAATTGACTCATACACAAAGCTAGCAACAACTAAAACAGATACTAAAAATATGTAAAATATGATATGTTAACATAAGGAAAAATATGGTAAGTGACCAGATGGGAAAATGGAAATACTAAGAACAAAATGGAAACTGGAAGTGAAAAGCAAAATGTCTGTAATGATAAAGATGTCAGATGGATATAATCACAAAATTGAATAACAAGAAAGGATAAGTGACCTTGAAGACAGATCAATAAATATTTTACTATTTAATTATACTAATTTTCAAAAAAGCCTACAGAACTTCAGCTATACCTGGAATGCTATCAGACAGACATGTAATAATTAACCCAGTTCCATTTGATACAGATGACCAATAAGGATGGCCATTCAGTGTGAAAATGTCAAATTATTTGTAGCCATAAAATTTTTGTTTAAATAATTACTTTGATTAATATGCCATTCTTCATAGGATTTGGGAGATGAAAACACTTTCAAAGAAAGCCTCAGTTTCTCTGTAGTGAATGAGGCAAGAAGTACTCTAAAGAAATTATAAACTTGAGTCATTTGTAGGAAAATGGACCTTAGATGCATTTTCGTGGATGCACCTTAAGACCATGATGTCAAGTGAAATAAATCAAGACATACGAGCTTAAACATTGCATAAATGAAGAGCAAAATAAAAGATAGATAATGGGAAGTAGGGAGCTAGATCTTTCTTAAGAGGGAAAGGGATCAAGAGCTGGGGGGTGGCAGAGAGAGGGCAGAGGGAGGGGAGGTCAAGGAGATGGAAAGAATTGAGATGTACCAACTCCCACGAGGAAACATTATGTACTGCCAACACGTACTAAGAAAATTTTTTAAAGAGAAATAAAAAAACTGCCTATAGGCTCAGTTTCCCTTTTCTAGCCCCTGATTTTTCTTAAATTTTTGCCCATTAAGTCATTTCCTGATAACTTAATGGTTCTAGAAGAAGTGAATGTGAAATTTTTTGGTTTAGAGTGATAAAGTGTTTTCAGTGTGAGAAGGAAAGAATAGAGGAGTTTAAATTCATTGATACCGAAGCACCAATTAACATTTTTGATGACATGGCAGCAATGAGGTCCTTTCCCTACACTACAGGCCTCTCCCTTTCTTTTCCCTCTCCAGGTACCTCCTCTGAGCTTTCCCAGCGCGTAAAATACTTCTGTGTGCACACACATAATACTGAAGATGAGAATAAGGGAACTTTGGTAAAACTATTAAAATATTTATTTGGCCATTAGTCTCATATTTCACCTGCAATGTTTTTGGAGCCATTGTTCCTCACAAGAGCCCTCGGGCCCTCTCTTTCTTCTCTAACCAGTTGTCTATCAAGTACTTTGGAGTCAATATTTACATTTTAAATTTTAAAAATGTTCTCCCAAAGCTATTTCCTTATTTAACCTTAATTCTAGGGGAATTCTACCCAATAACACCTTGTCTTTTAAGGCAAGACCTGAAGCTACTTTAAGATCTAGATTTGAAACAATGGGCTTCAGGACTCATTACCCATATTTCACAGCTGCAGGAGAAGCTGAGCCCGGATTAGCTAAGGAGGCCTGCCTGCAGCTGTTGGAAGCCTACTCTCAGTCGTTTCTAGCACAGAAGCTTCTTCTCTGCCAGCTTCTCAGCATGTGACTCCCTTCCTGCCAGAGCACAAATCTACCCCAAATATCTGTTCCCAGCAATTTTCACTCCTTTCTGCTTTCCTCAAGCCAAACACCAGCCCCTTCCCTCCAATTACCAGGTTCTTCTCTTTGTGCTTTTGTCAACTTTCAAAATGTCTTACTTTTTTCCTTTCAACTTTTTTTCTAAGTATAAGATTAATGGAAAGTTATCACAAAAATAATTGCAAAATCGAAAAGACATAGAAAAGCACTTAACTCTTTTCACCCAGAGACAGTTGATTGTAATATTTTACTGAGTGATTTATTTTGGGTTCAAATACATTGGAAACTATAATATCAATAATTATAGAAATGAATTTGATGGCAAATAACAACATTGTGTCCTGTGTGCAGAGCCCTATATTAAGGCACTGCAACAAGAGCCCCGAGGAACACAAAATATTCTCCCCTTATCTATGGATATTCCTAAACCACATGAAACTGTGGGTACTACCAAACTCTCTGTACTGTCTTTTTCTATATATACATATCTATGATAATATTTAATTTATAAATTAGAGTAAGAGATTAATAATAATTTAGCATAGATTTTTAGCAACCTCATCATATGACTTTTTTCTTATTAAGTCAAAGACTTTGATCTTTTCACTTAAGGAAAGCACTTTTTCGCTTCTCTTAGCATGTATGAATTGCCAATATCACTACTTATATTTGGGGTTATTAAGTAAAATAAGCTTACCTGAACACAAGCACTGTGTCCGTACAGTAACCAAGATGGATATAAGTAACCATGAGCAGGTAGCATATATAATTTAGATATTCTGGATAGAGGGATCATTCACATCCCAGGTAGTATGGGGCAGGATAGCTCAAGAATTTTTATTTTCTTTTTTTTTTTTTGTACCAGGGATCGAACTTGGATCCTTGCGCTTGCGAGGCAGGTGGCAGAACCACTGAGCTAAATCCCCAGCCCGAAGAATTATTATATCCACACACATCATCAAATATTTTTATACATCAGCATTGTAAAGGATGGGCATGATCCTCTCAGTTTGGGGCCCCTTTCTTGCTTCTAGTTTATCTCTCGTTTTCATCAACTCCACTTGCTCAAAAAGTTCCAGGTTTTGGAGCATTCTGAGTTTCAGATTCTCATGAAGTGGTCAAGGGCAGCACTTTCTACTGTAGAATACTTCCATAGAGAATGTGTTACATGAACTTAGACTACAAAATGTTAGATATGGTAGTTTGGCAGTAACAATATGACAACCTGCCCAAAATCATAGAAAGTATGCAATAATTTTGAGTCTTAAATTATTCTCAATTTTCTGTAATTTACCTTTGAAGTGCAAATATCTAAATTGTAGGGTAACATTTAAAGTTATTCCTAGTCAACATATTGATGATAGTAACAGGTAATAAAAATAGGCACTTGAGCTTGTCTCTTCCACCATGTGAGGAAATATTGAAATGAACCAGGAACCAGGCCCTCACTGGTTATGGCATCTGCTAGCACCTTACCTTGGACTCCCAATCTCTCCAACTTTGGAAAATATATTTGTGTTGTTTATCAGCTATTCATATTATGGTATTTTGTTAAAGTGGCCAAATAGACTAAGCCAATACCTTTTAAAGGAATGAAAGATGGAACAAAATGAAACTTCAGAAGATCTAAACAGATGTCAACAGGCATAATAGACTCTGAAACCAGTAACACTCAAGAATTAAGGCAGGCAGGCAGGCAGTCTCTGGATAATCAGCAAACCATGAGGAAGGTCCTAGGTACCAGGGTGGTACTGGGGCAAGACTCCATCTCTAGGAGGGAATCAAGGAGAAGCCCAGTTACTATAATGGTAACCTTTGGTGTAAGGTTGCAAATGAAGAAAAAACTGGGCATCAAGATCCAAATTAGAACTCCATCTCCACAACTGACAGACTAGAAACTGAAAACTTGATTGGAGGGGCTTCAGGTCAGGTTTGTTCATGAAAATGAGGTGAAGAAAGACATATGAAGAGGATTATCGGGCTATGGCAAAGAAACATGACAAAGCCAGGAATACATTTGGCCTAATATAAATGTACCTGTTCACAAAGCTCAATAAATGTCAAACATTAAATGATGTTATATATAATTACATTACTGAAAATCAATTATTAAAAATATAAAACAGGGCCAGGGATTTAGCTCAGTGGTTCTGCTGCCTGCCTCACAAGCACAAGGTCCCAAGTTCAATCCCTGGTACCAAAAAAATAAAAAATAAAAAATAAAAAAATATATATATAACAATCAGAAGTAACATACATTCATAGCACAATATAACACATATAATAATAGTTATAATAATGTTGACATCTTGTTAGAAACTATGCAAGTTGTAAGACATTGGAACAGTATCTTTAAATTGCTGGGGTGAAGGATAACCTGTCAATCTTGAAGTTTGTACCCTATAAAAATATCCCTCAAAAATGAAGAGCAGGTAAATTCAAATACAAGTTCTAAGGGCTCCTAGAGATTTCTTAGTATTTTCTCTGTAGATGATCATTTCATCTACAGATAAAGATTTTGCTTCTACCTTGCCAATCCTATCCTAATTGTGTCATTTTATTGACAGACTATTTTGGTGGGGCCTAGCTTTCAAAGTTTAATGGACAGATAAAGAGTAAGCATATCTGCCCTTGTTCCCCACCTTAAGGAGAAAGCATTGTATCTTCTCCATTCATATAAGGCGCTCTCGCTGGAAGTATGGAGTACATGTCTTTAATCTGTTGAGAAGGTTCTGTTCTACTTCTAGGCTCCTGATAGCTTTTACCATGAACAGCTGTGGAATTTAGTCCAATACTTTTTCTCCAACTAGTGATAGGATCAGATGGCTTTTTCCTTTCCTCTGTTAAAATGATGACTTTTAGGGGTGGATCTTCCAATGCTGAACCAACACTGCCATCCCTATAACAAAACCACTTTCTACATCCTGCCAGATCTGACTTCTAAGAGTTTGTTTTGTTAAACAAATTTCTATCTATGTTCATACTTTTTTCTTCTATTATCTTTATCCAGTTTTAGTATTAGCACAATGTTGATTTCCTAAAATGAGGGAAGAAGTGTTCCTTCTTTTTTCTGCTTTAATTGTTTGATATAATTTATCAGTTAAAATGTATATGAGCCTGCTGTTGTCATACAGGTAGGTTTTCAAGCTGGGAATATACTTTCTTTAATAGGTGTTATTCAAATTTTATATTTTCTCCAGAGTTAGTTTCATTAATTTGTCTTCCAAGGTACTTCTTAGAAGTTGGCAAATTTATTTCAAAACAGATTTTGGAAATATGCTTTCTATATCCTTTTAAATTCTGTAAAATCTGTGGTAATGTCTCCTAGATCTTGATATTATAATTTTAAAAATGTGTAATTGATATTGTGTAACAGGAAGAAAAGGTCTAAAGGAGCAGGGGAAGTGGGAGGGGTAGGGGAAAGGAAAAAAGGGAAAAGAAAAAATATGAGAAAAGGAAAAAAATGGAAACAAAGTCTTTGCAAATAGGGAAGGGTGGAGGGGGTGAAGGGAGGGCGGGGGAATGGGGAAAAAAATAAGAACCAAGATACTTATGTAAAGGTGCAAGATCCCAATGATGAATGTAACTGTATTTTATACTGAAAATGTACCAATAAACTTAATGGGAAAAAAAAAAAAATGAAGAGCAGGGCTGGGGATTTAGCTCAGTGGTTCCGTTGACTACCTTGCAAGCACAAGGTCCCGATCCCCAGTACAAAAAAAAAAAATGAAGGGCATACAAACAAGTTTTTAAATAAACAAAAACCTAAGAAAAATTTCTGTCATCAGATTTTCAATGCAAATATTACAGGAAATTTTTGCAACTAAAGGAAAAGAATACCACAAAAAAAATTACCACAAAAAAATACAAAGACCACTGGAAAGGCTAAATCCTAAGAGTATATATAAAATATTTTACTGAAGTATCACTGACATATAAAAAGTTGTACATATTTAACCACTTAACAGTTTACCCTAAACATTACTCAGGCAGTAAATTTATTTATGTACTGAGTATCCCAAGTGTCACTCATGCAGGTGGCATTTCATCCAGTCAATTCTTGTTTGCACGAGGTACACTTGAACAACTGTTCATTTTATATTGACTATTTTTGCATACTTTTTAATTTAGAATGTTGTATTTGCCCTTGGTGTTTGTTTCTAGTGAAATCTAATACTATGTTCTGGTTATTTTCTTTTACTAATTCATGTTTATTTTATTTGTGAAAAATAACCTGTAATTTTATCCTACAATCTATAAAAACTCATTGTAAGTACATTAGATATAATTTTTGTACTTTTCCAGAACTCAGTGATATTCTTTTAAACACAAAATGGACATGTGTGAGACTCTGAGACTGAATAGGAAGGAAGTGCCAAAAGATCTGGAAAAGAACTGAAACAGGGAGAAATGTTAGCATATCAAAGAAGAAAAGTCTGTTACAAAAAGGAAAGACAAGAGGCCTGAGCTCCCTTCTTCCCTCTCGGGAGAGACTGGTCTGGGGAGAGGTAAGGCGGAAGCTTGTGGTTAACCGCCGAGACCCGAGGGGGGCTTTGAAGAGGACCGATGAGGGAGCTCAGACGTTTGACAAGTTCCCAAAAGCCTTGGTGGCAGACGGAGGCGGAGGTTCGGGTTTTCCTCAGAGTTTGCGGCAGGGTTTGAGGGCAAGAAGGGGAAGAGTCCCGCGGAGGTATAGGAGCAGGAAAAGCCGGTGCGACTCAGCCGCTGCCCGCGCATGGAGTCATCCGCTGCCCCCGCCTCAGTCTTGTCCCTCAGGGACCCTTTGACCGTCGGGCATCCTCACCCACTTCACCGTCGGACCTCGGGAAAGGGCCGCTGGAGAAGAGCGTCCTAAAGTGGACTTCGCCCCCTCAATCCGTTTCCTGGAAGAGATTGTAGAAAAGTCTGGGTGCTTGCGGAAGTTTACACTTGTCTGTTACCCATTTCATTTGAGGTATTGTTTTTGTACTTTTAAAAATAAAACTTTTTCTGTTGGGGCGGGTGGGGGAGGAAAGACAAAAAGACGTCTCCTTATTGTCAACTCTTCATAATACAGAAATGATGGAACTTGAAAGAAGATGCAAAACTTTAAAAATTCCAATAGTGTTCGATGATTATAATAATTCTATCGGTGTTGACAGAGTTGACCAACATCTAACAAACTATCCTGTAATCAAAAATTAAGGAAAAAATATTACTATGAAATATTTATGCACCTTCTGGGCCAAACAATATAGAACTCGTTTGTTATTTATTCAAAAGAGGGAGTTCAAAAAAGTAATTTACAATTTAGACTAGATCTGATAGACCAAATAATTGAAAAATATGGGATAGCAAAGCACCAACCAGAACATCCATCATTGACGTCTTCACCATTACTTTTAGTGAGTAGATATTTTATTGAAATTATACCACCCACAGAAAAAAAGGAAAGGCCAACATGACAGTGTGAAGTATGGGGTTCAAGAAAGACAATAATGCAAAAAGAATTCAAAAGGAGACTAAATATTACTGTCCAAATTGTAATGTTGTGTTGTGCATTGAATGTTTTAAGATATACCCAACCAGGAAAAATATTGAATAAATTTTATAAAAATTGTCATTTTTATATTTCCTGTTATCTTATAAAAATTAATGAAATATATGCAATTTTTGGTCATACTATATTTAAATAATTGGACTGGTAAGTGGTTAATGTACACAACTTGATGAGTTTTTGGAGGTAAGTATAAAAACCATAAGATCATCACCACAATTGATACCATAAACCTATACATTACATCTGAAAGTTTTCTATTTGTTACTATCATTGTATGTGATAAGAACACTCAACATAAGATCAAACCTCTTAGCAAATTTTATATATATATTTATATATATATTTTGTATATAATACAGTATTGTTAACTATAAACGCTGTGTTATGGATCGCTAGAATTTATTCATTTCATAAGACTAAAATTTGTGGTCTTCAATTATTACCTCCACATTTTTCCCTCCCCTCCAACTCCGGGCATCTACCATTCTGCTCTGTGTTTTTGTTTGTATTTACTACGTGATTGTTTATATAGAAAACTCTTTGAGTGAATTTGGCAATGTAGCAGGATAAAAGACACTTGAAAATACTGTTTCTATACCAGTAATATATACTAGTAGGATGTGCTAGCAATAAAAAATTTCAAAGTTAAAAATTTTCAAAATCCAATTAACATTATCAAAAATATTAATTACTGGGTGCTATGGCTTGTATCTAGATGTCTCCCCAAAGCCTCCTGCAGACATAGGTGGGGCTTTTCAGAGGTAACTGGATCTAGAGTATGTGCTGCTGGAATCAAGAATCAGATTGATTCATAGTGCAATGCTAGGATTAAGGGTGCCCCCACCCTGGGTGTGAGTGCTACATGCCCTAAGGGTGGGACACCTGGATAGGATATAAGAGACAGAAAGGATGCTTGTCACTTTTCACTTGCTGCTTTCTGCCTTCTGCCTGCCCTGCTTTGCCGTGGACTGTTTATACTCTGTGTTGCCACTCTGCCATGCCACCCTGCCTTGGAGTCAGTCAGTTATGAACTGAAACCTGTAAGAACTATGACCCAATAAAGTTTTCCTCTTTAACTTTGTGTGTCAGGTATTTTATCTGAGCAACAAGAAAAGTGACTAAGACACTGGAGGAAATTTTTAACAAAATACCACACTGAAATTAAAAATACTTATAAAGCATTATTTAGAAACATTAAAGAAATTAAGACATCAGTATTACTATGGCTGACTCAGGAAGTCCACAATCAAAATCCCATCAGGTTTCTTTGTAGAAAATACAAGCTATTTTTAAAATTTTATGTGGAAATGTACAGGAGTGTGGAGGATGTGAGAAGTTCTCGGGCCCTCAGACGGCCTTGGGAAGACAGATTGTCCTGATGTCTGTGGCAAGCCCAGATAGAGAAGTTAAAGATAACTTCAGAAGGCTGTTTGTTGTTCCCACAGTGTTCGTCTGCTGTGATCCCTTGAGACTCTCAAATATTTGCTTGACATAAGAACAGATAAAAGTAGCTAATCCTTTAGAAGCTTTAACTAACCAAGATGATTTAGATAAGATGTACTAAGATTAAATGTACACAGATGGTTCTTTTGATGCTTTATGTACTCATGAGTATAACTGGTGGTTAGTTGACTAACATTGTAAATTGTTAATGATTGATGTATCCTGCTGAAAAATGTATAAAAAAAGACTACTAACAATAAACCTTGCCTTAACTTCTCATGGAGCTCTGGTCCCCCGTGCCCTTCTTTTAATAGGTTTTGTTGGATACTGTCTTCAGGTTCCAGTCTCCCACCAAGGAGACCCCAACACAGGAGCAAAAATAACCAATATAATCTGAAAAAATAATGAGTTAGAGAATTTATACTGTCTGATTTAGGACTTACTACAAGAATGTAATAGCCAAGACATTGTGATATTAGTGAAAAGATAAATCATTAGCAGAAAGATATAGAAATAGACTCATCTATACATATATGAATACATATATTAAATCAATTAATTTTTTACAGAGACATGAAATCAATGAAAGTGGGAAAGGAATGATCTTTTTAATAAATGGTATCATAGTAATTGGACATTCAATAGGAAAAAATTGAACCATGACCACTGACACCATACACAAAAATTAACACAAAATGGATCATAAGCCTAAATACCTAAAAGAAAACCTAGAGGGAATTATTTGTAATCTTAGGTTATACAAAAAAAAAGAACTTACACAAGGTAGAAAAAAAATGAACCATAAAAAATGACAAATTAAATTTTAAAAATTAAAAATTTTCTATATCAAAATATAAAGAAAATCAATAGTAAAACAGATTAAGAGAAATTATTATCATTTTTTTATCTGACAAAGGATTCATATCTAGAAAAAAGAACTTTTACAACTCAATATTAAAAGAAAAAATCCAATTTTTTACAATGGGCAAATAATTGAAACCAACTACAGTATTCATAAATGATGAACAGTCAATAAGCATATGAAAATATATTTAACATCATTAGTCATCAGGAAAATGCAAATTCAATTAATGAGAAAGACCTATCCCTACCATAATATCTCTCTCACTCTCTTGGTCGTTCTGTCTGTATCTGTCTGTCTGACAATAGAAACTGTTGATGCATATGTGGAGCAAGTAGAACTTTCATCCATTGCTGATTGGACTATCAGATGGTACAAATTCATTAGACAACAGTTTGTTTCTTAAACATGCACAGATCTTATGACTCAAGAATGTCAGTCATTTACCCAAAATAAATTAAAACATAGGCCCACAAAAATAAAGATTCCTATACATTCATTACAATTTTACTTATAAAATCAAAACTAAAATAATTCAAGGGCTCATCAACTACTGCATGAATGAACAAAGTATGGCCTGTTCATTCACTGGAACTGCACAATTAGAAGGAATAAATTTTTATATTCATAACATGGGTGATTCTCAAAACATTTTGCAGGGCTGGGGATTTAGCTCAGTGGTGCTGCCACTTGCCTCACACACGCAAGGTCCTGAGTTCAATCCCCAGTACAAAAAAAAAAAAATTTTGCAAAATGGTAGAACCCAGAAAAAAAAAAAAAAAGCCTATCATGAATGACTCTATGTAAAAATCAAACTGGAGAGACTAATCTACAGTTTTAGAAAATAGATCTGTAGTTGTTGGAATGAAAAAGATGAAAAGATAGCACTGGAAATGGGAACAAAAAAATTTTGGAGTGCTAAGAGCATTCTATATCTTAACTGAAATGACAGTTACATGTGTGTTCATACATCTGTCAAAACTCACTGGACTTATATTTAAAATGAGTGCATTTTAATCCCAGCACTTGGGAGACTGAGGCAGGAGGATCACTGTTGAGTTTGAGGCCAGCCTGGGCTACATAGTGAATTCAAGGCCAGCCTGAATTACAGAGCGAGACCCTGACTCAAAAAGCAGAAAAACAAAAAATAAAATAAAAATAAATAAAATGAGTGCATTTTATTATACATAAATTGTCTTTCTTAAAGTTGATTTTGTAGCCAGAGGTGGTGGTGCATGCCTATAATCCCAGCACTCTGGTAGGGTGAGGCAGGAGGATCCCAAGTTCAAGCCCAGCCTGGGAAACTTAGCAATTTAAGGAGAGCTTGCCTCAAATTAAAAAAAAAAAATTAAAAAGATGAGAGGGGCTCAGAGCAATGACCCTCCATTCAGTTTCCAGCACCACCAACTAAAAGTTGATTTTTTAAAAGTTAGAATTCTAATTCTATTTTTTCTTTTTTTGCAGAGACCCTTCTGTAACAATTAGTTATATATGCTATCTCCATTATTTCCTTATATGACCCTCAATTCTTTAGGCCCCTGACTTTTCGTTTATCCCCACAGAATAGTTGCAAGAAATTCAAGTACAATTCTATGATGATCACAATGCCTGCATACTTGTCCATTTTTAATATATTTATCAAATTTCCTACTCTATGTAATCCAGCACATTAAAAGAAATCACATAGCCAGGGATTTAGCTCAGTGGTTCTGCCGCTTGCCTTGCAAGCACAAAGTCCTGAGTTTCATCCCCGGTACTAAAAAAATCACGTAATTATTAAAATGCCTGATTTCCATTTTTGAAGAAGTTAAGAAATCCAAGATCTAGAATTCATAAAATCATGGATTTTCAGGCATGAACTAATTATCTCAGGAGTGCGGGTCTGATTGGTACCAATTAGAATTGAGGAAACTTCAAGCTCCTCAGTTTGTCTTTGATTAAACTTTTAGTGAGACTGTCCTGTTTCCTGGGACTCTGAGCACATCCATGGGGACTGACATCCCAGGGGAAGCTAGGCAAATGCCCCACTACCAAAGCATTATTTTCAGAGAAGAAATCTTGATTTAGTATGAACTGCTGTATTCATCATTCTCAATACATTTAAACACTGAAGAGAACTTGCCATTTTGAAAGATTTATAAATAGAACTCAATGATGCAGAAAGAAAATTGCCTTAAATTCTAGAAAAAGAGATTCATTTTCCTAGCACAAAAAGAAGAAAAATTTTATGTTTCAATTAGATTCACTTTATAAGGACTGTTTCCTTTTCTTTCAGTCCACTCGTGAGCAAGGACACTCCTCCAGACCAGAACTGTTTTCCTGGGAGTCATTAGTGCTGTGAGTACCAGTTTGCCACCCCTAGAGAGGAAAAGAATACTATTTTGTATAAAGTATTGCATTTCTCTAGAAAGAATGGGCACAGTTAGCCTTGATGCCTTGATGTCTCTCAGCAAATTCCAATTAATGAATTTCAGTTTTATGCCACAAAGTTGTAACAATGTCCTGTGCCTAGACCTTCCTAAGTGCAAAGTGGTCTCTATTCCCTGCATCTTAACAGAACCATCAGTTTGTAGGGTGAATTTCAAGTATTTCAATGACTCTGCTTTAAGGTTGTACAACATTGGGCATCTTCATATTTTCTTTTTTTTTTTTTTTTTTTGGTACTGGGGATCGAACTCGGGTCCTTGTGCTTGCGAGGCAGGTTGCAAAACCACTGAGCTAAATCCCTGGCCCCATATTTTCTCTTCTCATGGCAAAAATATTAAAAATTGGTCCCTGTCAATAATCTATAACAAGACAAATGAAATAAACAAGGTTTCAGATATTATATCCTTAGTCTAAATCCAGAAAAAAAATATTTAGTACTTTCTTCTTTTTTTTCTTCTGCTAAGACTATGAAAATTTTAGAAAAAGGGCAGAATCGTTTATTATAGCAATAGCTTAGAAAAAAGTGACTCAACTCAATCTCAAACCGCTGTGTTTTTTTAAGTGAGTTAACAAAGCTATGAGTACTTAGGCAGACTGGAGAAGCTGAAAGAAGCACCAGAGCCTAGAAAGAAATAGTAAATCCTGATTAGGGAAAGACAGAGTGGAAAGTTTTCATGTAGCAAAACACTTACTAGGAGAAACTGGAAGCAACAGCCGACTTGGAGGCAGATTACTAAACACACAAGTCTCTGTTCTGACATGACTCCAGCATTTGAAGCACAAGAGAGAGTACCACAAATAAACATATGCATGTATTAATCCACACAAACTTATAGATAAGTGAAGACAGACTCCCAACAAGCTATCCACTCATAATTATTCGAAAAACATCCTTTTTTTTTTCAAGCACTGGGGATTGAACCTAGGACCTTAATTTTTTATTTTGTTGCAGGGTCATTCAAAGTCACTAAATTCCCCAGACTGTCTCAGAGTGCCAGGATTACAGGTATGAACCACCATGCCTAGCTTTAGGAAATGTCTTTTGAGAGCTTACTTTGTGCTAAGCCCCATGCTTAGGCCCTACAGGTACCATTGCTGCCCTCAAGGGCAGTGGAGGAAGCCAAGCAGGCCACACCATTCTGTAAGTGCTTAGATATAGATATGCACAGGGTGTGAGGGAAACATATAGGAGCAGCACCTTAACTGCACTGGAGATAATCATGGAAATCATGGGAGGCTGCCCATGCATGGGTTTGAAACTGAGATCTGGAAGTCAGAGAAAGTGGGGGGCAATATTATAAGGAAATGGAAGTGGAGAAAGTGAGGGGCGGTATTATAAGGAAACGGGATGGTGTGTGCAATAACCGTGAGTCAACAGAGAAGATAGTTTCAGATGCAGTGGTACAAGCCTGTAATCCTGAAGCTGCAGAAGAGGCTGTGACAGGAGAACCACATAGGCCAGCCTAGTGAGACCCTGTTTCACTGGGAAGTCATCAATATCAAGAAAGAAAGAAGGAAGGAAGGAAAGAAAGAAAGAGAGAGAGAGAGAGAAAGAGAGAAAGAGGGAAAGAAAGAGAGAAGAAAAGAGAGAGAGAAAGAGAAAGAGAGAGAAAGGAAAAGAAAGAGAGGGGGGAGGGAGAAGATGGCATGCTCAGAAAACTAAATTATAGATCAGCAAATTGTTCTCATTAAAGGCCAGATAGTAAGTATTTATGCTTTGGGGGCCATATGGGTTGTATTGCAACTACTCGACTCTGCCATTAGAGCACACAAGCAGCTACAGACAATATATAAACAGATGAGTATGGCTGTGTTATGGTAAAACTTTATTTACAGAAACAGGGCTATAGTTTGCCAGCCTCTGAATCTGAGTAACTCGGTGAGGAACATAGAACAGGGAAGAAGGAAAACTGGCAGAAGATCAGGCTGGCAAGACCGGGTCACTGATCACCTTGACTGTCATGGAGTTTGGGGTGTGACCCTCGAAACTCTCAGGAGTGACAGAGACATTGTGTTTTGAATGCTCTCCCTTGCTGCTGTGCAAACTGTGGATGGGAAACAGTATGGCAAGTCAGGAGTCAGCGAGTCAAGTGAGGAGGCTGAACTCAAATGCTGAAGAAAGGGATGACGAACGCAGGTAGCCTAGATGAGATGGAGAGGAGACATACTGGGGAGCAAAGAAGAAGGTGACTCTAGGTATGGGGAAATGAGGAGGGATATCATTTAACCCTGTACATCGTGACTTTTCTAAAGGGAAAGAAAAAACATCTGGAGTATAGGGTTGAATTTTGATAAGCATATATCTACAACGTTTGACTCATTATTTTTGACTGAATAACCTAGGTTTCCTAAGGTTGCTTTTCAGTGTTTCTCGGAATATTACTTGACCTGCCTACTTGAAACATCCAGCTTCCCCCAAAATCTCACAGAACTTTTCATGTGCTCACACCCTTGTCTGTGTATCCTTCTGGGCAGTTGCCGCCTGGCTCCTGCCACCTCTATTGGCTCTGCACCCTCCAGCTGAGCACTGCTGCTGCTGTCACTTCTGCTGAGGACCACTCCTCTCTCCAGGCACTGCCATTTCCATTGGCATCCTTTCTGCTGCCACCATGACTGCTACTCATAGGGCCTCATGGTTCCAGCACCTTGCCATGCTCCTTACAGTAGGAGAACGTGTCTCTTCCCTGCCTGGGCCACACGGTCCCATGGGTTCCATAGCAGTGCTGTCTGTGACTAGGATGTCTCCTGATGCCCCTCCTTCTGCAAACCTAGGTCCACATGAACTTATGTTAGGAATGAAGGCGGACAGCACACTTTCTACACACACACACACACACACACACACACACATACACTCCATGTGAGCAAACTTCTTGACTCAAGACTTCTCCTCCAAAACCTCCTGACTCTATGATGTAACTGCCCCATCTGTTAACTTATCAGAAGTGTGGAACAAGTCTGATTCCCAGCTCTACCTCAGGTGGCATTCCTTGCTCTGGTTCTATTTCAGACATTGGATCTTTGTCCCTTCCCTACCCTTCAACTCAGAGACTCAGCTTAGGCTTCTTTTTCTCTGTAAAACCTCTTTTCACCCTGTCCAGTCTGGTTTAGGGGTCCTTTCCTGGTGTTCCCAGAGTAATATGTGGACAACTTCGCACTTGCACTCACTGGGTCCTGTTGTGATTATCATATATAGTGTCTCTATGACAATGATAAATTCCTTAATTACCTAGCAGGACTTGGAATGTAATAAGCTCTCAACAAATGCTTGTGAAATTCATAGATCTAATTTTCCAAAGTGTGGGATGTTTAGCCCTTGGAAGTTTTATATTGAACTCTCCCTCTCCTCTGTCAAAGGAGTGGATAATTCTGCATCCACTCCCATATTTAAGGACCTATGGCCTTTTGTGCAAATTCAAATATCTCTCTCCCTCTCTCTCCCTCTTCCCTCTTCCCTCCTCTCTCTCTCTTCCCCTCCCCCCCCTTTCCCCCTCGCTTTTCATCATGTCATGGGAAAACACCAGAGACTGAAGTCTGTGACATTATAGGCAAAGAATTATCTTTACTAGAAAGATAGTGGGAGGAAATGAAAAGCATTCTTCTTCCCTAAACTCTCCAAGAATTAGGGGTTTTTTCACATGTGGGAATAATTAAGCAATCTATCAGTGACCTATAAGCTACCTTTTTCATCCTAAGTTTTCTATATACTTTGAAAAATAGTACAATTCATTTTACAGTAACTTATCATATCCATTTCAATGGAAAATGATAAGAAAGAAGAGTTTTAATAAGAATGTGACTTTACTATTTTCTACTGAATTTTAGGAGAAGAAAAAAGTTCTCAATCTATATTTGCTCATACATACAAGGAAAGCTTTACTGGTATAATAATATACTTAGTCACAGAAGGTTTTGAGAGGAATGTACTTCCCAGGACTTCCAGTTTTTATTCGTAGTATTTGTTTACCTTTTCACTTTTTAGGTTAATGTCTACAGCTCTTTGTCCAATGTATATTTATTAGGTTCTTCTGTACATCAACCTATGATTCAGCTGGTTACTACTGAAATTTTGAATTTAAATTTGGTGTATTTATATACTTCCTAAATAGTTTTGCTATATTATTTTGAATTTTTAGTCTCCTTAAAAGAAAAGGAGTTGGGATTAGAATATGGAAATAGATTCATTAGAAAAACACCTATTCTATTATCTCAGTTGTATCTCACCACTAATAATTTCAATGATTTTTAGTTATTTTAATGTGCACGTAATTTAGGCTTCTCTAAACATATCTATAATATAATCAAGAATTATTTTTTACAATGAAATATGGGAGTGGGATTAATTTCTTAGAAACTCACAATAGTATTTACATACAGACATCATCTTATACTCTAGCTATTTTAAATTGTCATATGAATTTTTCACAGAAAATCCATCACATTATAAGTAATTATTCTTATAGGTGTATAAGGGTGAAAATGCTTTTCTGCTTGTCAAGTCCTTTACTTTCTAAGTCCATTAGAAGTTGGCTTAGCTGACGAAAGAACCAGCCAATTCATCAGTAAAGGATGCCTAATGTGTACATTTCTACTGTGACGTTGGTGCCATCTTGAAGGCAGCCTGTTGTGGGGAGTAGGGACCTGAACTAGCCAGAATCCTTTTAAATTTAATTTAATTTAATTTAATTTAATTTAATTATGTTGCTACCATACCCAATTGTACTTTTTTATTCTAAGGCGCAGACTGCAGATGTAGCTCAGAAGTAGAACACTTGCCTAGCTTACATAAAGCTCTCCATCCCCAGCACTAAATAAATAAATAAATGTCAGTGAATACCAAACAGTTTTAACCCAAGTTATATGCTGCGCATAAGAGATATATCTAAAATGTAAGCCAGAAAAATAAACATAAAATATAACCAGAATGGTATAAAGCAAAGAAAGATAAAAAATAAAATCTCTTTGTTTAAAACAAAAACATGAGATTCTGAGGAGCTACTTCCTTACTGTCTTTCTAGGGTAACAAGACATGAGAAATGGTACAGCAATCACAGAGCTCATCCTCCTAGGTTTTCCTGGTAGCCAAGGATTCCAAGCCCCTCTCTTTATAGTAATCTTTCTCATCTACATGTTAACCCTTGTGGGCAATGGCCTCATCATTATCATTGTCTGGGTTGAGCCTAGGCTGCAAATCCCAATGTACTTCTTCCTTTACAATCTGGCCTTTCTAGAGGTCTGGTATACCACCACTGTCATTCCCAAACTGATGGAAACCTTTGTGGTGGCGAAGACGGTCATTGGCATTCCCTGCTGCCTGCTGCAGGCCTTCTTCCACTTCTTCCTGGGGACCACTGAGTTCTTGATCCTCACAGTCATGTCGTTTGACCGCTACCTGGCCATCTGCAAGCCCCTTCACTACCCCAGCATCATGACCAGCAACCTGTGCCTGCAGCTGGCACTCAGCTCCTGGGTGCTGGGCATCATCATTGTCTTTTGTCAGACAGCGCTGCTCATTCAGTTGCCCTTCTGTGGCAACAATGTTATCAATCATTTCTACTGTGATGTTGGTCCTATCTTGAAAGCAGCCTGTGCAGACACCAGCATTTTAGAACTGCTGGGTCTCCTGGCAACCATCCTGGTGATCCCAGAGTCACTCCTGTTTACTATCATTTCTTACATCTACATTGTGTCCACTATCCTGCGGATCCCTTCATACACTGGCTGCCAAAAGGCTTTCTCTACCTGTGCATCGCACCTCATGGTCGTCTCCCTACTCTATGGAGCTGTTTTGTTCATGTAACTAAAACCCACTGCACACTCTTCCTTTAAGATGAATAAGGTAGTATCTGTGCTGAATACTATCCTCACACCCCTCCTGAATCCCTTTATTTATACCATTAGAAACAAAGAGGTAAAAGGAGCTCTAAAACAGGGAATAATTTCTCCAAAGACTGGTAATGTGAAGTAAAACCTGCAACACATCAAAATGAGCTTAATGCAGACACAAAAATTAAACGTAACACAAGATTGTAGAGAAGCTTGATAAAACGGGCTCCACCAAAATCTCAGAAGTTCTAGTTTATTGTTGTAGTAAGAAAAAGATATGAAAGCAAACCATGATGGTTAAGGTCCCCTATAGGAATGCATCATATATAAATGACCTAAAGCCAAGCATGATGGCACAGGCCTATCTATACAGTAATCCCAACTACTTGGGAGGCATATGCAGGACAATGGCAAGTTAAGGCCAACCTTAGCAACCCAGTGAGATGCCACCTCAAAAGCTAATAATAATAGTAATAAAAACAGCTGGGCATGTAGCTCAGAGACAGGGTGTTTGCCTGGCAAGTGCAAAGTCCTAGGTTTGAACCCAAATAAATAAATGAAAACTGTGTTATGGTTTATACCTAGATGTCCCCCCAAGCCTCATGTGTTCATAGGTGGGGCTTTGGGGAGGTGATTGGATCATGGGTGTGTGATACTCACCAGTGGATTAGTTGACTAATGAGTTTATAGCTAAATATGATGTTAGGAGGTGAAGTGAAGTTCCGTTGACAGAGGTGGGTTACTGGGGGTGTGGCCTGGAAGGGTCTGTCTCCCTTCTTCCTTCCCTCCTTCCCTACCATCATGCCATGAGCTGCTCCTCCTATACCATGTTCCCTCTGTCTTGCCACCCTGCCTTGGAGCCACCTGACTATGGACTGAAACTTTTACAAACTGTGAGCCAAAATAAATCTCTCCTCCATTAAGCTGTGGGTGTCAGGTATTGTTTCTCAGGAACGAGAAATTAACTAAGACAAACTGAAGAGTTTTCCTTGAAGAGAAGTAACTTAATTCTCCACTGAGGAAATCCCAAGTTGCTCTCAGATATGAGGAAGAACTCAAGATTTTTTCAATTATAAACTGCAAGTAGACATCATGAAGGTCAGGATCAAAGGCAGCAACTTTAAAAAGTAAAGAATACTATTTCCTTCTTTGTTTATGACAACCTTCTTTGCCTTAGCTCCTTGTCAAAGGCATAAGACATTCTATACCTCATTTTCACCATAAAAGAAGTGTGTTGGAGTGTCCTAATCGTAATTAATGGTAGTTCATAAATCTTTAAAAAGAACTAGGTTCATGGGCCGAGGATATAGCCCAGTGGCACTGCGCCTGCCTGACAAGCACGAAGTCCTGAGTTCAATCTCTGTTACTGCAAAAAAAAAAAAAAAGGTTTATGTTTGATGATATATTAATAACGATATTTCCATCTTAATAGGATACAAAATTTCATATAGTATCATCCTAAAGGGGCTCATTCCCAGATAATACTAAAACTTGGGGACTTCTTATCAAAAGTTCTAATTTATACCTCATGGATTATGCCAGTTTGGGGGCTTTCATTAGGTAGACTATGCCCTACAAAGAGATGTCTCAGAGAAACCTAACTATATTGTTGGAAAACTCAGCCCCAAGTTCATGTGAATTTCATATTCAGGGATGTTATGCATAGGTCTTTAGGCAAGCAATGGTGCTTTTCTCAGGAAGATATCCAACAATGACAGAATGATGATCCAGGTGAGTCATCATAGTCCATAGTAATAAGCAGTATATATGTCCCTTTCCCAGCAATAAAGACCAGCATTGATAGTCCATTAAAAATATGATTTTAAAAAAGGATTATTGCAAATCCCTTTTAGTATTAAATGCAAAATTGCAAATTCCAAATGAAGTGTAATTAGGTGACAGTGTGATTATCTAAACTTCTCTCTCAAATCTTCTCTAAGAAAGGGCACTGTCTTGGGATTGGGCAAGAGAAATAGGTCATTTGAGGATATAAGGAGAATCCAAGGACCTGAATGTTACAAAAAGCCCTGTTATCAAAAGAATAAGCTTCCCTGGATTACAGTGTTACTTATGTGAGGAACAAGAGCAGTTAATGATATTATGTAGAACCATTCATTCAGACCTATCCCAGTGGTGCATTAATTCAACCTTGGATCAAAAGGGACGTGGGAAAAAAATTTCCAAAGATGAAACTGGAATTATTTGGAGATATGTTAATCCTCTTCTTTCAAAATGTATAATCCTTCTTGTGATCAATAAATAATAATCATTGCCACCAGGATGGGTATTTTCAAATATGGGATGATGACTGTACCTGGCTTACTCCCACTGTAGGATGCTTTAGTTACATGGGCCTTTTTTCTGGGAACAGTACAATCATTCCTAGTATGCCTGGCCCAATGCTTCCAAATATTTGGGCTGGGCTCCCTTCAAACAATGTCAGCGTAATGTCATCTTACAAGTGGAGGATTTGTTTGCTACTAGTTTTCAAGACCTGGAATACATTGGGCTGCTCCACATGGCACCCAATATTTTTGTGGTACAAATCTATGGCCCTGACTGCCTCCTGGCTGGATTGGTCACTGCACCTTGGGTTTTCCTTGGAGGAAAGGGGATGGCTGAAAACTGTTAGGCACCCTGCCAACCTCCCTGTGCTGCAACACAGATGGACCCATAGTTTGTTCCATTAGTATGGTCATCTAGCCTCTATTTTTATTCCCTCTGTTGGATTAGAGGATGTCACATAACATATAAAATTTCTAACTTGATATACTCAGGAAGTCCTTAAAGATACTGCCCAAGGAATCTCTCTGTTAAATACTAAAGTCCAAATTATGAAAAAGACTGTGTTACAAAACCGGATGACACTCAACATTTTAACTGCAACATAAAGAGAAACCTATGCAATTATCGAAGTCAAATGCTATGTATACATACCTGAAAACTCTGCCAATATCTCTGCCACTTTATAGGAGTTAGGCAACAAACCCAGGCCGTGTCATATCCCAGTCCTGGCTTTGGGGAAATGATACAGGATTGGTTCTCTGGATCAACAGTGAAAGTGGTCCCCATTACAGCACTAGATTTCTTTTTTTTTTTTCATCACTTACAATGTTTATCCTTTTATTCTGAAAACCTTATTTTCATATATTTTTTTTCATACATCATTTTCTTTTTTTATTAATTTTATTAGTACATTTTAGGTATACAATATAATGACATACATCATTGGAAATTTGTACCTTTACATAATCTCTCTTGGTTCTTATTTTTCCCCCTTCCCCTGCCCTCCCTTCAACCCCTCCATCCCTCCCTATTTACAAAGACTTTGTTTCCATTTTTTTCATTTTCTCATATTAATTCCATTCCCTTCTTTCTTTTCCCCTACCCCTCCCAGTTCCCCTTCCCCCTTTGCCCCTTTTCTTCCTATTTCACATTATCTATTATACTTTTTAATCCTTATTTAATTTTGTTTCTCACACTAGAGAAACTATTCAGTATTTACATGTGTGTCCTATTTATTTCACTTAAGAGAATCACCTCAGTGTGCATCCATTTAGCTATAAATATCTCTAATTTCTCATTTTTTATGGCTGAGTAGTACTCAATTTTATTTTTTAAAAACCACATTTTCTTTAGCTAGTCTCCAGTTGATGGGCAATTGGGCTGCTTCAAGTTTTAGCTATTACAAATTGTGCCGCAGCACTAGATTTCTTGCTGTTTCTTTTAAGGTATATCTCTAAAGTTATCTCAGGTTTTATCAGGATATTATCTTTCCATGGTACTCATAAATGCCCAACCAACTTAGCAAAAAGGTTTTAAAAATCTATTGTCAACCTGAGTGCGAAACGCCCAGCTGAATTGAGTCAGCAGGGTTCTGGGCATGGATGACGCACTTAAGGAGGTCTGTTGTCAGAAGGATATAAAAGGAGACAGGAGGGAAGGATTTCAGCTGATTTTCCTTGGAAGAGTACCTTGCAGCTGATTTTACTCCAAGTGGCTTCGGCTGAGCTCCAGTCCTCACCTTCCTGAAGGATGGTTCCTGTTCTCTTCAGAGAAGGTCTGGTCTTTGCCTTCGCCTTGGACATCATCTCCTGGCTCTTGGGGCAGATTTCTTGAGCTATTCTGCCTGCTTGCACAGACTCTCTGGCCTCCAGCACTGGCCCTCCGGCTCTTCAGTCTTCCAATGCAGATTCCTTGGCCTCCTGATACGAACTTGTCCAGGACATTGCAGTGAGCTCCAGGCTTTTGGCTGGATTCTTGGGATCTCTAGCGCAGGGACAGATCTCTCGAACTCTTCTACATTTGACTGTGTGGGCAGGTATTGTCAGCTAATCTTGTAATTTCTATGTCCTGCATTAAATCTGTTTCTCTTGAAAGTACTGACTACAAAAGTAATATAGACAAGTTTGGAGATAATTACATATTTACCGAAGTATGTAGTGCCTGACCAAGTGGCTCACCTTTCTTCACTTTGAATTACAATTTTTTCTCCAATTATAAAAATTGGACTCCAATTATAAAAATGCTATGTACATATAGCTTTTCCAAAGCCATCCAAGTTCTAAACCTGGTTTTCAGCCAGATCTGCACTAGACAACTCCTTCACATACTTCTTCTCCCCCTCATCCCCCCAGGACTGGGATCAAGCCCAAGTGTGCCTTACCACTGAGCTACATCCATAACACTTTCTATGAAGTTTTGTTTAGTTTGGGGGGGTTGATGTTTTGTTTTGTTTTGTTTTGAGGCAAGATTTCACTACATTGCTTAGACAGGACTCTAGTTTGTGTTCTTCCTTCCTTAGCTTCCCACAATGCTAGGGTTGTAGGCATCCGCCACCACTCTAGGCTCTATACACACTTTCAACTGAGCCGATTTTATTAATTACTCTGTCATTTCTTTGATTTGGGGAAAATAACCTCTCTCTATTCCAAATACACAACTAATCATTTCCTAACCATAGTTGTTTTTTTTTTCTCTTCATCTCTATTAGTCACTTTCCCAGCACTGGGACAAAATATCCAACATCCACAAATTAAAATTAAAAGAGGAGTGGTTTGTTTTAGCTTGTGGTTTCAGTGGGTTCAGTCTATATTCGGCTGACTCTGGGACAGAAATGGGTTGGCAGAAGGGGCTGGTAGAGGAAAACTCCTCAACCTATGGCAGCCAGGAAACAGAAAGAGTGGAACCAAGCTGAGGACAAGAATAAACCCTTCTGGGTCATACCCCAGTGACTCACCTCTACCATCTAAGCCCCAGTACTCAATAGCACATTCAGCTATGTACTCCTCAGTGAATTAATTGTATAGCACCCTTAGGATCCAATCACATTTCAAAAGCCCACCTCTGGATGAGAGCTCGGGTGGGATAGAGTAGGGGGTGGTAGTCAGGCGGTGGTGGGAGAAGGAGGTGGGGAATCACTTATAAATGGCGCCTGAGCAGGGCCCGAAGCCCAAGTTCCAGGAGGGTGAACGAGTACTGTGCTTTCATGGGCCTCTTCTTTATGAAGCAAAGTGTGTAAAGGTTGCCATAAAGGACAAACAAGTAAAATACTTTATACATTACAGTGGTTGGAATAAAAATTGGGACGAATGGGTTCCAGAAAGCAGAGTACTCAAATATGTGGACATCAATCTACAGAAACAGCGAGAACTTCAAAAGGCCAATCAGGAGCAATATGCAGAGGGAAAGATGAGAGGGGCTGCTCCAGGAAAGAAGACATCTTATCTGCAACAGAAAAATGTGGAAGTGAAAACAAAAAAGAACAAACAAAAAACCCCTGGTAATGGAGATGGTGGCAGTACCAGTGAGACACCTCAGCCTCTTCAGAAGAAGAGGGCCCGGGTAGATCCTACTGTTGAAAATGAAGAAACATTTATGAACAGAGTTGAAGTTAAAGTAAAGATCCCTGAAGAGCTAAAACTGTGGCTTGTTGATGACTGGGACTTAATTACCAGACAGAAACAGCTCTTTTACCTTTCTGCCAAGAAGAATGTGTATTCCATTCTAGAGGACTATGCAAATTATAAGAAATCTTGAGGAAATATGGATAATAAGGAGTATGCTGTTAATGAGGTTGTAGCAGGGATAAAAGAATACTTCAATGTGATGCTGGGCACTCAGCTACTCTACAAATTTGAGAGACCACAGTACACTGAGATCCTTGCCAATCACCCTGATGCATCCATGTCGCAGGTGTATGGAGCACCACGTCTACTGAGATTATTTCTACAAATTGGAGCTATGTTGGCCTATGCACCTCTGGATGAGAAGAGCCTTGCTTTATTACTGAATTATCTTCATGATTTCCTCAAGTATCTGGCGAAGAATTCAGGAACTTTGTTTAGTGCCAGTGATTTTGAAGTGGCCCCTCCTGAGTACCATCGGAAAGCAGTGTGAGGCGCTCTCACCCGTGTTTGGATCTCTGTCAACATCTTTTGTTCCTAGTCCTTCTCTTGTACAAATGATGTACTTTGAAGATGTTAGTGTACAACAGAGTTGATGTTTGTTTTGATTTTAAACAGAGAAAATAAAAGGGGTTGCAGCTCCTTTTTTCTTTTTTCTTTTCATTTCAAAGTTGCTACCAGTGTATTCAATGATGGACAACAAAGAGACATGGTGTAGTGTTTTATTGCCTAGTTGACAAAGCTGCTTTTGAATGCTGGTGGTTCTATTCCTTTGACACTATGCAACTTTTATAAATGTGTTAATGCTATATGACAAAATGCTCTGATTCCTAGTGCCAAAGGTCCAATTCAGTGTATATAACTGAACACACTCATCCATTTGTGCTTTTTTTTTTAAACGGTGCTTAAAGAGCCCATCCTTTGCAAGTCATTCATGTTGTTCCTTAGGCATTTTCTCTTTTCTCAAATTGTTGAAGAATGGTGAATTGTTTCATGGTTTTTGTATTTGTGTCTAATGCATGTTATAACATGATAGATACAGTGCATTGTGTAGCTACAGTTTTCTGGAAAAGTCAATCTTTTAGGAATTGTTTTTCAGATCTTCAATAAATTTTTTTCTTTAAATTTCAAAAAAAAACCACCTACCTCTGGACACATAAAACTTTTGGGGGACATTTTGGATCTATACTAGAGCATTATGAAATAGTGCTAAAGAACTAAAAAAACAATGCCTTTGTTACGGTTTGTGTTTAGATGTCCCCCCAAAGCCTCATGCAGTCATAGGTGGGGCTTTTACAGAGTCTATAATGCTGCAACTGACTCATGGTGCACTGCTAGGCTCAAGGGCACTAGGATTAAGGGTGTGAGTGCTACCCACCCTAAGTAGTCTGGATAAGATAGAAGGGATAAAAAGAGCTGTGGTCATCCCTTCCTTGCTGTCTTCTGCATGCAGTGAACAGTTTCTCCTCTGCAATGCCTTCTGCCATGCCACCTTGCTTGGAGCCAGCCGATTATGGACTGAAATTGCTACAAACTGAGCTATCACAAGGACCCAAGTTCGATCCCCAGTACCAAAAAAAAAAACAAAAAAAAACCTGTGAGCTAAATAAACCTTTCCTCTCTTAACTTGTGAGTGTCAGGTATTTTGTTTCAGCAACAAGAGAAAATTAACCAAGACAGCCCTCTAACTCTATTACCATCATTTTACTGCAAGAACCTGACCTACAGTATCTGCTTCCTAAATTATCTTTCCACATTTACTCTTGCTCTTTTCCCCCCAAAAAATACTCCAGCTGGAAAGAATATATATACATATATACATACGTACATATCATGTTGTTTTAAGTAAGCTTTCCATGAATTCTCATTAACTCAGAAAGATAATACTTAATCTAGTCGGTAAGACCCTTGGGACATCAGATCTGATCCCTGTGCCCAATCCCAGGCCTTACACATTTCTTTCTGTTCTCTGACCCCTGCAACACTAACCATCACTCAGTTTTTCCAATACCCCAAGCTTCTCCCCATCTTAGGGCCTTTGATACATGTTTCTTTTTCTTTCTTATCCAATTTCCCACCCTCCATCCCAGCCTGCCTGGTTATCCTACAGGTTTGGCTCAAGTGTTACTGCTCAGAAGAGCTTTCCCTACCACCTCTCTACCAGTGCTACCATCAGGCTTAGGGCTCCCAGTCACAAGCTGTCATAACACACCGCATCTGATGTTAACCTGCAACAATCATAATTTAGCAAATCATAATTAAATAATCACAGTTGATTTTTTATGAATTGTTACGGTTTATATCCAGGTATTCACCTAGCGCCTCATGTACCCACAGGAAGGGGTTTTGGAATATGATTGTGTAATCTGAATTTTCCTGGTTCTTATCAAACAGAGGAGATTTTGACACGGCCCGCCCAGCTTGTACAGTAAGAGACCATGCACTCAAACAAAATCTTCATTTAGAGAAAAGAGAGTTTATTGCAGAATAGGAAAGATGGCCCAGAGAGAGGACCTGGTTGCTCCCAAAAGTGTGAAAAGGACTCTGCTTTTTAGGCTCCCTTCTCTTTATTTTCCCAACACCCTGCCCTTAGGGCATTCCCACCCTCTGCTTACATATGTATAAATGAAGAGGGAAAGTTTCTTTGTTTGGGTCCCCTTAACTTTCCCACCCTTCCTGCCTTTAGGGTACTCCCTGCTTTCCTCTTACATATGTGAAGAGGGAAGCCTGTCTCCAGGACTGAAAATTTCACTCTGCTCCCAGTACCCACCTATCCCTACCTTATCCATCTGCCTGCAATTGGGCTAGAGGGGCTGAAAACTGACTTGCTGTTAGGAGCCCAGGGCTGGTCCCAAGAGAAGGGTCAATGTGAGCAGGGCCTGGAAGGGTTTCTCTCCCTACCCAAATCTTCTTTTCACTCTCTCTGCGTCCCTCTGCCATGCCATGAGCAGCTTTCCTCTGCCATGCCACTGTGCCATACCACTTCTGCCCTACAGCATCCAGTCTGCCATTGTGGACTATCCTGCCTGTGATCCTGTACGCCTATGTATATATTCTGGTGATAGTAGTTGTTCAATAAATCATTCATGAATGAAGAAACAAATAACAACTCTCTTGACAGAACTCAGGTCACACTGCATATACATTACTACATCCTCTGTAGCTCTATTATATCAGTACTTCTTACTCCATGATTTCAAAATATATAATACTCACAAAAATGAACTACAAATCTAGTTCACTCTCTATTCTTATGGTAAGTCTTATCAACATAGCTTATCACCCAACTCTCTCAGGCCTTTTCCTGAATGAAAGGGTCGCCAAAGAAGGGGGCACACACGGGTGTTCAAGCAGCAAGACTTTATTGGAGGCGGCAGTCTGCAGCCTGCCAGGACTGACTCACAGGAGGGAGATCAGCCACAGTATGGGCTGAACTGGAGGCTTATAGGGGATTTTGTAGGTGGGAGAGCACTAGTCCATTGGTGGGGGTGGGTAATTGGGGCTGGGTAATTGGGGCTGGGGTATATACCAACAGGTTTCTGTCAGGGGAATGGAGCAACTGTTTTCAGGAAGCCCCTATCTTACTGGAACAACTGATCATGAAACCAGTGGGGCAGAAAGACCTTAACTAGGCAGAGTCACTAACAAAGGGAGGTCATACCTTAGTTATGGGGAAGTTCCCTGTTCCCTGTGGCTGGAGTGGGGCAAGGGGAAAGGAGAGGAGGGGGCTTGCTCCGTGGGGGCTCTGAAGTACCTAACACCTAGCTAGCTGCCTTGCTCACAAGCTAAATGAACTATTTTTTACACTGTTGTGGTCCAAAACTATATCTATTATGATGGTCTTGAACAAAGTATTTCTTGCTGTGCTTTAACAAGTGTCATTGATTAAATTTCTTCTTTAATACGAATAGGTTTTGAAAGTTTACAGGAACATACTTATGTACTTTATACACTTCATATGAATATTTTTAAAATATCAAATGAGATATATAGAAAAAAAAACACATGTTACTAGAAAGGCAGGGTCAGCCTGGGCTGGTTGCTGCTCTGCATTGTGTGGTGGTTTTAGCTCTTGGATCCTCCCCAGGAAGATTTGCTGAAGGGAGGTCCACAGACAGGGCTCAGAGTCAGAAAGAAAAGGTTTTCAGCAAGCATATTTATTGAGGAACAAACAAAATATACTCCAAACAAGGCTAACTTTTGGGTTTCTTTTTTTCTTTTTTGCCACTGGGGCTCAAACTCAGGGCCTTGTGCTTGCAGGCGGCACCACTGAGCTATATCCCCAGCCCTTTTTTGGGGTGTACCAGGGATTGAACATGGGACCTTGCGCTTGGGAGGCAGGTGCCAGAACCACTGAGCTAAATCCCTGGCCTTTATAAATGGCTAACCTTTATAAATAAGGATAATACACTTGGGAGAGGTCCAAGTAGTCAGAGTTCAGTTCAAAACATGGTACACAGATTGCAATAACGCATTACATGAAAATGAAATGCATAACAGGGATGGGAAGAGAAGGCTCCCTCACCTAGAGAATGGTGACTTAGGGCAAAACAGAAACAGAATAAAGGATAGGTAGGTTAGGTAGAAATGTCATTCACTCGGGCAAAAAATGAACAAAGGGGATCAGAGATGACAGTCTCAAAGCAAAGGAGCACAAAGATACATTCAAAGAAAAGTATAGAACAATATTGCCGGGAGGGCCCTCTATGTTCCAGACAGTTACTATGAAATGTGTCATTCAGTTCCCAGAGCAATAGTAGTAGGATCCCCATTTTACAAGAGGGACATTGAAGTTCAGAGTGTGGAGAGATTTGCCTGAGGCTTTGTCATAGTAAATACAAGAGCCAATATTCAAATCCAAATTTGCGGTCTACTCTACCAAGCTTTGAAAGAGCAAGCAAAGGAAAAATAAATAATAGGTACCAAGTCAAAACAAACACAGAGGAACAAAAACATTAAAAAAGAAATGAGAAAACTTTGCAGTAGAAATGTGTGTGAACTGAAGGCCCAGAGTATGAATTTATTCATTGCAGAGAGGGCGGGGCAGGAGAGGAGAGGGTTCCTGGAGGAATCTATATTGCACAATCTCGAAAGACAACCCAAGTGAGTCACAGAGTAAACCAAACCTCCGAAAGCCTAGAAAGGCTCCAGAGCGGCCAGGGGGCGGGGAGAGCGACCGCTTCCGGTTCCGGGCGCAAAGGCCCCACGTGTTCCGACCCGTTAGGCCCCGCGCCACTCGGATCTCCGGAGCCACGGTTTCGGCCCGGAGAGGGTGGGGGCGAGCCCGGGGCAGGGGAGGAGCCGCCAGAGCTGCGGGAGCCGTGAGTGCAGAGGGGCCGGGCCGAGCCGGGCCGGTGTGGACGGAGCTGGGTAGGGCGGGGGGAGGGGCCGGAGACCCCGCCCCTCGGTGCCAGGGGACTCGCGCTGTCCGGAGCAAGGGGTATCGGCGGCGTGCGGACTGGGCTGCGGCGCAGTGCCCTCCGCATCTCCTGGCGGACGGCGCTCCTGGGTTCCTTGACTATCCAGCCGCCGCCCTCCGACCTCTCCTGGGGCCTGCAGAAAGCTAGCCCGTCCCTCCTATTGCTTCCCCGGAACCAAGGGAAGAGTGGTCTAGGCCCCTTGATTTTCCACAGCCTTTTCTTTCCTTGCTCTCAGATTCCTCAAAAATCCTCCCAGCAGGCACCCTGCCCCGGAGAGCCCCAACTCCTTCCATCACCAACCTCTCCTCCAGCACATGCAGACACCCTCACCCGTGATCTTATCACCTTTGGCCATATCACCTGTGATCATGCTAGGCTTTGGAGCCCTTCTGGTCTGTGGCTTTTCAGTTGTCTCTCTAACAGCTCCTGAGCTTCCTTCCCCTTAAGCTAGTGGCTGCTATTTCCACTTGCAGAATCCCGCCCTCGCTCCTAACAGCCAGTTGGGCAACTGTTCTCAGCACTACCCTTTCCTCAGCAGGAGTAGATCATCTGCTCCTTGACTGCATGACTAAAAGTTTGTTAATTTCTGTGCCATGAGAAATCACAGTACATCCATGCAATAGTTTATCTTTTCCTCCTGAGCATTGGATGCTCTTATCTCAGGCACTTTAATGACCTGTTTACCTTGGTCTTCCTGCTGGCTCCCCTACCGGAAGCTCTTAGGTCCAGCTCTTCTTGAATCACTTTGGTCCCGCTGGTTCAGTGCCATATCCTGGCTCATACTGAGAGACTAGGCTTAGAACTGTTGCTTTTTCTCTGTCCTAACTCTGCAGGTTATACCAAGGGCAGCAACACTCAGAAGTCATAAGGAATGTAGTGGAGTCTTTCATCCCTCCTCCCTCCTCCCAGCTTCTCTTCCAAGCTGCCCCAGGATCCAGAAAGCCCCTTCAAAAAGGTGCTGGGATAGCCATGGCAGGCTTGTTGGTGAGAAGTGGGTAACAGCAGAGCAGTTAGTGTTTCTGGCCATTTGTCTTGGGTAAATTTTTGCTGTTATTGCCTGGCATGAGAGGGTGGGGCAGGATTGGAGGGAGGATTGGAATTTTTCCTCCTAGGACTAGAAACCTGGGATTCATAATCTTTCCCCCTTTTTCCTCCAGCTATACGCCTTTTGTCTCTGTCCATAAACTGTATTGCAGTAGACACTTCATGAGCACAGCAGGGTTTACTACAGTGTGAGGGACTCTTGGGCATTACATTTATAGATGAGGTAAGTTACGGGTTTACAACATTTTTCTCCAGTTAATTTGATATAGACATGAAATCCTTCTAGACTTTCCTGTTTTCCCTTCCTGTCGCATCATCAGTAAACTCCTTTAATTTGGCCAATGCTAGAAAATGTGGTTCCTTTCTGCATAAACCTCAGATTTACTTCCTTTGCAATAGGAGTGGTTCTCTCACTTATTATCTTAACTTAAAGCACCTACGGGGCTTGTTAAACAGATTATTGAGGCCCAGCCCCCAGAATTTCTGGTAGTAAGTCGTCTCTGGGGCCTGAGAATTTAATTTCTGACAGGGTTTCAGGTGGTGCAGATGCTGATCTGGATTCATAACTTTGAGAACCACTGCCTTTAGCCAAACTTTGTGACATACACATTGCAGAGATTTGGGGATCTGAAGACCTTGTGAGTAATTCTGTGGTGGAAACTAGTAATCTATTCTTTTGTAGGTAACCACTGAAGACTGAGTTCTTTTGTAAAGTTAAGTGTGCTTTAAAAAAAAAAAAAACAGTTCTGCCAGGGATCTCAGTGGCACCATGCCTGCCTTGAAAGTGCAAGGTCCTGAGTTCAATCCCTGGTGCCAAAAAAAAAACACCTGTTCTGAGTGTTTCATTCTCTTTATGCCCAGTTTAAGAGGAGATACTGATAGATTTTCCCTTTGATTTTATTTTTTTCCTTTTTTTTTTTGTGGTACCCAGGATCAAACATGGGGCCTTGTGCTTACAAAGCAGGTGTGGTGCCACTAAAATAAATCACCGGCCCTGATTTTAATTCTTTTGACAGGTTTCCCATTTTGAACATATACATTATACCCATATTGTAGGTTTTTGCTGTGAATTCCCAGAATTGTTAAAGTCCCTACCATTTTTTAACTACCTGGGCTGTTTTAATGTGTGTCTCTGCCCAGCACCTGAAATAATGGGAAAGAATAGTTGAGGCTCAGTAGGTGTTTGTGGATTGGAGAACTTCATCTTCTGCCCTCCTCCCCTCTGAGGAGTTTGGCTTTACTGATGTCCTGCCCCACAGGACAGGCTTTACTGTTATGCCACCTGACTCCCCCAAGAGACTGAAAGAAAGGCTAATAACAAATTCGTACAGCTATTACCAAGAATCATTTGTTACCCAGAAGCCTGGGCACCCATACATTTCTAAATATTCAGTGTTTCTATATCCAGGTTGGAAGAGAAATAGAAAAGGCTGAATTAAATTCAGTCCAGATTTATTGAGCTCCTTTTCCACAAAGTGACAGAGTGGTAGGCATAGGGAATATATCCTTGCTCTTGGACAGAGGTCCCAGAGGTCAGACTGACAACTAAACTCTGACCACACCCAGAACAACTTCCGGGGTTATTTCTCCTTGGTTCAGGTCTTAGTCTGCAGTGGAAATCTTCCTCCTCAGATTCTTCTGGTTCCACAGGCAGGGTGCTATCCTTCCTCATTTATTCTATGCAAGGGGACCTTGGACAAAGCAGAAAAAAGCCACCTAGACCCAGAGCAGAGAGAGCCTGACAGGTAATGTTAATTGCAAAGCCAAAAACATGGTGCGTAACTTTTGAGTTGACTTATTCTGAGTTATCCATATCAACACCTCAAGTCAGGCTGTTTTTGTTACTTCCCATTAAACGATGGTTCCTCTAACTATCTGTGTGATTAGCATTGCCTGTGTTTATTGTTGGAATTAAATACACTTATTTTAATTTGAACTGCCAAATAAGAGCTGCTGCTTTTATCAGGGTAGGCATCAGATTTGATATCCCCACCTTTTCCTGTTTCAGATTAGTTTGTGATATTGTTTCATTTTGTGTGTGTGTGTGTGTGTGTGTGTGTGTGTGTGTGTGTGTGTGTTATTCTGTTTTAAACTAAGGCATAAGATTGTTCTGCTTTTTTTGGCCAGTGATCAATTCTAGATAATATCTCTTAAAGTTAAAAAGCCTAGGTTATTGTTGGAGATTAACCAATATGGTCATGATGGCCAGGTACTTAACTCTGGCCTATTAAAGTCTGTCTTTAGCTGCAGCCCTTCTCAACTCCTGAGTAAATCTCTCACCATTGTGTGTTGATACAGTATGGACAGTCATTAAACAAGCCCAATATCCTTGTTCCTCTAAAATCCCCTTTTTTAACATCATCAAAAATCCAGATGGTTTCTCAAAGGAAGACCCAGTTCTCTGCCTTTAGTCATCCCCACCTAAAAGTGATGTGACTTGTCGAAGGTTGCACATTTTTATGGGGTAAAGAAAGGTAGACAGCATTGGTGAGGGTAGAAATGTCTCTGTCTTAACATCCTAGGCCTGACTATATAACTTGTAGAGAAACATTTTAATTAGAAATAAAATGAGGTAGTGCTCACTTTGCCATCACATATACTAAAATTGGAAAGAAAATGAATTAAGATTTTTATTTTACATTTTTGTGTTTACTTTTACTCTCAAATGATTTTTTTTTTTTTAATGTACTGGGGGTGAAACTCGGGGCTTTCACATTGAGCCGTTTCTTCTCCTCTTCCTCCTGCCTCCTCTTTCTTCTTCCTTTTTTGAGACAGCTAGTTTGCCTAAGCTGGGCTCTAACTTGTAATTCTGACTCAGTTGCCCAGAGTGTGGGCATCACAGGCATGCATGACCACTTCCAGCTAAAGACCTTTTTATACCCACCTTAAACTGTGGCATCTGGAGTATGGATAGATTTTATATATCTGGGGTTTGTAAACCTTATACCAATAAAAAATTAGAGATACAAGTTTAGAAGGAGAAACAAAATCACTTTATTGGAAAGAGGAGAGAAATGAGGAAATAGGCAGCTAACTTGTTGGAGTAAGGTTGGGAGCCCGGAGCTGGTGCTTGAGGGTCTTTGTTCTTAGCCCCTTTTATTATATGGCAAGAAAGAGACTCTCCCTCTTGAGAGTCCGTTATAACTTGATTGGCTACTTCAGGCTTTGAGACCCCTGATTTGGCCACTGACCTCCACTATCTGTGTCCAAATTCTTCGGTGAGACCCTTTTGGCCTTCTTTGTTTTATCACGGTGATATCTCTGAAATTTATAGCAGAGCCTTACATTCAAGGCCAAGTTAGCAATTAGTAAAGGGATACATACATGTACATTTAGTGCATTAACATGTTGAGAAAATAATAAAATATGTGTGTGTGTACTTATATATAGATGTGTGAGTGTCCAGGTATAAGTATTTTATATACTGAGTTTTTAAATAATATAGCCCCCACCTACTTTGTCTTTTTGTACTTAACTGGAGGTGGAGAGGAGCGAATTGGGGCCCTGGCTCCAAAGCAAGCCAGGCTATTTGTCAATTCTTCCTGCTTAATTGCTCTGTCTAGTAGGGGTTTAACTCTTTCTAGTCAAGGTTTGCCAGAAACCTCACTAAGGCCCTTAGCTTTTCCTGCCTGTCCTCCAGCTTTCCCTACACTAACCACAAAGTCTAGAGGATGTCAGGGCAAAAGATACTTGTATCTCTGCCTACACTGACCTCCTTTGCCACCCACTATTTGTTAGGCCTTTCTGTTTTTATCTTCTCCTTCTTTACACATTATTCTATTTCTTAAAATGTAATAAGCTTTGAGCCATTTCTCTCCCTTGCTATTCAAATATTTTATGAAAAAAAATTAAGTGACAAAAATATTTTAAATACTTCTTGAGCTAGGGAATAAAACTCAGTAGCAGAGCATTTACCTAACAGCCACAAGTCCTTCAGTTGGATCTGTAGCACCTCGAGAGAAAGATAGAGACAGACAGACACAGAGATAAGTTTTCAATAACTTTGCAGCATACTAATGTTAGGCCCAAAAGTTGGGGATGCATTTTCTTTCTGTATGTGTGTGTGTGTGTGTGTGTCTCTCTCTCTCTTTCTCTTTTTCTGGTTTAAGTTTTCATAAGACTTGTTGGTTATTCTCCCTGGGTTAACAGCAAATTCCCTCCTGCCAGTTGGAGGGAGGAGAGAGGGGCTTTTGATATTGGTAAGTAGAAAAATTGCTGATAGGGTCTTCAGCAGGAAAAACCTATCTTTAAGGTTCTGTCTCATGTGTTACAAGGCTTGTATTTAGTATTAGTTTACAGTGTCTTCAAAACAGTGGCTGCTTTTATTTTTGGTTTTAACACTTTTGATTTAATAGTAGTATACAAACCAAGATTTTCTCTGTGCTTTCTGATTTTTTTTGAAGTCATGATGAAATGAATGACTATTTGTCATTTAAATCTTGCCTTCTCAAAATATTTAAAAGAGCTTGAAGGAAAAAGAAGAAAATCTACTGAGTACCTGCCTGTGCCAGACTCTATGCTGAGGGCTCTGTGCCTATAATTCTTAATAGCAATGTGATACAGCAGTGTTAGCCATGTTTCAAGGATTAAGACAGGCTGAGGAGAGTAGTGTCACATGGCTAATAAGCAAGTGTAGGGATTCAATGCCAATGGTCCAAAGCCCCTGCCCATTACATGGAAACATGGTTGAACATCTGTATGTAGGACAATTAAGAATGAAAGAGAACTTTTCCAGTAGAAGGACCATATTGTTGTATTCTTTAGCTTCATAGATCAACAGTATTGGAAAAGAGCATTTAACAGTATTTTTTAGTTTGTTTCTGTTCCAGAACAGTGGGAGGAGCTGTTGAAAGATCCTAGTTGGCGCCAGCGAGCAGCATATTCAGATTTCTGTATTGTGGACCTGTAGTAAAGATATCAGTATCTTGTAGAAGAAATAATTTGAATCTAATCACTGTTTTCTTCTAAGAAAACCTTGTCATTTATTATCTATAAAGACTTTCCCAACAAGTAGCATTTCACAGTAGAAAACTGGATACTGTATTTTTCCATTGTCCCTAGGTTCTTCTGTTCTTCTCACAGGCATGTGACACATTCAGATAAGGGACAGAGACAGCTGAGGTGAAGGTAGTGGTGCAGTCTGGCCTTCTCCATGTCTCCTCCCCAATCATGCCAATGCATCTTCAGAACACACTCAAGATTCCCATCACGAGGTTACCCAGGCTTGTGAAGTATTTCTGCAGGCATTTTTCTAGAGTCTTCTGGAACCAAGTGTTACTTTTCCTGTCCTGATTTTACATTCTCTCTGGAGTATTCTGTTGTCCAGTTTTTATCTCTTTGGACCCCTTCCAAGGACATACACAGAAGAAAGGTGTTAGAATAAGAAAGGCAACAAACTTCAAGGCAGACTTGTAGCATAACACATCCCATGAATTAGAGAATAAAAATATACCTTCTGTGTCTTGTCACTATTAATACTTGACATTTGTACAGCACAGTTAATCTTTCACAGGTCTCAGATAATCCATTGTGATAGGAGAATGGTTATGTGCAGAAAGCTTTACCTTGTATGAGGGCTTTGTGTATGTTTGTGTATGTTATCACATGAAACCCTTAGAGTAGCTCCAGTGACTTGGGGGTCTGGGGTCTTTGGCTACCTAATTTGGTGGTCTGCATCACACTGCCATACCTCCTATCTCTTCCATCTTTCACCCTACCCAGGACTCCTCTACTCCCACTTTTACTGATGTGTTTTTCTTCATCTTACTATTTTAGGTTGTCAAAGTGAATGCAGAACAAGCAACAGGAATCTCAACTTGTGATTTCTGCTGGGCATTTAAAACTGCCCAGCAGATTCTACCTGACACTCTTGTGTTCTCTTTAGAGATCAAAGCCATCTGAGAGCAGCAAAGCCCTCTGTTAGTGTATACATTGTAGGATCCATAGTATGGAATCTCCTCAACTTCATGCTACATGAAAACAGTGAGGGTTTCTAGTCTGGTTCATGGGGCATTGGTTCTTGGAGTTTTAAGATAATAGATGTCCTTTTATTAAGGCAGAAGACCCTATATATTAATTCAGTTATCTCCGCCTACCTTGCAGGCATAGAATATGGGTGGAAAGGGAAGATGTTGGGGAAGCTTTGTCTGCATAAATAATCAGTACTATAGGGCCAGGGATTTAGCTCAGTGTTTTCACCTCCTGCTGCGCAAGCACAAGGACCCAAGTTTGATCCCCAGTACCAAAAAAAAAAAAAAAATCAGTGCTATAGTTGCATTATATTATTTAATGTCTGCTTTTGTGCTTATTAAAGTTGATTCAGTGCTCAGAGGAAAATAATTTCCTTTTCAAATGCCCGATTTTGTGTGACTTGCATTTGGATTACCTCCAGTGCAACCCAAAGATACGATGTGGTCCCATTACTTTTGGAACCACTAAGAATATTCTGTTGTACTCAAAATGTAAACAATACATTTTTCCTTATTTATTTGTCCAGCACACCATTTGCTGGCCAAATGAATACATAAGGATTAATACACCATGCTATCTGTCCTTCCAAAGACAGACTTTAAAAAAAATTCAGTAAGTGTTCTCTGCATCATCAGATATCAAGTGACTACCTGTTCTATGCCAGGCGTGGGGAAGGGCGCAGCATGTCCCAGCTCTTAGAGCTTTCTAGTCCATTAGATCCTGTAGCCAGAGGAGTAGTTTTTGCAACACAGTTCCTGCTGTGATAGGAAGAAGCCCAGTTCCTTTGACAGCATAGTCCCAGGGTTTCACAGAGAAGGCACCTGGAAGATTGAGGTCTGAAGAATGAGTAGAGATAAGAAAATGACGGAGATAGAAAAGGTTAATTGTTACCCAAAAGATAATGCAAAGCTGTTGTCAGATTTTATATGTAAGACAGTTCACTGCTGAGATTTTCCTGCAGTAGTGCAGGGAGAGATAATATGGAGGAGCCTCTTGCCCGTTATAAATGCCTGCACCTCCTGCCTCTGCCACCTTTTCCTGTCTCTCGGCAACTGCGTAGATTCCAGAAATAGAAATAAAGGCGAGAGGATTAAGTACAAGTTGATGCCACTGTGGCTCAAGTTCATCTCAAACCAAAAGATGGTTTCCAGTGTTTGAGACTCTAGTACTTGATAATGCAGGATCCCTCAGGCTCCATGTGGACTCTGTTCTTATCAGTCATTGAACCATGACTGGAACCATGTCCCACGTCATTCGATGAGCATATACATGCCTATTAATGTGGCACTGCTGATTAGGCATTGAGGATATGATCACTTTTTAAAGGCCCTACTAATATCTTCTGGTGGGTTGTAGTGGCTTAATCAGGACTGGCAATGAGGATGAAAATGTGGATGGATTTGATGGACATTTTTGGAAGATAGAATAAGACTTGGTCTAAAAAAGAAACTAGAGGCATTATGGAGGAAAAGATTGCTTCTTGTTAAAGTGGGAAGAAAACTTTAGAGTGGAGGTTTATTCATTTTAAATGCATTTATGTGCACTTTATTACCGATATTGGAGAAAGATGAAAAACTCCCTGACTTCAGCGAGTTTCATGGAAAAATTACTATGTTATATGACATGTAGTATGATAGAGATGTGCCCAGGTTGCTCTAGAAGTACTTAGGTGATTTCTAACTATATCTAACAGTAGGGAGAGTAGACTCAAAGAAAACGTCTTAGAAGGCCTAAGCCTAAAGAAGGCCTAGAAGCCTAAGCTAACTAATCAAACATAAAGAAAAGGGTCAGCATGTTTAAAAGTTAAGAGTGTGGTAAGTTTAAATATCACATTGTTTCTCATGTGAGAGAAACCCAAAAGGTAAATGAAGAGCATAATGGGTGGTAGATATTGAGGAGTAGGAAGAGCATGTTCAAATGGGAAGGGGAATAAGGCAGGGCTAGTGGGGAGGAAAGGAAAGGAAAAAAATGGAAACAAAGCTTGTGTAAATGGGGAGAGGAAAAAGAGTATGAAGGAAGGAGAGGAGAATGGGAAAAAAAGAATTGAGATGTGCTGTGTACAGGTACAAATTCCCTGTGATGAATGTGTAACAAATACGTACTAATAAAAAGAATGACGTTTTTTAAAAAATAAAAATGAAGGCCAGTGTGGAAAAAGTGTGGGACATTTGTACTGTGCTTTCAAACCCATTGTGCATGTGTCTGTCCATCTTTGTCTTTCTCAAAGGATTGGAGAAGAGAGCAAAGGGAACAAGGTGAAGGTCACCTAATAGATCCCACTTAGAAGTTTGTTCACCTCTCAGGAGATTTCATTGAAGAGTCTTAAATCTAGAGACAACCAGATTTGCCAGGAGACTTCACTCTGGTGATGCTATGGCTGGTAAGCCACAAGTAACAACTCTGGAGTCAGGCAGCACACATTTGAAAGCAGTTGTAGTAATTCAGATGAGAACTGATAAGAACCTAAAGAATGGAAAAGAAGAATCTGTTAAGAAGAAATACCAACACCTCGGCCTTTGAAGAGGGGAAGAAGAGCCTTTACAAGGCGCACTGTCACAGGGAGGTCAGCAGGGCATTCATTACAGTGTATGTAGGCAGTAAAGAGAAAAGGGTAAGGTAGGAGGCTTGAAAAATAGGTTAAGGTTGTACGTGAAGCAACTCATGTGCCTTGGCCAGGATTTGGGATTAATCTTACAAGTTATTGTTTTTAACTATTGCATAAGTATTTGGAACTGTATCGTAGAGAGTTGTTGACACCGGCGTGCCATCGCTTTTCTAAATACTTCAGAGTAATGTAGTTAATCTTCATAGTAACCCTTCTGGATGGATGTCATCATTATCTCCATTCTGTAAACAGGGAAACCAGTATAAACAGGAGAAAAACTTCCTTATGGTCAGTCCTATACTAGTAAACCATAGAGCCCAGATTTAAACCCAGGCAGTCTGACTCAGAACTATCACCCTTAACTTCTCGCTCAGTGTTTCTCAACCAGGGATCACAGTACAGCAGGTAGCATTTTACAGATCCAGTTGTCTAGATTGAGTGCATCAGAATGTCCTTGAATAATGCATGACAGAACCTCCACAGGTAGTTGTCTTGCATTTTCTCACACTTGAATACTGCAAGGAGTCCAGTTAGGGAAGTCCTGCCAGTGTCCAGGCAGGAGATGATGAATGCTGAAACTAAAGTCAGCTGGAAGGTAGTGGAGGAAACAGTTTTAGAAATTAAGGGGTACAATTGATTTAATGAGCTGTAAGCAATGGGGAAGAATCAAAACTGAATCCAAAGACTATCCAATTGAGTGTTTACTTTACAAGTGTGATCTCAGCCAAGGCAGGAAGAAGGGTGGGTCGGGAGTAAGAATAATGAGTATAGTTTTGAACACTTGAGTTTTAGGATCTATAGGTCATCCAGTTGAAAATGCCTTAACAAAATAAGGTTTATCTTTTGGGGTCCTTGTGTGCCAACTCTGTTAGTGTTTTAGTACTGAAACTAAAGCAGTCAGCACAAAGGAAGTGGAAGAAACCAATTTAGAGATGAGATGGAATTGGTAGTGTCCACAACATAGGAATTAAGTGTATTTGTATGGGGTATGAACCTTGCCTAGGAAAGTGAGTATAGGACCATATCTTAAATCAAGGATTAGCCTATCCCAGTGACGTTTCGTTATAACATAAGGTTATGGAGAGTGGAGAAAAGGAGGTCCACTTGTTTGGAGAAGTGTATAGAGGATTTTGATTAAAGTAGAATGAATGATCCCTGAGCATAATTTTAGGCTCATGCTATTATTTTACTTCTCTACTTTAGGTCCCTTGGGAGAAACTCCTTGAGGTGTCCAGGTTGAGTTGGGGTGATGCCAGTGTGAAACCTAGATGCTGTGAAACCACCCCAGAACCAGGAAATGGCTACAGCCTTGGAAACAGAGGACCAGGATCTTTGGGAAGAAGAGGGAATTCTGATGGTGAAACTAGAAGATGATTTCACCTGCAGGCCAGAGTCTGTCTTACAAAGGGATGACCCTGTGCTAGAGACCTCTCACCAGAACTTTCGACGTTTTCGCTACCAAGAAGCAGCAAGTCCTCGAGAAGCTCTCATCAGACTCCGAGAACTCTGTCATCAGTGGCTAAGGCCAGAGAGACGGACAAAGGAGCAGATCCTAGAGCTGCTTGTGCTAGAGCAGTTTCTCACTGTCCTACCTGGAGAACTGCAGAGCTGGGTGCGGGGCCAGCGACCAGAGAGTGGCGAGGAGGCCGTGACACTGGTGGAGGGTTTGCAGAAAGAGCCCAGGAGACCAAGGCGGTGGGTGAGGAGGGGGAGTCCTGATCTGTGTGATGTGGAGGGGGACTGACACTGGAAAGCTGGATCAGTGGGGGAAACAGGGCCCCCTAAATTATCCATTAATCAGCCTTGCCCTTGGGTGCTCCTAGATCCATAAACCCCATAGGGCTGGTGTGTGTGTGTGTGTGACTTTCTGGCTTGTGGCTTTGGTTTTCTTTCTTTGGATGTTGAACCTCAGATTCCTGGGGAAGAGAATTCTATGACTTCCTCTAAAGTCTCCTAGACCCTTAATCTTAGACCACCTTCCAGAATGGTAAACTGGCAAAGCAGATCCAAGAGGTGGGTAGAAGTGGGAAGGATGAGGACCTCAGAACTCTGGGTAATAGGAGCAAGGGTCAAGGCAAGTGAGAAAGCAGTACACTACCTGAGTGCCCCACTGCCTTGTCCTGGTGAGAGTCATTTTCAGCTCTTTGCTTGCCCTGGTAGAACTGAACCTTCCCTTCATCTGGGTCCATCTGGGAATTTTTCCATAGGTGCATTCTAAAATAAATGCTGATAATAACCAGGAATTTCTTCCTGACTCCATGGTGACTGGAAGTTGAAATTCTTCCCAGGTAACCGTCCATGTTCATGGCCAGGAAGTTTTGTCAGAGGAGACATTGCACCTGGGGGCAGAGCCTGAGTCACCCAGTGAGCTAAAGGATCCAGCTCAGACCTCAAGCCCTGAGCAATCACATGAGGAAGCCAACCAGAGCCCAGATCAGGGGACACCAGAACGGCAGAGCCTGCACTGTGAAGAGGAGCTCCAGCCCCTGCAGGAGAACGGTGGGAAGCCTGAACAGGAAGAGGGGATTGTGGCAGAGTACAGGGAGAGGGGAATCTGCAGACTGTAATGGAGAGAAATCACAGAATCCCAGAAGTTGAGACAATACCAGCTGGAATCCCACCCAAATGGGGCCAAGCTTAAATAGCGATATTCTGGCTTGCTCTTTTGGTGCTCTGATCAAAAGAACACCAAAAGGTGGGGGACATTGTGATGGCTTTGTCACCTTAGGCAAGTTTTCTGATTCCCATAACGGAAGTTAGGGCCACTTTCCAACCAAAGATGATGGATGCTTGGGTATTTGCCATTTATCAGGGTGCATTGCATGTTGCTGATTTCTTGCCTTCTTTTCTTCTTAGAGGTTCCAGTGCTCCAGGACCCAGACCCTCCTGCAGAGAGGCGCTCTGGAGACCCAGAGATGGTTGCCCTTCTGACTGCTCTGTCACAGGTGCGCCCCAGTTCCCTCTGCACAATAGTTTGTTGAAAGAACTATTGGGTATTGCCCATATGCTAAACAGATCAGGTGGGATCCAAAGTTACCACTCTCCTTCTGCAGTTTAAGTTCTCAGTTCTGCAGGTCCGTGGAAGGGTAAAAGAAATGATAAATTATAATGATCTCTATTGGATCTGCAGACTCCATAGCTTCTTTATCTGCCACTCGCCAGAGGAGCTAACAAGTGGAATTATTTTATACCTTTCCAGTACAGCTTTGAAGTTGTTAAGTGAAGGGGTTTTGCTTTTAGGAGTAAATTTGCTAGTCATTTATAAAAATGACTGATTTCACTGCCATGACATTTATAAGGCATTCATCATGTTCAGAGCCCTAAAACTAAACTATGTGGCTGGAGGAGGGGAGAGAGAATTCATCCATGGTTTTGCATTGTAGTCTAGCTGAGGAAAAAGTCTTATTCTTTAGAATGTAAGTGAAAGGATGAGTAGGTAGGGTTAATTGGGAATAGCTTTTAGGAAAAGGTGAATTTTTACAGAGATGAATGTAGCATTAAAACTTCAAATAGTTGAGTGATGCACTTTCTTGAGTTTTAAATAGTACTGTAACAAAGAAGAAAAATATAGACTAGTCCACAGGGAGCTGGAGGAGCAGGCCTAAGGCCAGTGCTTTCCCAGAAGTAGGAAATGAGACAAGCCAGGGCATAGCTTCCTGGGAGGAAACCTCATGGCCTATTAGAGGTACTTTTGTCTCCTGGATAGATTCTGCTTATACATATGACTTCATCCCAGAAAAAACTGTGAGTCTACCAGAAGCATCGAATTCTGATTTGATCCTTGTGTTGATTCAGGGACTGGTAACGTTCAAGGATGTGGCTGTATGCTTCTCCCAGGACCAGTGGAGTGATCTGGATCCAACACAGAAAGAATTCTATGGAGAATATGTCTTGGAAGAAGATTGTGGAATTGTAGTCTCTCTGTGTAAGGAATTTCATGTGTTTCTAGAGCATTTTAAGCACAGAGATATCTTTTCCTCTTAGAAATTTGGGGGATCTTAGACCTTAGATTATGTGCACTTGAACGTCTTTTATGTTTACCCCACCAATGAACTTAAAGGCTGATTAGCTGAAGCAGATGGTATCTTTCCAGGTTAAAAGGAAGAGATTAAATGCTTAGAAACATGGATGGAAATTTCTAATAAAAAAGCTGTAGTAATAGCCTTAGTACAGAATATTTGAGGTAAGCATATAAGTTTTCAAACAAGCAGAAGAGTGGAAGATAATCTGCTTTCCTAAATATGAGGAAAGGGGCTAAGATTTACCCTCTTATTATTGAAGTAATTATTGAATTGCAGGTGAAAGGCCCAAGAAAGACAGTATTTTGTTAGAAGAAACCAAACAGTTGACCAACTGTGTTTGGTCTGCAACCTACCAACCAGAAAAGATATGTTCTTAACTCAGGGAAGTGTTGAACTAGTCGTGATGTCCTGTTCTCCCTTTCTTGAGCAGCATTTCCAATCCCCAGACTAGATGATATCTCCCAGGTTAGAGAAGAAGAGCGTCAGGTCCCAGATATCCATGAGCCTCAAGAGCCTGAAGAGCCAGAAATCCTGAGTTTTACCTACACAGGTGAGGAATGACAGCAAGGGTCTTACCACTCTGAGTGGGCAGTTCCTCGAGTCAGTGCTTCTCTTTCCTCCTAGGGCCCCCTCATTGGTTCTTCCAGCATGTCAGCCATTGCTGTCATCTCCCTCTGAAAGCCAGACTCTTCTGTCATTTTCCTCTTCACCCTTCTCAACATTTGTTTGAGGGCTAGGCAATGCAAAGAAATATGAAACAACTAAACTTCTGAATCACTGTTATACCATTTCCTACCCAGTTCTTAAACCCTTGATCCTCAGTCTCTGCATTTGTAAACTGAGGGTGATGATATCGTCCATGCCAAGTTTTGTTGATGTCATAACATATAAGAACATGGGCCATGATGGGCATTCAATTAATTATTTCCTTCTTTCCCCACTTTACATTTAGGAAATACATGCTTTTTCAATGTGGCCTTACCCTCAAAACCCTTTTTAAAATCCCCTCATTGTGTAGAAAGCATTGTTGCCGTTATAATTGTCCTTTTCTCCTCTCATCCCTTCTACAGGAGACAGAAGTGAAGATGAGGAGGAGAATGTTGGGCAAGAAGTTCTCACCTTGGAGGACGTGCACAGGTCTAATTTGGGAGATCCAGAAATCCACCGGACTCCAGATTGGGAAATCGTCTTTGAGGATAACCCAGATAGAACTAATGAAAGAAGATGTGGTACAAATATTTCTCAAGTTGATAGTTTCTTGAATCTTCAGGAAACCATCCCTGTCCACCCCTTGCTAGGGAAGCAGCATGAGTGTCCTGTGTGTAGGAAAAACTTCACATGTAACTCTCACCTTATTAGGCACCTGAGAACTCACACAGGAGAGAAGCCCTATAAATGTATGGAGTGTGGGAAAAGTTACACACGGAGCTCACATCTTGCCAGGCACCAGAAGGTTCACAAGGTAAACACTTATAAATATCCCCTAAATCAGAAGAATGTGGACAAGACCTCTCCACTGAACCATGGTGAGAGAACACCATCTGTGGAGAAACCCCATAGATGTAATGATTGTGGAAAACATTTCCGCTGGACTTCAGACCTTGTTAGACATCAAAGGACACATACAGGGGAAAAACCTTTCTTCTGTACTGTTTGTGGCAAAAGTTTCAGCCAGAAATCTGTGTTAACCACACACCAAAGAATCCACCTTGTAGGCAAATCCTACTTGTGTGGAGAGTGTGGAGAGAACTTCAGTGACCACAGGCGGTATCTGGCACACCAAAAGACACATGCAGCTGAGGAGCTCTACCTCTGCAGCAAATGTGGGCGCTGCTTCAACGACAGCACAGCATTTGCCAAGCACCTGAGAGGACATACCTCAGTGAGGCAGTGCCGGTGCACTGAATGTGGAAAAAGCTTCAGTCGGAGGGACCACCTGGTCAGGCATCAGCGCACACACACTGGAGAGAAACCATTCACCTGCCCTACCTGTGGGAAAAGCTTCAGCAGAGGATATCACTTAATCAGGCATCAAAGGACCCACTCAGCAAAGACCTCCTAGCGAGGTACCCATGTGAGAAGATCTTCATTCAGCCATCACCCAGGATGGGACAAGAGAAGCTCTTGGGCAGCCTGGGAAGCCCTTTCCTAAGGTGTCTCCCAGACCTGCCAGACCTTACAGCACCTCTTCCCACCACCAAATAAAAGCTTCAAGCAGAACCTCTAACCCTGTTCTGTGCCATGAGCTGATGGTTTTCCCAAGGTATAACCTGAATTGAGGCTTCTTCTTCACTGAAGTACTCCTGCCTCTACCTCATGGGTGTTAAAATAGAATTAGATGACTGAAGAGATTGTAGTCACTCTTATTTTCCAAATAAATAGACTGTTACATATCCTCAAAACTACTTACCAGCCTCATGTTTAAAGTGGCCAAGGACAGCCCCTTAGGTCTGGAAGGGACTGGCCTGAAGGGTTCTGTCATTCCTGGGCTCAAATCTTAAAGCACACAGCCGTGAACTCGAGACAGGAGATTTGCATCCTGGTGACTTTGCCATACACAGGATAGCGTACAAATCCTTTACTGTCTGACCCACTTCTTTACCATGCACTTTCCTTTGATGCTAGGGAGAGATGGGAGGAAAGGGCAAACCCCTCACAGCTGCTTTATATGTACCTTGGCAAGCTGCTCTCATCTCCACTGTCAAAATGGTATCAGATGCTGGCCATTGCCAGAATGGAAGGCCTGGTCAGAAGCCTTTTTCCTTGTGGGCATTTTTTTATTTGTGTGTTTGTTTTCCTGCCTTTAGCCTTCTTATTATTCAATAGTCTTATTTTGTCCCTAGCACTTCTACTGTAAGTGAGATGTAGAACTTGAGGGATTCCATAAAGCATAATTAAATCATGATGAAATCATCTACATTCCCACGTGTGTATAAGCCCATGCCCCAGACAACTCGCCTTCACATGGTTTGTGTGAAGGGATTTGGAACAGTGTCATCATATAAAGGCTCTGTAACATTTATAGAATTGTGATTGTCTGATCACTTCATTTACTTGAAGAAAAGTGGAGATCTAAGATTACACTATAGAAAAATAGGGAAAAGCTGTTGCTGCTGGCCAAACCATCAGGACTACTCATAGTCCCCATCATCCCTGCCTCATTTCCCTGATGTCGGGAAATGATGAACCCTATCACCTGGGGCGCTGTGGAGTCACAGGAGTAAATGGCTCTCATCTGTATTGTTTGCTTTTTCTTATGTGATTTTATTAGTGTGTAACAAAGAAATAGTATCTCCTCATGGCCCAAAGGTCTCTTTTGCCTGTTCAAGGTTCCATGGAGAGGAGGCTGAATAATTAATGAACCTCACCTGCTCTGTTTGTGGGAGTGGCGAGGACTGGAGAGTCTTCCTCCATAAATGGAGCACAGGGTATGGAAATAAAGCATGAGAAGGGAGACAGTCTTCTGTGCCTGGTTTCTTCTGCTTATTTCACAATCCACTGTGTGCTGTTGTACACCAGAGGAATGTAGTGGGTTAACAAGACCCCAGCCCTAACAGTCCAACAAGGAAGTTCTCATTTGGGCCAGTAATGATATTCTGATAGACTGGTTTAGTTTTAATACCAGCCATCCTTCTGAAGTAATACTAGCAAGCAAGTTCCTTACCTTTCAAGCACCTTCCATTTTATCCATTCGCTTTCCAAGACATCGGGATTCCAATGCTTCTGAAGATCCATCTTATATAGATCTAGGAGTACAGAGTAGTTTTTCCATGAGGATAATGAAGGCTTGGAGTGGTTAGTGTCACAGGTAGAACATACGTGGACACCAAGACCCAATCCTGGAGTTTGCAGAAGAGGTAGGCATTTCACAGTTTGTGCTGGGAGAAATGTCAGCATCAGAAGATAATTTCTCTTACCTCATACCATTTACAGAAGCTGATGGAATGCTGAAGGTGACAGAATGAATAGACTTCTCTCTCCTTAAACTGCATGATTGCAATAAGAAAATCTTATTAAGAGATTTCTACATAAGGGAAAAGTTTGAAGAGACTGGTCAAATTTTTGGAACATTAAATACTACAATACTTCTATTGATGATCCCCTGGAAAATTTCATATGCTGACACTAAAGCTCTCGTCCCTTTTGTAAGTCATTTTCTGAGGTTCCTGGAAAAATGTACCATCTCCCAAATCTAAAAATAAGACAGTTTGCAGTAGCAGGGATTGCAGAAATCTAGAGGGATGCAATGCAGCTGACGCAGGGAGGTGGAGCCAGAATTTTAGAACACATTCTTACAGCATTTAACATAATTGTTAATTATATGCTGCCGCAAAGTCTTAAAATATTGAAGGATGGGTATGATATAAAAGTTCTCTATCAACAAAACGTATTATTTGGAAATAAAAATTACCGTGTTTGGAGACTTTAAAATGCCCTTAAATCTTGGATCAAGAAGAGATCAGAATAAACATTTTCTAACTCTTCGAACTAACATGAAATGTAAATATGTGTCAAAATTTGTAGGATGCAGTGAAAATGATACTTAGGAAAAGCTTCAAAACTAATGGGCTGATTTTTGACTTAAAATGTTAAACTAAAAATGGAAAGTGGGTAACTGAAGAAATTAATAGCAAAAATATACAGTATGTTAAACTAAAAGTTGCTTCTTTCAAAACACAACTAAACCTCTGTCAGTATTGATTGAGATGGAATTATAGAGACAATGACCAATTAAGCTACAGGGTGAATAATATAATCTATTGATTTTATGAAGCAAAAATAGTGTCTCAATGAAAATACATGGCAGCAGTAACAACACGGAGAGTAGAGTTAAAATGTTCTATGGTTCAGACATTGAAAAAAGGGTTAAGTCCTGTTCTCTTCGACAAGAATAATAAAAGATAAATATTTTTTGATCTCTATGGTAATCATTGAATAGAGTAAAAAAGGTAACTTATGGGTTAATAAAGGAAAAATAATGTAGAAAAAAATGCAAATGAAGGCAAGAAATGAGAGAAAAGGAAATATAAAATAGGTATGCCAAGTAGATAAATAGATGGTAGCTAAGGACCCAAATATATAAATAATTACATTAAATGTAAGGATTAAATACTTTGATTTCAGACCAAGTTAACACACACACCCAAATATACCTTAAAGAACACACAGCAAAGCTGAACATAAAACCATTTTTAAAATGAATTGTCCTCTGAGCCAGGGATTTAGCTCAGTGGTTCTGGCACCTGCCTTGCAAGTGCAAGGTCCCGAGTTCGATCTCCGGTACCAAAAAAAAAAAATTGTCCCTGGAGAATGGATATAGCAAACACCCATAAAAAGAATAAGAAAAAAAATATTTTACTACAGTGTGAGAGGTGGAGAGAAGATTGCAAAGGAAGAACTTCCTGAGCCTAAGATGAGCACATTTTGGTAACGGATCAAACTCAGGACCTTGCACTTGTGAGGCAGGCGGCGGCACCACTGAGCTAAATCCCCAGCCAAGATAAGTACATTTTGGGGGAGAGAATGGGACTTTGTGGGGGAAGAGTATAGAAAGAATAGGAAGCATCTGCCTTCTATTAGTTTGGGATTCCTTTTTAGTCACCGCTTGTTTCTTGAGCATAGCCTTTCATTCAGTGCTGGATGCTAAACATAACATTTTGGATCATCAAAATAAGTGTTGTAGGCACTTTTTTCTTATTTCATCGATTAGGAAACCAAATCTAAAAGACAGAAGTAACTTTTCAAGCCTATTAATCATTCCTGGAATGAGTTTTTAAAAATTAGGGCTTTCTGCCTCCAAATCCAAGTATTTCCACAACAGCAGACCTTCTAGAATACAGAATAATGTATAAGGGCAAGAGGAAGAAGGGAATCAAAAAGAAAAACATTCTGGTAGTTGTATCAATCAAGGACTGCTACAGAATATCACAAGATGTTAGTGGTTTACAGTAATGAGCGTGTGTTGGGCTTCTGTGTTTGCAGGTCAGTAGAGTAGCAGAAGCTGACCTGGGCTGGTTTTGATGGGTGGCTGTGCTTCTCCCTAATGGTCTGTGGATTAGCTAAGCAGCTCTGCTCCACATGTCTGGTTCTCTCCCTGGGCCCAGTGTGGCCAGCCAAAGTGCATTACTCTTGTGGTGACTGTAAGGTACAAGAAGTCCTACCACCAAGTGCACGTCAAGCCACAGGACCCGAGTCCACTGACAAAAGTGAGTTTCATGACATGGCAGAGCCCAAAGTCAAAGGGCGGAGATTTCCCTATGCCTTTAGTGGAAGGGACAGCTAGATTATATGTCAAAAGGTGTGGCTGTAACGAGGGGTAAAAACAAGGACTCAAATCCACTCTGCCATTCTCCAAGCAAGAATCACAGTTCATTTGTTTCAGCACTTTACATTCATACTGATTTAGAAAATACTTGTTTTTATAAAAAGTCTCCTTATAAAAAGTTTAGCCCTCATATCTACACAAGAACAATAAAGCATTTTTGGTTTTCTTTTCAGAGCAAGGAATGAGATCAAAAGCATTCTTAGCAACGATCAGTGAAGTATCAAGATAACCCATGTAACTTTATAGAAAAATCAAAAGCAAACTTAACTGCTCATAAATCTAGTCCCCTGACAAGGTGTCATTTATTCATTCACTGAACACATACTTGTTGAGAGTATTCTATGTCCTGGGAATTATAATGGACTCTATTGGCTGTGCACTATTAACAAAATTGAATGTAACAAAAGCTCAGGGATGAAGTGGAAGATACAAGAGTTAAACACAACATTCATGGAGGGCTATGGAGACCCAAGTGACAAGTGACATTATTTCTCAGGTAAGAAACATAGAAAAAAGGGAAATGCATAACAAGAAGATCCTGAGCTCAGTCTGAGTCATACTGAGTGTGAGGCAATGCTGGGTTATCCCATAAGAAGTACTCTGTGGTGTAGGAAGAAGCCCGGCAAGGAGATACACATTTGGAAGCAGCACACAATACAGGTAAGTTCGGGGCATGGGTATGGATGAGAACTTCTCAGACAAAATGTTTATAGATTCAAAAGAGAAATTTAGCAATGCTTAAGGAGCAATTGATGGAGTAAGCAAAGAAAACAGGAACAACAGAGTAATGAGAGGAGAGGACTGTTGAAAAACTCCAAGAAAAGAAAAATTTAAAGGAGGAAGTGGTCAATGTTGTCAAATGCCATAGATATGTCAATTTGGATGAGGACTAAAAGCATTTGATTTAATAATTAGATCAATTATGAAATTTGTAAGAGGAATTAGGTGAGCAATTAGCCATAGAAGAAGAGGCTAGGAGTACAGAGTACTTTTTCAAGAAACGGGAAGACAAAAATATATATGACAGTTTGGGGAGACACAGTGTCAAGAAAAAAGATGTGGGAGTTTTTTGGTCTAAAGGACACTTGATGCATGGAGGAGTCAAACTGCCTTTATTGAGCACCTGGTATGGCCCAGGCTCCGTGCTAGGAGGGATATTTATGCATATTGTCAGCTGAGGAGATGGAAACATGTTTAAAGGTTAGGGATAGCTGAGGAAGTAAATGTGTAAGAGGATAGGATCAAAAGTACAGGCAAGGGGCTGGGGATTTAGCTCAGTGGTTCCGGCGCATGCCTCGAAATCACAAGGTTCCGAGTTTGATTCCCGGTTCCAAAAAAAAAGGTACAGGCAAAGGGATTAGCACTGAAATATATTTTATTCTGAAACAAGAGGGAAATATATTCAGGTGAATATGAAATGTGATTAGCTCATAAATAAAGGAAAATCAAGAGAATCCATGTCTGCTGGTTCTATTTTCTCCTGTGGTGAATGCTAACTTTAGTCCTCTGAAAATAAGGGCTATGGGGTAAAGAAATGGACTCAGAGAGTGAAAGTTTTTGACTAAAGAACAGAGATAATGGATTGGTTAAGTAGAAGTTCTGATAAATTTTGAGGGTCCAAATGAAGTCTTTCTTTTTGTCTTTTCCTTTTTTCTTCTCTCCCCACCTCCCCCCCCCCCTTTTTGTACTAAAGATTGAATCCAAGGCCTTCACGTTGAGCTACATTCCCAACCCCTTATTTTTTATTTAGACACATGGTCTTGCTAAATTGCCCACACTAAGCTTGAACTCACAACCCTCCTGCCTCAGCCTCCTAGAGTGCTGGGATTACAGGTATGGCCCACCACACCCAACTATTGTGTTCTTGAGGTAGGATTAAAATGCAGTTTAGGTTGTCAGGTTTAACTGAACAGCAAGCTCAGGAGTGACTAGCTACATACAGCCTCTGGCTCAACTGCCTTTCTCTAAACCTCTATAGCCACTTAAACCTCTGCAGGCAGAAGCTCATGACAACATAAACACATATTTTGTTAGGCTGGATTGCATTTTAATTGACACAAGCCTATAATTAACATTTGCAGACCTACAGTGAATGAGAAAACACCCTCATATCTCCTTAGATATTTGTATTTATCCACTGGTGATTTTTTTTTATTTTTTGAAGAGTGGATTAGTAGTCTCAACTTTTCAACTAGATTTTATCATTTGAGAGAATTTGGTGGAAGAGTAATTATTTCCAGGGGTCAGAACAAAATTACCATAAAGAATGTAGCTGACAAGAGCCAGGGATTTAGCTCAGTGGCGCCAAACCTGCCTCACAAGTGCAAGGTCCTGAGTTCAATCCCCAGTACCAGAAAAAAAAAATGTTGCTGAACTCTAGTCATCTACCATTCTATCTAAATAAAAACGACAGCTCCATCAGCTAGTCGTACTATGGAGAAAGCTGCTACTTGAACAAGGAAAGTAATTGTACATAATTGCTAATGTAGAAAATTGTGTTACTAAACTAACCACCAACTGTGATTTTGTATAAATAACTATTGCTCTATATAAATAATATAAAGACTGCAATAATTGTATAATATGATAACAATTGTGCTTGTATAACTATATATATTATTACCAATCTGCCTGTGTTATAATAGGGAGCATATCAATTACAAGGCCACACAGCCACTTCATCATGGGCTATTGGAGAGGGGAAAATGATAGAGTACACATAATCCAGTAGTTCGGATTACCAGAGCCAGATGAAAAGCCTCCTTTTCCTGCATCCCGAAAGTCTTTAATGAATGACCACTATGGGACAGGTGCTGTGTGAGGTGTTGTAACATCACACTGAATGGAAGAGACAATGACCCCAACCCTCAGGGAGCACCCAAAACAGTGAGAAGAGCAGTCAACAAAATAAATGCTTTCTTGCATTATATAGCTTATTAAAAGGAGATAAATGCCTAGAAGGAGAATTAAACAAGGAAAGAGGAGAGGGAGTGGAAGGATAAAGGAAGGCCTCATTGGAGAAGGCTCTACTGAGATGGTGACATTTGAAAAGAGATGTGAAAGTGTTGGTGGAGCGAGTCCTGCAGATATTCAGGTAAAAACATTCTGGAGAGTGAAGAGCAAGCGTGAAGTTCCCATGGGAAAGCAGTAGGAGATGCAGCTCGGGAGTTAGTGAGGAGCCAAATCATAGCCCCTTAGAAGCCAATGGCATGGCCCTTTATTCTGGCTTTTATTCAGAAGAAGGCAGGGAGCTTCCAAAGAACTAATATATGATCTCGCAACAATTATAGACAAGTGGATAACTGAGACCAGACTCGAGGGGCAGAGATGGAAGAAGAGAGGCCACCGTCAGGCTAATAGTCTGAGGACAGGGGCAGTGGGAGTGAGCAGAGGTGGCACAGCTCAAATTGTAAACTGCTGGCAGAATTAACACAATTTGCTGGCAGATGTGACATTTCAAAAAAGATGAGTTCAAGATAACTCTAAGATTTTGGCCTGAGTAAATGGGAGAAGATGAATGCCAGCGATTAAGATGGGAAAACTCTCACCAGTAGCATCAGGAGTGTGGTTTGAACTGGCGTGTTTGAGATGTCTGTGAAGTATTCTAGCAGAAATGTTCTGTAAGTAGCTAAATGTAAGCAATGAAAAGTAGGATTTTAATATCTAGGCACTTATTCAGTGTTTCCTGTTACCTCCTCCATGCCAAGTACTTTGTTAAGTAGGATGATTAGTAAGGGCTGTGCTTCTAAGGAACTCATAAACTAGAGGAAAGACTGGTGGCCTCCAGGATAACATATGAGATGTGTCCCAGTAGATATGTCAGAAGGAACAGAAAAGCTTTGCTGAGAGATGAGTACAGAAGCAGAGCAGATGAGTAGTTAAGAGCACAGTCTCTGGACAAATAAAGCTATGGACTAAGTTTGAATCCTACCTTCATTTACTTGCTGTGTGACCCAGGGCGTGTGAATTATCTTACATCTCTAAGGCTTCCGGTAAGTAAAATTGGGAGGATTAGTAGATCACTGAGAAGCCAGTGTTACTTATTAAATATGACTAATGCCTTCACTCTGAGCTGCCCTGATCCTAGAAAATTAAGCCAAACCTCCCGCCTCAAAATTCAGCTCACAGCAGACCTAGAGTTACACCTGCAATTTAAGAAATTACCAATAGAGGGCGCTCCCAATGCTGGAGGCTCATTCACTACACAGGGACTCCGGGTCTGCAAAACCAGGTAGTATTAGATAGCAATAGGGAAGTGTCTAGGATCCCAGATTTTTTGAAACATTCCATCGCTCTCTCAAATTTTCTAGAAATATGTGCACAAAAGAGGAAATGCTTAAGAGCAACTAGGTATTTGGACCGAAACCTTTCAGATGCAGCTAAACTGGGTGACAAAACAACCTCTGGCACTGTGACCGAAGCAATCTGAACGCGTGACATTGACCTGAGTACCTAAGGAACCAGTACAAAAATACAGCACCATGCCCAACGTTGGATCTCTTTCCCGACTACACCAAAGCCCCTTAGTCCTCCCCTAAAGGAAAAAGAAATTGGGGTGGGGAGTGGGGAGGGAACTGTCCTTACTAAACCCCCAAACCTATTCTTGAGAGGGCTTGACCACCATCTACTTCAGTCAGGAGCCTGTGATTTGTGTCAGACTCTCTCCTTTGCCTCCCTCTAGGTATCTATCAGGGAAACTAATCCTAAATTACCCTAATGACTCCCCTTGCAATGGTTTAGGCCAGCATGTGAATTGTTGCAACAATATCCTAACAGGGTTGAGTACATCCACATCATAAGGCATCCTTTATACAATTGCCAATGAAATCTTAAACTATTAAACTGTGTCCTGTGCTTTCCCATGTGAAAACTGCTCTGTAGCTCGGGCTGTTCAGAATGCAATACAAACACTTCAGCTCTGCAGGCAGGCTCTCGACTTCCGTACCATATTCTTTCCATTCCCTGCCCTCACGCACTCTTGTCTTCCAATTCTTCTCTATTCTTAAAACTCAGCTCACACTTTCTTTCACCCAGGAAACATGTGTTCATATTCCTTTGCCTACTATCATAGTCCTTTGCATATTGTAATCATCTATTACTTTTTCTCTTGTAGATCAAACACTCTTTTATTTTTGTTTGCCAATATCTAACAAAAAGTTTTGATTCGTATTAGGAAAGCATGTTTAATACCTGAAAAAGTCTAGGAGAATGTACAAGCATTGGTGGATACAACTGTAGGCACTATCAGTGAATAGTCTAATGAAAGATAAAAAGAAGGAAACATAATCCCTGACTTACCAATTCAAAGATGATATAATTTCGGGAAGAGGACCAGCAAATGATTCCTCTGTCCAGTTGTCAACATGCCATAAGCTTCCTAAGGGACACGTGTGCAGAGAAGAAAGGAGAATGGTTAAGACACTGGGCCCAACACCTAGGAGAGACCTCGAGTGACTCTGGGCGAACATAGTCTGCTACGTGTCCTACCTTCACCCCAAAGTCCGCATCCGAGTATAGGATTTTACCACTCTAGGGTGGAAAACTCCCAGGATACATCTGCTCACAAGAAGTGCAGGTTACAAGTCCCAGAGGTGAGGACACAGCAGACCCAGGACTCCTACCACTGGTCTTTCTCAGAAGGAAATCGCCACCCAGGCCTCCATTGGCAACATGTCCCTGACAGAGAAGCCACACCCACCTGAGTGTTCATCTGCAACCTGGACAGACTTTAACCTTAGGCAGATGTTTAGTACAAAGGCTCTAAAACAGACCAGTCTATCACCACCTTTTGTCTTGGTAATCGATTGAGAAGGGAAAAAGAACTGAAAGAAGCAGTGAATTCTATATCTCCTGCCACTTCAGGTCACTTCATGTAAAGTATTTTTACCTAGGATCATTTTGTTCTGTGTGTAACACAATAGAAGCCGGAGTTTTAGGTGGCCCATTTTGCATGGATTTAGATTCAGAGTAAAAATATCTAACTACAGAAAAAAATATATATATTTTACTGTAGGTTTTCTTAGAGCCATCAGGTTTCAGAACACACACTTTTGGATTTTTAGTGCCCATAATGATGGGCACATAGAAAATACCAAACATTATTTATAGCTGAATGATGAACAAATGAGTGAGTAAAAGACAAATGCCTTATTTAAGATATTTATTACAGTACTTCACTATGATTTTTATTTGTATGTTTCTCCCTTGGTAGCCTGTAAGTGTGTCAGATATATTGACTATACCTCAGAGTGTATTCAGCTTCTGTCACCGGCTAGAATATAAAAAGCACTGACTGACTGTTTTATGTACGGATATAATGCTTAACTTTTGGAAATGTATACAATCACTGGAAAGCTAACATACCACAAGTCTAAATAGAATTTAAAAGGTGGGCATAACAATGGAAATTTTAAAAAGAAGAAAGCATGTGGAGCTAATATGCAAAATAATTTTTTAAAATCTTATGTAAGAAACCGCAAGTGGCAGCCTAGAGAATTATCCGGCCAGCTGGATTTGCATCCTCCTCCCCTGCTTATTCACTCCAGACACCAGATGGCGACATTTTGCCATGATCTACTGAGTCCCAGACGTTTATGGTTTGTTTTGTTTGGGGGTTTTTTTTGCTTAAATTCTTTTTTGGGGGGGGTACTGGGGATCGAACTCCGGACCTTGCACTTGCAAGGCAGGCGCCGTAACCACTGAGCTAAATCCCCAGCCCTGCTTAAATTCTTTTATTGGTACATTTTAGGTATACAATACATTTACATTTATCATTGGGTGCTTGTACCTGTACATGATGTATCTTGGTTCTTATTTTTTCCCCATTACCTGTGCACCCTTCACCCCTCCACCCTTCCCTATTTACATGGACTTCGTTTCCTTTTCTTTTTTTCTTTTCTCATAATTTTTCCTTTCCATTCTTTCCTTTCCCCATCTCTTCCCACGACCCCTACCCCTTTGGACCTTTTCCTATTTCAAAGTATCAATTATTAGTTATTAATCCTTTTAGTCCTTATTTACACTCTCAGTTTCTCACACTGGAGAAACTATTCGGTATTTACACATGTGTGTCTTACTTATTTCACTTAAGAGTATGGCCTCAATATGCATCCATTTAGCTAAAATGACTCTAGTTTCTCGTTCTTTATGGCTGAGTAGTACTCCATTTTATTAAAAAAACACATCTTCTTCATCCAGTTTCCAGTTGATGGGCACTGGGCTGTTTCCAAGCTTTAGCTATTACAAACTGTGCCGTAATAAACATGAGTACACATATATCTCTGTGGTATGATTCTTTTAATTCTTTTGGGAAAATACCCAGAAGGGGAACAGCTGGGTCAAATGGGACCTCTAGTCCTAGTTCTTTGAGGTATCTCCATACTGATTTCCACAGTGGTTGTATCAGTCTGCACTCCCACCAACAATGGAGAAGGGTTCCTTTCTGTCCACACCCCCGCCAGCATTTGTTATTGGTTGATTTCTTGATAGCAGCCATTCTTTCTGGGATGAGGTGGAATCTCGGTGTTGTTTTCATCTGCATCTCTTGAATGACCAGTGATGTTGAACATTTTTTTATATGTTTATTTGCTGCTTTTACTTCTTTGTCTGAGAAGTGTCTGTTCATTTCAGATGCCCATTTTTGAATTGGGTCTTTGAATTTGGGGGTCTGATTTTTTTCAGTTCTTTATATATTCTAGATAGTAGCCCTTTGTCTGAGTTACAGCTGCTAAAATTTTTTCCCCACATTGTAGGTTGTCTGTTAGCTCTGTTGGTGGTTACTCTTGCAGTGCAGAAGCTTTTTAATAAGATGAGATCCCATTTGTGGATTCTTTCTGCTAGTTCCCATGCTACTGAGGATTTGTTCATAAAGTCTTTTCCTATGCCAATATCTTCAAGAGTTCTACCTAACTTATCTTCCAGCAAGTTTAGTGTTTCTGTCTTAATATTTAGATCTTTAATCCACTTAGATCTTAGTTTAGTGCATGGTGATAGATATGGGTCTAGTTTTAATCTCTGACAGGTTGAAATCCAGTTTTTCCAACACCATTTATTAAATAGGCTATCTTTCCTCCAGTGAGGGTGTTTGGCTCCTTTGTCAAAGATGAGGTGGCTGAGTATGTCTGAAATTGTTTCTGCATCTTCTAATCTATTCCACTGATCCTCAGGTCTGTTTCTTTGCCAGTGCCATGCTGTTTTTATCACAGTAGCTTTGTAGTATAGCTTCAGGTTGGGTATTGTGATACCCCCAGCCATGTCTCTGTTGCCCAGAATTGCTTTTGCTATTCTAGGTCTCTTCTGATTCCAAATGAATTTTTGGATTGTTTTCTCTAGCTCTGTGAAGTATATTGCTGGAATTTCAATCAGCATTGCATTAAATCTATATAGCAGTTTTGGAAGCATGACCATTTTCACTATATTGATTCTTCCTACCCAGGAACAAGGGATGTCTTTCTATTTTCTTATATCCTCCTCGATCTCCTTTTTCAGGGTGCTGTAGTTTTCAGTGTAGAGGTCTTTTGGTTCCTTTGTTAGACCGATTCCTAGATATTTCATTTTTTTTGGATGCTATTGTAAAAGGAATTGTTTCTCTAATTTCTCTCTCAGTGAGTCTGCTATTTGTGTATAAGAAGGCTATTGTTTTTTGAATGTTAACCTTATATCCAGCTACTCTACTGAATCTTTCAATTAAGTCTAGAAGTCTTTTCGTAGAGTTCTTTGGGTCTTCTATGTAAAGTATCATATCATCAGCAAATAATGAGAGTTTAACTTCTTCCTTTCCTATCTTTATCCCTCTTATTTCTTTCTGTTTTCTAATTGCTGTGGCTAATGTTTCCAGAACTATATTGAACAGGAGTGGTGATACTGGGCATCCTTGCAGAGACATTTGTTGATTTAGTCAACAAATGTAGAGTGGGAGGCTTAAGCAAGGCACTAAGAACTCTAAATGAATAGCACATACTTTGAATATCAAAGACCTTATGATCTTTTGCAAAAGTAGATGGTTATACAGATAATTTAAGAGTACAGTAACAAGGTAATAGTTTTACAGTTTTCAAGACAGGGACCTAAAGACACTTTTCACAGGTGAGGATGTCCAAACGGATAAAAACCATGAGAGAGAGAGTAATTGCCATTATTAGTCATCAGGAAAATACAAAATTAAAAGTTTAAGGAGGTACCACTATGCCCCATTAGACTAACCAAAATGGAACGATTCGGACAACACAGTGATGATGAGACTGTGGAGCTACTGGAAATCTCACACACTGCTGAGAGGAACGCAAGCTGGTAGAATCCCTTGGAGTACTTTGATGGTATCTACTAAGTTAACCTTACAAATACCCTATGACCCAGCAATTCCACTTCTGGATGTCAAGAGAAATACCCAAAAAATGCATAAGTATGTTCGTGGCACTTTACATGCAATAATGAAAAATGGAAATGATTCAAATGTCCATATGTAATACAATGTATAAATAAATTTTAGTAGGTACACAATCTATGTAATGAGTAGAATATTACACAACAAAATACTACTTGCTGCAATATGAGTAAATCTCACCAAAAACATAGCATCTTTGAAAGAAGCCAGTCCCTAAAGAATACATACTGCATGATCATACTTACGTGAAGTTCAAGTACACAAAAAACTGATCTATAATGATGAAGGACAGAATATTGGTTACTTTGATGGGAGTGTATATTGACTGACAGGCAGTAAAAGTGAGATTTCTGTTGTGTGTCATTGTGTTCTCTAGCTATTGCTGCATAGGTATAAACACAGTAAAATTTTATTGAGCTGTATAAGATTTGTGCATTTTACCACATAAAATTTATTCCTTTATTTAATAAGTAAGTAAAGAAAAAGAAAGTAATGACATCATTGCATGTTTATTAGGTACAAGATAGTGCCTTGTACCTAATAATAATTATATTATTTAAATTATATATCATAATTGTATTATATAATTAATATTATTAGATGAGTATATAATCAGTATGATTATTAGATGGGTATATTATATAATTGTTATATGATTACAATTATTATATAATTTTAAATCATAAAATTTATAAGATTGGTTTATGAAATTTAATTTATAATATATTATTAAATTATAAATATATATGATATATACTATTTCAATTATTACATTAAAAACTTTATATAGAAAGATATATACTTTTTTTCCATTTAGTCATTAAAACAACTGTATGAGCAGTGACCAGTTAATTACCCCAGCTTACAGGACAGAAATCTGAAACTTAGAGAATGAAGCATCTTGCCCAGGTTCATGTGCTGTAGGAGATGTAGAGGAAGAACTAGATCAGTCTGTTTCCAAAGCTCAAGCTCTATTCTTTCGTTTCTTATGTAGTTGTTTTCCCATTTTTACAAATCCCGATGGTAGTGATGAACTCTGCCTCATGGGAAACTGAATGAGCGAAGATCTCAAAGAAGAGGATGATCTATTTTGTACCAATGAACCAAAATGTGTCAGTGTCTTGCTTCCTGCTTAAGCTATAGATAGAATCCAGGATTTGGAAGGAGGCATGGATGGAGGTCATTTAGTCTAGTTCAAGCTCTTTATTTTATACTTTAAGAAAATAAAGCTAAGAGTAGTGACAACACTCTCTTAATGTTTTCGAGGCCAGAGTTAAGGTCAATTGGAAAATAGCTGACCCCAGGCAAGGAGGTTTAGGAACTCACAAAGGCCATTCACTCACTGCTGAGTGCCTGGAGAGAACACACTCTACACATTACATTTACAGCAACAGCCCAAGACTAGCAGAGAAAGCCCAAGCAAAATACATTCAACAGGAGTGGAGTTTTGAAGTGAATACAAGGGCCATCCCTGATCAAGCTGGAGGAGGCCCTGTTGCCAGACAGACAGCTCTGCAGTGATGGAGCCCTGATTTGGAGCCCAGACTCACCTTAGCCTGGACTTCAGAGCACATCTTGACCAGAGAGCTTAAGGTCACAGAGCTTTCCTCATCTGTAAACTCAGAATACTGACTTTATAAAGTTGTCATAGTGAATAAAAAAATAATCTGTTAAAAGAGCTTGGTTCTTGTTACCCAAAGAATACTAAATTTTGAAATTCTTTTTTTTTTAGGAAACAGAGACCATAATGAAATTATGGGACACTCTCTAAAATGGTTATTTTTAAACCCAAAGAACACACTGCTGTTGAGAAAGATAAGGGCATATAAAATGAATACCTGAAGATCTGAAATAAGCAGATATCATTGAGTTCTCAAATGTATAAAGAGACCTTAAATCCCTGCCTTGCAGGAACTCCAGGAAAGGATGGGGTGGGTGGGTAGTGGGTGGCAGGGAGGAGAGAGACAGAGACACACTTGCTAGGTCATGGAAAATGCAAATGGAAACAAATTGGGCAGATAAATGGAAGCTGCCAGACAATCAGAATCAACTTTATTTGGGTAGAAAGAAAGCAGCATTGGAAAACCATCTAATTTAAACCAAGGAATCATTTTTAAGACTTGAATTTAGACCTGGAGGAAGAAAAGCATGGTTTCAGCAAAGTCCAACTAAGGCATAAAAAATCCAATTTGGATCGAATTGGTAGGCCTGTCTCAGCACTGAGATAAGATGCTTATCTGGCCAAGGTACTGCTGCCCAGGGACAGCTGCTTGCCCTGGCCCCTCCCTCTGTCCACTCTTGCTGTCTGCTCCTCCTTCTTCCCCCAAACAACTTTTCCCTGTAACCTTTTCAATTCCTCCTCACTTCTCAATGTTCCATTTTGGCATCAGTGCTCTGATACACTGATGGCCTTTCTCTGAGACAGTGTCCTTGTAGAGTCATTTCCTTCATTTGTATTAGTTGCCACAGCAGCTCCAATAACTTATCACAGTTTGGTGGCTTAACACATCTGAAATTTATTCTCTGGTAGTTCTGGAGACCTGAGTCCCAAACCAACCATTTTTACTGGGCTGAGGTCCAGGGCTGGCACAACTACATTATCTCAGGGTGGGGGGCGGGGTCCCAAGGTACCTCTGCTCTTTGTCCCTTCCAGTTTCGTGGCTGCTGCATGGTACCCAGGGCTTGCAGCTGCACTACATCACTCTGCCTCCTGGCCAAATAGTCTTCTCCTCTGCTCATCATGTCTCTTTGCCTCTCTCTTATAAGGACACTTGAGGGCATTTAGGACTCACAGTAATAACTCCAGATAATCTCTTCAAGATTCTTCATCACATCTATTACTCAATAAGGTAGAATTCATTCATAAGGTAACATTTATGGGTTCCAGGGATTAGGACTTGATCGTTGTTGGCCATTATTCCCTCTATTAGTATTTTTTTTATTTTTTGGTACTGGGGATTGAACTCGGGTCCTTGTGCTTTCAAGGCAAGTGGCAGAACCACTGAGCTAAATCCCCATCCCCCCCCCCATTAGTCTTTAGAACCAAAAAATGGAGACTCATCCTTAACTTCTCTCTTTCTTACACACTCTACTTCCAATCTATCAGTAACCATTATTTAGTTCTATAATTGTAAAACTCCTACATCCTACTATTTCTATCTACTTGGACCCATCACCCAGTTTAAGTCAGCCTTGCCTCTTGCCTGGACTAACACAACAGTCTCCTAGTTGGTTTCTCTTATGGTTTGGATCGAGATGTCTCCCCAAAGCCTCATGCAGTCATAGGTGGCTGAATCTGGAATGTGTGATGCTGGGATTAAGGGTGTGTGATTACTAAACCACTATACATGAGTGACTGGTTTGGCACAGCCCTAATCCCCATAGTCTGGGTGGGATAAAAGGGACAGAAAGATCTGTTAAGATTCCCTTGTTGCTTTTGCTACTGTGTGGGTGCCATGAACTGTTTCTCCGCTGTGATGTCCCTCTGCCATGTGACATTCTGCCTTGGAACCAGCCAATTATGGACTGAAACCTCTACAAACTGTGAGCTAAATAAACCCTTTCCCCTTTAACTTTGTGTGTTGGGTATTTTGTCTCAGCAATGAGAGAAAAGTAACTACAACAGTTTCCCTGCCTCCTTGCAGGAATGAAGATCATCTTAAATATAAATATCATCATGTCAATTACCTTCTCAAAATGTCGCAACAGTTGCCCAGAGTATTAAAATAAAGCCCAATGTCCTTCTCACTGTTCGTGTCCTATCCTCCTGGGCTTGCCCTCTATCTACTCCAGGCACATCAGCTTTGAATTTGTGGTTCACACTCCCATCTCAGGACTTCACTCTTCTCTTCCCTCTGCTGACTACCCTTCCCCAGACATTTCTCCAGCTTGCTCCTTGACTACATATGCAAGAGTTTGTGAGACCTCTCCTGACACTACTTAAAATGGCATTTCTTCGCTCTCTAGCATATGCCACAATTATGCTCCTTAAGACATTCATTATGGCCTGATACTATATTATTTATCATTTGTCAAATTACTTACTTTCTACCTCCCCCACTAAAACATTCATTTTCTGAGAACAGGGAACCTACCTCTTTTTTGTTCATCACTGGATCTCTAGTGCCTAGAAGAGTCTGACACAGAAGTGGAACATGTTAATTTTTTTTTTGGACCAGGGATCGAACTTGGGACCTTGCACTTTCGAGGCAGGTGGCAGAACCACTGAGCTAAATCCCCGGCCCATTAAATATTTTTTTAATTAATAGATGAATAAGTGACTGAAAGATTTCAGGGGGTAGATGGCTAGGATGGAAAAGGAATACTCTTAGAAGGGACTTTTCTCCACTCCCCAACCATAATCTCAAATAATGAGAGCTGTACTTTCCCCCGAGCTTGTACATCCCACCTGTTCCCACTAAATGTCAGCTCTGCAGAGGTAGCAACTGTGGCTACCCCGTTTTGTTTCCAACCACCCTCGCAGGGGGTGTGGACAGGGAGTCCATGAGGCAGAAAAAGCTATGAAAAGCGAAGCCAATGATGGAGTGTGTGCCTGACAGCAAATATTATGCATTAAAGAAAGTGTCACCTATTGGGATTCCTTGTAAGTTTTTAGCATAAAAGCTGAATTTGATCCCCCACTTGGCACAGCAGTTGGAAACAGTGAATGCCATCTTCCTCTGAGACTCACAAGGCTTGGGCCCAAGCACAGCACCTGTGATGGTTGAGTGATTGTGTCAATTTGAGAAGTTTGGTTAAGAGAAGCTTAGCTAAATCCACTCAGCAATTCCACACCCTAGCCCTTGGGAGGATGACTCACTTGGATGGTATAAAGGGAAAATGAGGAAGGACACAGCTGCTTATTCCTTTAGAGGAACCCAAGGACTATGCCGTGTTGTCAATCTATCCTTCAGTGCTCAGGGACAAGATCCCTGACTTTCACATCAAAACAGTGGTTAAGATCCTGCTACTAATAAGAAGATATGCTCTATGTGTGTTCTGCCTTTTGTCTATCTGACTCCTGACTCTAACTTACTCCTAGTTTCTCCATCATTGTGTTATATTTGCCCAAGGAAAACCGACACATTACTCTTATTAGACATACCTGATGAAAAGTGTTTTAGCTAATAGCTTTCTGTAATATATGCTATCCTGTTAATTATATATAATCTTGCAACTTCAGCTGAGTCAGTCCTCAGTCCCTTCCCTAGTCATAAAAAGAATCTAGTACCATAATCTTGCCTACTTTGTCTGTCCTTTTCTGCTCTTAGCAGACCATGCTCAGCCCTGCTCATGCACACAGTAATCTGGGGAGAGTGCTGGAGATGCAGCGAGCACAAGACCTGGTCCTGGCCTGTAATCTCATTGGCAGGCAGAATATAGAAAAAGATAGTACACACTGAGTGATGACGGAGAAACACAAACATTTATTATGCAATGAAGACATGGCATTCGGGCCTAGCATTACAGAGAACATAAAGAATAATAATCACTAGGGGCTGGGGATTTAGCTCAGTGGTTTGGCCGCCTGCTGTGCAAGCACAAGGACCCGAGTTCAATCCCCATTACCAATAATCATCATCATCATCATCATCATCATCATCATCATCATCATCATCATCATCACAATGCATTTCAAACACTCCCTGCTTATCACTTGTACCAAGCCCCCAATCCAAGTACTAAAGGGAGACAAATAAGGGTACAAATTGAGCTTACTGAAAAGGTGGCAAAGCAGTTCCGTAGAATCTATTCAACCTCCAGGTCACTCCATGTCTTAGGAGTAGCAGCACCCTATTTCTGCTCCTAATCACATATGAGCCTAAGGCTTTATCTATAAATCAGGTGTCTGATGACTATAACTTAAGTTCTCTCCACTGCCTAGCCTGGTTAGATCACAGTGAATTGCAATCTTAAAGCCACAATTTTTTATCTTGGACTCACACAAACAATGCATTTTCAGGTAATTTTCTTTTCAGCCTCCTTTCCACTAGCTGAGCCTGATCTATCTGCAGCCATTAAGTATATGCACAGGCAGGTTTCAGTCATGACTAGGAAGTCAGTATGAGCCAGCAAAACAAGATATTTCCTCCCTCCTTTGCTCATCTAAATAGGGAAAGCTTCCAGGAGACAGCAGAGAGAGGCCAGCTTCTCGACATCCTTTTCTCCTTCCATGTATGGAAAACAGAAATAATTTTCTACCAAGATAATGGGCAAAGGCTAAATTTAAAACCAGTAATAGTTTGATTAAGCCAGCCCAAAACCTCCTTCACGTCTTAGAAGTAATTAGGAAATTTGTCCTGGAAAAGAGTAGGAAAGAGGGAGAGATCAGATTCATTGCATAGAGATTCACAAAATAATCAGCCTTTCTATTTCTAGACAAGACTGCATGACAGCCAGGCATGGTGGCACATGCCTGTAACCCCAGCACTCAGGAGGCTGAGGTAGGAGGATGGCTGTGAGTTCAAGGCCAGCACAGACTATATAGGATGACCCTGTCTCAAAAAGAAAAGAAAGAAAAGAAAAGAAAAGAAAAGAAAAGAAAAAAAGACTACATGGCAATCTCCACATTAACTTCTGAAAATTCTCAGAAACCTATATTTTCAAGCCCCATTCCTAAGATTTGTATTGTATATAAAGTCCACCTTTTATTCATCTAAGATAATGTATTATTGTTGATAGCCTTTAATCCAGATCCTCTGCTATTCAGTAATACTGTGGAACTTTGAAGCTTTGTAACTAATATTCACCATCACAGGTAATAGACACTGGACAAGGTTTATGAAGAAAGCAATAGTCAAGTCACCTGGCTTAGACTGCCATAAAATAATCACAGATTGAGGCTCCCAGAAAAAATAAGCATAAACTTAGTGGCTTAAGAAGCAGGAATTTATTTTCTTACAGTGCTAGAGGGTAAACATCTAAGATCAAGGTGCCAGCATGGCTGGTTTCTGGTGAGGGCCTTCTCCTTGAGTCGCAGGTGGCCACCATCTTAGTATGTGCTTATGTGACCTTTTCTTTTTTGTGCATATGAAAGGACAAAGCATGCAAGCTCTCTGGTGTCTCTCCTTATAAGACCACTGGTCCTTTTACTAGGGTCTCAACCTCCTGCCTTTGTCTAAACTTAATTACTTCCCAAAGGCCCCATCTCTAAATATTATCACATTGGGGTTAGGGGTTCAACATATGAATTTTGGGGAACACAGTTCAGTCCATAACTGCACTACACTACAGACAGTCTCTGTTCCTGTATGAGCCCTCCTGATTAGGAGCAGACAAGCCCACTAGGTTCAAGGCCACTATTTCTGTGATGGGTTTTCTGCAGACAGCTGTGTTTGGTGCAGTGTGGGATCATTTTTTGGTGTTGTGGTATGATGCATACTGGATTTTCTGTCAAAAGATAGGTTTCAAGCACCTTACACTCATGAGGATGGCTATGATCAAAAATGAAAACAACGAGTGTTAGTGAGGATATAGAGAAAATGAAACCCTTGATCCCTCCTTGAGGGAATATAAGATGGTGATAACACTATGGAAAACACTGAGTTAGTTTCTCAAAACCAAAAATTGATCTAGGCATGGTGGTACAAATCTGTAAGCTCAGCTACTTAGGAGGCTGAGTCAGTTGAACTGCAAGTTTGAGGCCAGCCTAGACAACTTAGTGAGAAGCTGTCTCAAAATAAAATAATAAAAAGGGACGAGGAATGTAGCACAGTTGTAGAGTACTTGCTTAGCATTAGCATCACAAGACCCTGGGTTTCACCTCCAGTACTGCAATACATACATACATACATACATATTGAACTACCATGTAATAAAGCAATTCCACTTCTGTGTCTATATCCAAAAGAATTGAAAAGAGGATCGCAAGCAAGTATTTTCACACTCATGTTCACAGTATTAGTAGTATGAGCAGTATTAGTCACAGGAACCAAAAAGTGGAATCAATCTAATTGTTAATTGACTAACAGATTAAAAAAAAAACGTGATAGATACCCACAGTGCAATATTACTCAGCCTTAATAAGTAAAGAAATCTTGTCACATGCTACTATATGGATAAATCTTAAAGTTATTATGCTAATGAAATAAGCCAGTCACAGATAAATACTATATGTTCCCACTAAGGTGAGATATCTACAGTCAAATTCATAAAAACAGAAAGGGGAATGGTGATTACTATGGACTGGAAAATGATGAGTCATTGTTTAATGTGTACAGAGTTTCAGTTTTGCAAAATTAGAAGTCTGGAGATTTATTGTTCAACAATGTAAATATGCGTAACACCTCTGAGCTGTACACATAAAAATAATTAATATGGTGTATTAGCTACCTTCTCTCCTCTGGAACAAAATATCTGACACCCACAACCTACAGGAAAAAGGGTTTATTTTGACTCACAGTTTCAGAAGTTTCAGTCCATGGTTGGCTAACTCTAAAGCAGAAATGGCATGGTAGAAGGGCCTGATGTAGAGGAAAGCTGCTCAGTCATGATGTCAAGTAGCAGAGCGCAAAGGGCAGACCCAGCAGAGAGATACGCCCTTCCAAGTCACACTGGTTCACCTGCCTCCAACCAGGCCCCACTTCTTAACTGCGAGTCAGCTATAGGTCCCTGTGATCCAGTCACCTTCCCAAAGCCTGACCTCTGAACACATGAGACTTTATATTCTAGATGTACATCACAAAGATGGTAAGTTTTATGTTCCTTTTTTCTACCACAATTAAAGAAAAGGACAGATCTTTGAGCTCAACTTTAAGCTATTTCTAGCATGGATACAGGCATTTAAACTTTCTAAACTTCAGTTTCTTCATCTATAACATAGAGGGTAGTCTATCTATCTCTATCTCTCAGTTATAGTGAAATCTAAATAAGATAAAGTATATAGGAGAGTTGTGGGCAATTTAGCACAATGTAACAGTGTGCTAATGTCATTTCTGGAAATCACACTGACACAACTGTAATACTATTAAATGCATTATTTACCTAGAAGTGTTTTTATCCTGACCTCTGAGGGATCCTTATGCAATGTAGGCACAGAACTGGCTTCTATATCAATTCCCAGTTTGGGAGGATAGTATAAGGTTTAAATGCAATTTCAAGATGGACAATATATCATGTAAGCAGTAGAAAACAGAATGAGCTACTTAGGTCTAAAAGCATTCAACCAAGATTTGTAAATAGTAAGCTGGACCTATGAATGATTTGTTTGTTAGAGAATGGTCAAGAAATTTGCTTCTTTGTGATTCATTCCCCAGCTGCTACTCAGGAAAGGGCAAACCAATGAAACCCATTTGTGGCCTGTGAAATACTTAATGCTTGTCTGCACTGATATTTCAACAAAAAAAAGTTCATTTGTGAAGAGAACAGCAGACACCAGCAAGAAGCACACATTCACAACAGCCAGCCTGCTGAATTTCAGAAAGCTCAGCTCCCAGAAAACTGAGTTTTGGGTAAAGGACAAGGGTAGAACACAGGCTCCCTGCCACCCACACAAGCTAGAAAGCCAAAGTCCTATTTTCTTGGTTCTCCTACTAAAGAATAACCAAAATCAGAACCCAGTTCCACTTGCAACATCTTCAAAAGAGACTAGAAAAATATTTTTTGAAAGAGGGTCTGTGTTCCTTTACTCAGGAACCGTTCCTGGAGGGATCTGTCCATGGCCAGCAGGTGACCTGCTCGGATTGCCCTGTCGCCCACTGCAGGTGTTTGAAGAGGGAGGTAATTAGCAGCCAGGTTGGATCCAGATTGGTAGGGCAGGGAATGGCACTGTTACAGTCCAGTTAGCTCTCACTAATCTTGACAGTCTAACAGAGCAATGAGCAACAAGGGGAAGAATAATGTATTTTCAAAGTTAGTTTGAAGACTCATAAGTGGGACTAAAGCTCTAGTAAAAGAGGCTCCATGCAGATTTGGCTGGCTTGTCCTTCTACCCATCCGCATGTGAGGACACAGCCCTCCTCCTCCCAGAGAACACAGCATCAAGGAAGAAACAAGCAGTCCTCACCAAACAACCAAACCATGAGCACCCTGATCTTGAATTTTCCAGCCTCCGTAACAGTGAGATACACATGTCTACTCTTTATAAATTACCCTCTCTCGGGTATTCTGTTACAGCAGCACAAATGGACTAAGACATCGTACCACCACACTATTGGTTCTCAATCCTCACAATACTTCAGAAGTACCTATTATTTGTTGCACAAGTCCACCTCAGAGATTCTGATTAAAGTTATTTGGGGTGGTTTCTACCCACAGATGACTTTTATCTCTAGCCAGAGTTGAGAACTATGGGGCCATGCATTACAACAAACAAGAGTGGAGTTAAATAAAATTTTACAATGATGAATTATTTGATTTGAACATAGGAAAGTTATAAAATCAGTTTGAGGGCTTTAGAAAAGGAAAAAGTCCTTGAGTTATTCTTGGTGAATTAAACATGAGCCTTCCTGCACTCTCCCTAAAATGAGAATAAATACTATAAACCCAAAAGGACAACCAGAACAGAGAAAAAAGAGCAACAGATAAGAGATGACAACACATTATTGGAAAATGAAATGCAAGTAGAAGAACAGAAACTGACTTCACAGAGCTAAAAAAGCTAAAACCTGAGCATTTGCAAGAGAGGATGCCAATGAATGTCAAGCTGGCCTGTGTTTAAGAACATGGGAAAAGATGTAGAAATTGGAGGCGCTACTGGAAACCTGGCTGTCCACAAGCAGAAGATCGAATCTAGGCCCATATATCTTATCATGTACTAAATTATAACCAAAAGGGTCAAAGATCTAAATGTTGAAACAGAAATACTTTATCTGCTGGAAATTAAAATAAGTATATATCTTGAAGACATAGACACAGGCAAGGACTTTCTGAACAGGGCTCAAGTGGCACAAGAAATAACATCAAGAATCAACAAATGGGGGCCGGGGATTTAGCTCAGTGGTTTTGCTGCCTGCTGCACAAGCACAAGGACCCAAGTTCAATCCCCGGTACAAAAAAAAAAAAAAAGAATCAACAAATGAGATCATATCAAATTAAAAAGCTGAACAGTGGGCCATGATTTAACTCAGTGATCCCACTGCCTTGCAAGCACAAGGTCCCAAGTTCAATCCCCAGTACAATAAATAAATAAATAAATAAATAAAATAAAGGCTGAATAGTGAGAATGAAGAGATTACCTACAGTATGGGGAAAAATTTTGCCAGGTATTCCTCGGGTGGAGTACTAATATCTACAATATATAAAGAACTCAAAAAATCAAACCCCCCCCCAAAATAAAAAACCCAATCAAACAATGGGAAACAGAAATGAATAAACACTTCTTAGAAGAAGTTCAAATAGCCAACAAATACATGAAAAATGTTCAACATCACTGGCCATTAGAGAAATGCAAATTAAAACAACACTTAAATTACACTTTACTCCAGAAAGAATGATTATCATCAAGAAATCAAATAATAAATTCTGGCAAGCTACGGGGAAAAATGAACCCTTCTATATTGTTGATAAGATTGTAAACATATAACTACTATGGAAATCAGTATGGAAATTCTTTAAAAAATTTAAAATAGAAATTCCATTTCTCTCAGCTATTCCCCTTATAGGAATCTTCCCAGAAGAGCTAAAGACATCATATATCATTGCATCACAATGATACATGCATATCCATGTTTACAGTAGCACAATTCATAATAGTTAAATCTTGGAAGCAGCCCACGTGTCCATCAACAGATGAATGGGTAAAGAAAATTTAGTATTTATACACAATGGAGTGCTACTCTGCCATAAAAAAGATAAACTTGAGTCATTTGTAGGAAAACGAATGTACCTTGAGAACATAATATTAAGTGAGATAAATTGGACACACAAACTTGAATATCACATAGTTTCTCCTGTATAAGAAACCCAAAATATAAATAAAGGGCAAAATAAAAGATAGATAATAGGAAATAGGGAGATAGATCTTTTAGAAATGAGAAACAGAGGAAGAAACAAAGGGAGGGAAAAGGGAGAGGAAGGGAAGGGGATGAAAAAAGAATTAAGATGTATTAGGTACATACGCCAACTGTCCATCAAGAATGTAATCATTACGTATTGCAAACGTGTACTAATAAAAATAAAAATTGAAAAAAACAAATAAACTGGAGAGATCAGATAAAAATATGGAAAGAGGGACAGGACTGAAAACAGGAGGATTCAGCTGAAGTTCTCAACAATGGGCAGCTAGTCCTTTGGGCCCTCTCCAGTATAAGAAGCAGAGGACTCCCCTTCTTTATCATAGGGGGAACTAAGTTATTCTCTGAAAACCAAACCGAGGGTCTGAACTCAGACTGGATACCAACCCAGTGGAGGACAGAAAAGAGGATACATCACGTAAAGGTACAAGTTCCCAATGATAAATGTAAATGTATTGTATACCTAAAATGTACCAATAAAAGAACTGAAGGGGCAAAAAAAGAAAAGAAAAGAGGCACCGCAGTAGAAAGTTGTGTGGAGGGGAGGGGATGTAGTGCAAGTCTGAATAATCGACTCTGGGCACCCAGCCCCCTTCACTGTGAAGTCTCTAGAATGGTTATTACCAAAGAAATACTCCCTGCCAAAGACTGGAAGATCTTTCTGGGGAGACACTGAAAAGCTGTAAGAAAAAGACCTCCAAGAAATGGCATTGAGAATATCCACAGAAAAACAACTGGTTTTGTCCCATCTCCAAGAGTGACAGCAATGACTTGACTGCCATGGCAGTTCCAACCAGCCTTTGAGAGCCTCACTCCCAATAGATGACTAAAGATCTCCAGACACTCCAGGAAGCGTCCCTCCAGCAACAGAAAACCAAGCCAAAAGAAATCAAAGTCAAAAGAAATAAAGACACAATAGATATTAAATTACTACAAATAGAGAGAAAAGAGATTACTGATCCCAATAAATAAGAACAGAATGTTATAAAAAAAACCCAGAAAAAAAGAAAAAGTCACTTCAGAAACAAAATCCTGGTGGCTTTGGTAGCTCTCTTCCAAAAGAAGAAGCCCAAAGAGCCCTGCTTCCCAGTATCCACACCCTTGTCTATTCCCTTCCCATATGGGTTCTAGAGTGATCTTGTGACTTCCTCCAATAGAATGGCACAGAAGTGATTGGTGCCAGTTTTTGGCCTAAGTCTCAGGAACATCCAGCAATTTCTGCTTTTGTGTAGTCTTCTGGCCATCTGGGCAAGGCTCCAGTTATAGTGAAGCCCCGTTAGATATTCCAGCCTGATCTCCACTCTGACTCACAGAGAGAGAATACAAAGGCCACACACGAGGCCAATGAGCCCCAATCAACCCACTGAGTCACCAAAAATAACAAAATGGTTGCTGTTTTAATCCACTAATTATAAATTGTACATTATGTAGCAACTGGTGACTAAAATAATTGCTAAAATTAAAAATAAATTAATCTAAGTATCATCAGTGTCAAAAGCACTGAAAACTAGAAGATAATAATAAAATAGCTTGACCGACCAGCTATTATTCAATCTGGACTATTTCAATCTATAGTTTTACAGTCAAATTAGTAATCACACAAAAAGTTAGAATAAAGATTTCAGGTATACAAGATCTCAAAATATTTACATTCCTTGCAACCCTCTTGAAGAAGCTATTATCAAATGTGATTCAGTGAATTGAAGTACTAAGGCAGAATTTCTCAGCTGAGGGCCTATTTTGCTCTCCAGGGATGTTAGGAAATATCTGGGGCTCTTTTGGGTTGTCACAAGGAGGGCTGGAGACAGTGCTCCTAATCCATCTAGTGATTTGAGGCTGAGGATGCTTCTTGATACTACAGTGCAGATAATTCCACAACAAAGAATTCTCTGGCCCAAAATGTCAGTAATGAACAGCTTGAGAAACCCTAGGTAAAACCAAGGAAGAAGATAAATTGAGCAGGGAAATTTCCAACAAGGTAAATTTGCAAAGAAAAGCCTCCATATTACAGAATTAGAAAAGGACATACAATGATCATATTCTCTTGGCTGAGGAAGAGGGTCTTAAATATTAATAATATAATCAAGCCAGGCAAGGCGGTGCATGCCTGTAATACCAGCCCTCTTGGAGGCTGAGGCAGAAGGATCACAAATTTGAGCCCAGCCTGGGCAACTTAGTGACTTAGAGAGACATTACCTCAAAAAATAAAATAAAATACAAAATAATATAGGCTAGTGATATAGGCTAGTGCAAAGGCCCTAGGTTCAACCCCAGTACTACCCAAAACATCATAATGATAACAGCAAGAATATATGTTATTATTATAGCACGGCTCTAATTGCTTTGCCTGTGTTAACTCATGTAATTTTCACAAAAGTTTTGTAATGTAGCCACTATTAACATCCCCCAGGAAAGTCATGGAGACATTGATTGATAGGCCTGAGAGTGCCCACCTTAAAGTTACAGAAGCAGGATTTGAACACAGGATGTCTGGCTTCAGAATTCAGGCATTTACCTACAATCTTGGGCTATTTCCTGATAGGCACGTGTGCATTCAGATAAGTAGTAACTGTTCTGGGTGTTCTCCAGCAGTTACTAAATATTAGAATTATTACCCCTGGAGCCAGGATGGAAAGACAGAGAAGACAAAACCAGAATGTGAATATGCTAAACCCTTATCTTCTGTAATATACAGAAATACCTCGGTTCATGAACACTTCTATTTGCAAACAATTGGGTTCGCAAACAAAAGTGTTCAGCAAAATTTTGCTTCTGTTTGCAAACTCCACATCTGGTGACAAACACAATCACAGCCATCTTCCCCAAATCATAAAACAAATTAAGTTCATATACTGAGGTACGACTGTATATATATAAATATTCACACATATACATGCACATATAATTGAAATATATAAAATAAATATATAACAGAAAAAACACACTTTTCTGAAATGTGGAGACAAATGCCAGATTAAACATCTAAAAGAGATTAAAATAGTTGTCCCTGAGGTGGTAGAACCCAGGACTGGAGAGTTACAAATCAGGGTAAAGCTTTTGTTATTATAAATCTTGTAGTATCATTTGCCTTTAAAATAATATACTATATATGCATGTGTTACATTGATAAAAATAAACTTTAAGTTTTAATAAACTCTTTTTGATTTAGGATTGTTGAGGCTTATCCTGTTTAGAAATACAAGCCTAAAGCAATGATGGTGGTCTTCTAAGTTTAAAACCAGGGCAATTGGAATATTTTATCTCAGAGAATGACCTGAACTGACTTTTCAAATATAAAGCAGGAAAATCATTCAGAGGAGAGACACTTCTTGTGAGCCATCTAATACTGGAAAGGATCCATCTCAGCCAGGAAGCATCCATCTGTCCCTGGTGTTTGTTACTCAGCAGAGCTCAAAAGTAGAGGAGCATGGATATCTCAGGTGGGAAGGAGTCCTATCTGAAGGAGATCAACATAAATATGTTCAATTGGTGTTTGACAGGATTCAAAAACAATTCAATGGAGGAAGATTTTTTTTCAATAAATGAATCTGGAACAACTGGACATCTACTGGCAAATATAATGCACCATGACATAAACCTCATGCCAGATAAAAATGAATTCAAAATGTACCATAGATTTAAAATTAAATGGGAAATTACAAAACCTTTGGAAGAAAACAATGAAGAAAATCTTCAGACTCAGTGAAGATTTGCTAGATCTGACAACAAAACACAATAATTAAAGGAAAAAATGGAGATAAATTGGATCTCATCAGAGTTAAAACTGCTGCACTGTGAAAAGCTTTGTTAGAAAGATGAAAAGACAAGCTAAAAACTCCTTTTAAAATCAACATTAAAAACAGAACAATAATGAAAAGTACAGAAAAGATGAGCAGACATTTTATCAAAAAGGAGATATAGATGGCAAAAAAGCATATGGAAAGATGTTCAACATCATTAGCCATTAACAAATTAAAACCACAATGATACATCTCTATACACTGTTAAGAACACTTAAAATAAAAGACAATGATAATGATGTAAAGAAAGCAGATCTCTCAAGGATTGCTGGTGGTAATGTAAAATGTTACCACCATTCTCCAAAACAGTTGGACAGTTTCTTTGGAAATTAAACATGCAATGACTATATGACCCAGCAGTTTCACTCTTATGCATTTATTCCAAAGAAAAACTTATGTTCACACAAAAACTTGCACACAAATGTTCATAGCATCTTCACTTATACCAGCAGAACACTGGTAAAATCCAAAAAGTCTTCTTCGAATGATCGTTGAACAAACTCCTAGTCTCCCATGGAATAGTACTCATTAATAAAAAAAAAATGATTGAACTATTGATACATGCCACAACCTGAATGAATGTACTATGCTTACTGAAAAAAGTCAATCTCATTTGGTTATATGCTGCATGGTACCATTAATATAACATCCTAAAAATGATGAAAATACAGAGATGGAGAACAGATTAAAAGCTGTGAAGGGGGCCGGGGATTTAGCTCAGTGGTTCCGGCGCCTACCTTGCAAGTGCAAGGTCCGGAGTTTGATTCCCGTATCAAAAACAAAAACAAACAAAAAAAGCTGTGATGGGATAGGAATGGGATGCAGTGGAGCGGCCATAGGCATTCCTAGAAAGATGTAACAGGAGGATATTCTTTTGTGCTGAACGAAGTATTCTGGATCTTAATTGTAGGAGTGATTATACAGATCAGCATATTACTTACTATGCACATACAAACACATAAACAAATGCAGCTTTAAACATGAGGAAAACTACATGAAACCTCTGGTCTAGTTAACACCAATGTATCTATGTCAGACTCTTGGTTTTGACACTGTCCTACAGCTACAGAACACCACCAGAAGCTGGGTGAAGAGTGCACAGTACTATTTGTGCTATTTTTGTAACTTCCTGTGAGCCTATAATTGTTTCAAAAAATTTTGAAAAACAGGAAAACTAAATTTAAAAGATAAATTTTTTAAACTAACCTACCTTCCCAAAATAAAGTTTAAAACTCACCCACCTCTCCAAAATTGTAAAGACTATTAGTCTGCCTTAATGACTGTCAAAGAGCCTTTCCCCTGTGCTAAAGATGGATGTGAGCATGGAATAAAACCAAGAAGGGAGGCAGCAGCTAAAGAGAACAGAAGGAAATAGCCCACACCCCTGGAACTGCAGGAGGAAAATAAATGCCTCAAGCAAAGAAGTGGACTCCAAGGTTTGTAAAAGGAAGGAGGCCGCAAGCTCACTGACACCAGAACACAGAGCAAAGGGTGGGAGCAGACAGATGTGGGCAGACCTGAGCTCAGGGAGTGCGAGTGGAAGAAGAGGTCATCTCTGCGTGGTGTAAAGAAGTAATCAGTCTGGACCAGACACAGGGTGAGATCACACTTCCGAGGGCACTAGGGATGGAGGTTTGGTCTCCTGAGCCTCAGTTTTCTGAGAATAAAGCTACGCCTCTGCCTGACTCAAAGAGCAGCCCTGCTTGTTCCCTGAGTCTCTACCTCACCTTAGCCCAAGGCATATTAATAACATCATCATCACAACCTACATTTGCATAGAAGCTTTTTTCCCCCAAATGTTCCATATCTATGAACTTGTTTGAGCCTCACTGTGCCATCAAAGGTGGGGTTTTTTTTACGGTATTAAAATTAAGAAGTGTAGCAGACATCTCTGCCCAGTGTTAGCAGGCTATAGTGGCACAAACTTCTTGCCCCTGTATAATTTGGCTGTGTTACACTGGAAATAACAGAGCTTGGCTGAGTTCACTCCTAGTCAAAGTCAGCCCACTCCAACTAAATTCCTCCCCTCTGAATTAACCATTTGTTCCCTTCAGCAAAGATATGCTTGTGACCTCATTCTACAGTCCTGCCTGCTTGATACTTGTTATCAGCAGGTGTCCCAAGGCCTGACAGGCTTCCACCCTTCCCACATTTGTTATGAATAAACACTGGATGTCCTGGGACTTCTTTGTCTTTGCTGCCCAGAGCAGTTTAGATCAGCTCAAGACTCAGTTTCTCTCAAGTCTCTATCTCTGTGTTTTTTTAAAAATTCCCACTTTCCTATCTTGTGGACGTTGTACTAGCTTGCAGGAGGCCAGGACCTGCAAGAGGCAGGGGTCTCTGGCAACTCCCATTACCCTGTCCCTGTAAAGAAAAATACAAAGGTGCCACTGACTCACATGGATCTGGGGACTATATTTCAGATCTCAGGGATGTGACAGTCAACTCTGAGCTAGGAATTGTTTTCCCCATTTTCCTATTAAGTCATGTCAACTCCCAGGCAACAATCTTGCAATATGAGGTACAAAGAATGAGGCATTTAGAGAGAAAAGCTACCAGTGAAATCAGCCTCATGGAAATCACTCTGCTTTTCAAGGAACCATAATGATGAAGGCAGAGCATGAGTTCACTTGCTTATGGGCTTTATTTTCCTTAAGAAAGACAAGAAAAATATGGAAATTCACCCAGCCTGGCTTTATGTTTTCAGGTAATTCTGAAGTCTTAGTCATACATGGGTCCTGGATTAATCAGAATTTATTTTTATCTCTCAACCTTCGGCTGAGGCTTAGAGCGCTGTTCTCTGCCTGCTGGAAGGGGTTGCCATGGAAACTCTTTCAGGAAAAGCAGTATCTGGCTTTATAATGTTATATGACTGCAACCAGGGAGGAAGACAGACCAGCCAGTCCCAGATGAGAATGAGGGAGGGTGTTCTGGGGCTCAGAAACTCAGATTTTCTGTGCCCCAGGGTGTGAAATATTTCCCAAAAAGATCAGTGCCCAAGCACACAAAAGAAAATACTTTTTGCCTCCTGAAGCCTGATCTTCATTGTCCTCTACAGGGTACTACTAGGCGCACTAATAAAAGCACCTGTGTGCTGGAGCTGGATTTTATCGTCTACAAGTCCAGCATGTGCATCTTCCTATGTTTAAGGGTGTCACATTGGCAGCTTAAAATTCCCTTGGGGGCAGTACTTACAGCACAAAAATTGACAAATGCCGTAGGTTAGGGATTTTCTTTTTACCAACCCATTGTTGAGATAATGTATTTTTCTCAACACTGAAAAGATTTAATAACTGACTAGGAGTAATTTATCATCTAAATATTACTGGCTTATAGGTATCTCTGAATGCAAAAGAGAAAAAGTAGCTCAGATTTATATCTGAAACTAGAACTCATATCTGTTCTCTAATTGTAACCACCCTTACAATCTTTGTGTACCTCTATTATCACACTGTGCAGGGTTTAAAAAAAAGTGTGTCACTTTCATTAGACTATCTTTGAAAGCAAAGATTCTTACTTGTTGTATTATTAGTGCCAAGAATAGTGCCTGGTATGCAGAAAGTACTCAACAGATGTTTGAAAACTGAATTATTTAATGAATGAGTATATGAATGAATGTTAGAGCTGCAAGGGCCAAGAAATACTCTAAAATAATGATTATATTCATAAGAAAAATATGAGTATTTCACTTGCTTAAAGACCATATTAACAATAGACACAAGATAGGAATTTAGCTGATATATTTTAAAACTGAATCATGTTGTCATCTACTTTCAAATTTCCAGAATTTGTAACAAATGGTACTCTTGGTTTGTGGCCTCAGCTCTTCCACTCACCTCTGAACATTATTTCCCATAAGCTCATGTGAGAAGCTCTCCTTCCTCAGATTTCTTTATGCTTGTCTAGCATTCCACTGTCCCTGATGCTGGAATACCCCTGGCCTCCAAGGGAAAGGGTACTGGGACATTCACCTCAAACCATGGTGCTCTTTTCTCTTCCTTCCTCCCTCTCTCCTTCCTTTTTTTTTGTTTTGCTTCCTTTTCTCTCTTCCCTCACCCTTTTTTCCCACTCTATGTTCTGTATAGACTTCTTCTCTTAAAAGGTAGGAACTTCTCGCAAACTATATCTTGAATTCTTTGTCTGCAGATCCTCAAGTTCTAAATCTCATCAAGGTGAGATGCCACATATTAAGAGGGATGAAAAAGAAAATCATTTTAATAGATTTTTGAAAGAACAGCTTCAAGTCATGTCACCACTGATGAGTTTACAGTGATACACGACCATTTTTCAACATCCGTGTGTCTTTTGCACAGAACCAAGCATCAAAGTAAACTGTTAGAGCCACTTCCAGCTATTCAAGCTAAACACTAAATACAGAATCTCTGTTCAGTGTAACCATATCAATAAATTCACCCTGATCTGACCGTTTGCATACACATCTTCTAATTTATTTTCAGTAAAAATTACTGAAGCTTTATGAATTCATTTAAAAAATTGTTGAACTGCTTGGGGCTCTAGCTCAGTGGTAGAGAATATGCTGAGAATGTGAGAAGTCTTCCCCAGGGAAGACTCATTCTTGCTGTGTAGGGAAGTGTATCCCCAAATTCAGTCATCTGGGCACCCAGAATCTGCTATAGTAGTGGTCCAAGGAAGCCAGACTACTGCTCAAGCTAGTAGCAGACCTCGGTGTCATCCACGTGGTGCTAGTTTTTAGGCATGCAGAATGCAAGAGTTATAGGGTCATGGAGCGTTCCACCCAAGATTTCAATAAAAATCCTGGGAGGCCAGGCAGAAATGTATGACAAGATAACAGTCCCTGCCATGGTCCCTGGAGAAGGTAATGCTTAAAGCTGTTAGAGTAAAGCCAAACCTATGTTGGAGATCCTAGGAAGCTGGAGATAAAAAAAACATGAAACCTCTGCCAAGGAAAGCCACAGAGAGAGAGAGAGAGAGAGAGAGAGAGAGAGAGCAGAGCCGGCCCAAGAGAGAAGCCATGTGGGCTACAACCAGCAGTGCCACAGGGGCAGGGGTGCCCAAGCCCTTCAGAGCTCACCCCTGGATGTGGAGCTCCAGGATTTAATATTTTCTCTGCTGTGTTTCATCTTGTTTTGGTGTAATTCCTTTCTATTTCCCATTCCTCCCTTGAAATGAAAATGTTTACCCAGTGCCATTGTAAGTTGAAGGTATTTAACTTTCTTTTTATATTTTTACAGGGGCTCACAGCTAAGAATTTGACTTAAGTGTCAGAGATTTCAGACTTGGACTTCGCAGCATTTGTGGAACTGTTAAGAATGTGGTAACTCTTAGAGATGAACTAAATACATTTTGCATAATGAGATAGATACAAAGTTTGGGGGCCAGGGATAGAATGTTATGGTTTAAATCTAAAATGTCCTCTAAAAGTCTGTGTTCAGAAGACATTGGAAGACGATTAGATTAATCCATTGATGAGTTCATAGCTAAATGTACTTTAGGAGATGGGGTCTGGTAGAAAGAGGTGGATCACTGGGGCTTATATCCTTGTTCCTGGCCTCTTCTTCTCTTTCTGCTATTTGGTTGCCATAAGTTGAGCAGCTGTCCTCCACCAGACCCTTCCAGCATGCTGTTTCTGCCTTGAGTTCATCCAACCATGAACTAGATCCTCTGATACTGTGAGCCAAAATAAACCTCTCCTCCTTTAAATTAAATCAAATATTTTTTCTCAGTAATGGGAATGTAACTAATACAGGAGGAAAGGCTATTTCTCCAAATAAAGACATTTGAGCAGAATTTTTGGCTTTAGTTTCCGCCGCAGCAGCCACTGAAGAGCAGCAACCATGGCTCTATGCTACCCCATGGCAGTGGGCCTCAGTAAGGGCCACAAGGAAACCAAGAACGTGAGGAAACCAATGCACAGCCACTGCCATGAGCATCTCACCCAGCACACCAAGTTTGTGCGGAACATGATCCAGGAGGTGTGTGGCTTTGTCCCCTAAGAGTGGCACCCTATGGAGCTGCTCAAGGTCTCCAAGGACAAACAGGCCCTCAAGTTCATCAAGAAGAGGGTGGAGACGCACATCCGGGCCAAGAGGAAGTACAAGGAGCTGAGCGACGTGCTGGGTGCCATGAGGAAAGCAGCTGCCAGGAAGGACTGAGCCCCTCTCCCCTTTGCAGAATAAACCTTTGCAGAAAGAAAAAATAATTGGCTTTAACATCCTCACCTTCAAGCCAGGTGTGGTGGTGCAGGTCTGTAATCCCAACACTCGGAGGCTGAGGGAGGAGAAACACTGTGAGTTCAACACCAGCCTGGCTACTTAATGTCTTCAAGGCCAGCCTAAACTGTATAGCAAGACCCTGTCTAAACAAACAAAAAAAATTCTTGCCTTCATTAGATGCTCTCAACGTGTCCCCAGCCTAATTTTCAGGGTCCCCATTGATTGATTTCAGAGCCTCACAGTCTCTCAAGATAAAGTTAGGGCACTGATGGAGAAACACCTCATGTTGTACAGCAACCACCTGAAGGTTTTCAGAAACTTGTTTTCAGGCTACAAGAGATAAAGATTTATTTTAGGGAAGTCACAGAAACTCTCTGGTTCTTTATCTGGACCTTGGGCTGGGAATGTAACCCCTGATTTCACTGTTTTCTTTCTCTATATCGTCTAGTGGACTTAGGGAAAGTCAATCTATACTACAAGTCTTTGTTTACACTTAAATGTTCTATGGCAACATCTTCTTGATCACCCAGAGCCTTGTTTTCTGTAAATATATCATGCCAGGAAACCACAGGTGATGACTAATTATTTTGCTATTATATTTCCTTGACCTCTAACTAGTATCTTTTTTACCTGTGGCAACAGAGTCACTGATGGCTTTAAGTTTAGCCAGATCAGAGAAGCAGTTCAGATTCTCATCTTTCAAGATCTATTCCTCTAGAACCACATCCAACAGCAATAAAGCATCAGCAAGAGTTCAGTCAGAGAAAGAGAACAGTATTATGAGCACAGAGATCTATAAGAGGCATTAGACAGTCCCTAAACTGTACCATGAGACATAAAAGTGGAAGACACTTAGGAAATGAAGATCTGGACAGGGGAGTTGGAAAATCAGAAAAAATTCACTACAGAAATCTTCCCAAAGCACTGGCACAAGTGGACAAGTCCAGGCTTGCAAGGAATTCTGAAAAACAAAATACACATTCAGCTGAAAGTAGGTACATGAAAGGGAGACTTGTGTAGATGTCTAGGAGAAACTGTTGCCTTCAAGTTATTCACAGCCTTGGGGGTTGGATGCACAGCTAGGCTTGGGGCTGCTGTTGATAATCAGGGCCAGCAGTCTGGAAGACAAATAGGGTACAGAGCAGGGGCATGCAAAAACCAGCTGCCCTTCCTCAACCACCTGCCTCTATCCATCTGACATTTTTGACTGTGATGAACTTCTGAATGGAATAGCATCTCCTTCACTTTGGCCTCTCAAATCTCATGCAAATTCTTTTAGACAACTCTAAATTTGAATTACACAGGGGAGGGAATGCTGGGAAATAGAGTTCCCACATTGACCAAGTTGTTGTAGCACAATCTAACATGGCTATCTCGGAGTGTGCAGTTAGAAGCAAGGGACACTAAGTGCAAACCCAGAGAAGACCATGGAAATGACCTGCTGAGAGACAAGACAAAACATGTGACGCCAACTGCCTGTGATCAGAGTATGCAACTCTGCTACTGAGAAATGGGAATCGAGAAAAAAAAAAAGAAGAACTATCATTTTGCTCCCTTTTCATTTCAGTAGGCTCTTAGGTGTTTCCCATTTTTCTATTCTGTACTCTAAATATTTATTAATCAAAAAGCAAGGGAAATCTAAAGTTACAATTCAATCTAAAGAATCCAGTTTCAGGATATTTTTGCTAACCATCATCAGTTTTTGATCTCTATAAAATTGTTTTTACTGTAAAAAAATCCATTTAGCATTAAGAAGTTTTCTTCACATAATCCACTAAAGTGTTTTCCTGGGCCTTCCTGGATTGATTTCAGTATGTCATCATAGATTACAGAATCAAGTAGATGAGCTAAATTATTTGTTATTGTCCTTTCTGTGCCTCATTCTATAACTTTACCCAAGGCATGAAACTTCTTCATGCTACTGTCTAAAAAAGTATGCATGCAGGGTGATTTTAGGAGATATCTAGAAAGATGAAACGTTGGTAACAATTTGTGTCTGTAAGAAATCTAGAAATTCATAAAGCACTTTCAAATATATTTTCATATTTGAGTCTCAAGTAATCCAATGAATTAATCAAGGCAGGGCCAGGGATTTAGCTCAGTGGTTTCGCCACCTGCTGCACAAGCGCAAGGACCCGAGTTCGATCCCCGGTACCAAAAAAAAAAAACAAAACAAATCAAGGCAAATGTCATGTTTACCATTTTCATAGATATGGAAACAGACTTTGGGCTTTTGGGGCAACTTGCTATGCTCAGAACTCTTTCGGTTCATCATGGATGATGTAACAGGACGCATGTAACCGATTATAATTGCTGGGCCATATATTCCTCTCCAATCCTGCTCCAGGAATGAGGATGGTTTGCTCTACTTCATCCATACTTCCTTATCTGGCAATTTATACTATCAACACACACATTTTGAAGGACTACTGAAAGAGAATATGCTTTGGTAAAAGGAAGATTTCAGTTAAAGAATGAGTACTTTGTGGCATGAGAAAGTTGTTTACACTCTCAGAGCTTTATAGGGCTTCCAATTTTTAAAACTGTAGTTTTTGCAAGATAGCTATGTTGTTGAGATTGCATTATGCAACTGTCCATCATTAGAATACCTAGCCCAGTACTAGGCACATAACTAGTGTTCAACAAATGCCATGTTACATGTAACAAATCCTACTTAATCCTCAAGGTTGAGGACAGTTCCACACAAAGCACTCCTCATTTTTTTCCAGTGTCATTCTACCTATGACTATTCATAGTTCTACAAAATTGTTCTCAAATTTTTTTATACTCTGGTCTTTTTTCATTCATTCAACAAATCTATATTGAATGCAGACTATTTTTCAGACACTATATTAAAGTCTAGATATAAAATAGTGAAGAAAAATATCTATGCTTACAGTCATGTAGGAGCTTCCAGTCATGTAGGAAGCAGACCATGTATCAGTAAACACACAGTTGGCTGCACAGTGACAAATGGTTATAAATGTTGTGAATGCAAAGCTCAGGATCCCATGTGGAAGATGAATCTCATGTGGGAGATGAAAGATATTTTCTTCAGAGTGACATTTAAGCATAGAGATGAAGGGTTAGAAAGAGTCAATCCTGTAAAATAAGAAAAAATAGCATCTCATGGAGAAAGAACAGTGGGTGTGAACATCCAGGCAGAGGGATAAAAACACTGGAAATCCAGCATGCTGGAGCATAATTGGGAAGGTAAGCCTGCAGTGTGGCTCTCCATATAGCAAATCCTAAAACAAGTTTGAACACCTATAGTTTATTCAGGAGACAGGGGATTGGATGAGTGAGATAGGAGAGAAAATGAAGTCAATATAACTGAACAGTTCACCGCTGGGGGCTACTGCACCTCAAGCCCTGTAGGAGTCAGAGACACATTACAGACAGAATATGCAGGAGGCCAGGAAGCTGGGTCTTCTTTAACCAAACCCATGTGCTATGTAAGGCAATACTTCTCTTCTACTTTCAGCTCTCCTTGTGCAGGACTAACACTCTCATAGCCTGAAAAACAAGCTCAGGAGCAAAAGGGTATAGATGTACATAGAAAACAGCCTGCAATGTGCAGAAGTGAATAAATAATAAGAGGATAAGCTGGGGAATGAAGGGAGCCTTTGTGAACCCATTATTACAACTATAGTGTAAGGGGAACCATTGACTTTTTAAATGGTATTATAGAAATTACTTGCATTTGCCCTTGAGAACAAAGAACATAGTTTGCATTTCTTTAGCAACAGCTATGGCAGTGACCCAAGGCTATTTACCCAGTTTGTACTGAATCAATATGTTTGAGTCACTGTCCAGGATGAAAAGCAAATGATGGATCCGAGTTAACTGGATCACAGAAGATTAAACCTTTCACCTATAAAATTGTTTGGCATCACTTTTCATTAATTCTCATAAGTCATCAGATGGTTCGTGGTCATTCTGGTATTCAGGGAGTTAACTATAATCTGCACTATTTATGGGAAATATTTTAGAAAGAGTTCAACCATCAGAAGGGGAAAATAAGCTCCTTTTATTCCTGAGAGAAGCAGAGTCATGTGGTTGAAACCACTGCAGTCTGTGGAGTACATGGAGTCTCACCCAGAGCAGGCAGGACCAGGGCTGCGACCTTAGCAGCTATGGGACCTGAAGCAAATTACTCAATCTCATTAACCCTCAGTTTCCTCATCTGTAAAATGGACATAATAATAAAAAATTTACCTCCCAAGGCTATTGTAAAAGTTAAATTGTCACTGCTCAGTATGTAATTAACATTCAGTAAGTATTACTATCATGATCAATATTGTTAATTAACTCAGTGTTGTTCTGATAGGTTCTCTGGAATACAAATAAAGATAAACTCTTAAGTTTAGGGCAGAGACGTGATCAGCAGGACTCTCCTGTCAGTTCGCATTTCTTTCTTCAAGCTTATGCTTCTAGGTTGGGAGAGAATATCTCTTTCCAATGGACAATTTTTCCAGAAACACTTTCCCCAGGAATTTGTTCTTACTGCACCTATTTGTAGAGTGAAGAGTAGTGTACCCGATGCTACAGTGTGGCACTTACACCTGCCTCGCTCTTGTTGCTGTTGCCCAAACCCACCTGTTTCCCGGAGAATTTAGACAGTGCAATGTACGTTTGTACAGTAGCTTTGTAGGTTGCAAAAGGCCTGGGACTAGACTCGACTGGGCCACATCTTAGTTCTAGCTTTCCAAGATTGTATATTTTTCTTAATTTTATTGGAATATAGTCTCTTTTTAAAACTTCTACACAGTGTATAGAAGTGTAAAAAAGCAGGCAAATAAAGCTGTTTAAAATGGCTTAGGATATTCACCTGTGACACGATCAGCTGCATTTTGAAAGTAACTTTAGAGTCAAATGCTTTTATATTAAGTCTGATCTAAAATACTTGCACAGTTTACCCTCCTCTTGTTCTTGTTGAGGCTTATGTGAAAACAAAAATTGGGTTCACTGATTCTCTACCTCTGGGATGGAGCTGTTTGCCACCTTTTCCCCTCCACTTCCTGGAAACTGGACAGAGTTGTCTCCCTCTACTGGCCGACGGGAATAGTGAGCCCCAGAGCAAGATGTTTAAAAAGAAAAGAAAAGAAAGAAAGGCATTGTGGCAGGAGGGGGCGCCAGAGAGTACGAACCCAGAGCTGGGCAAAGACCGCAGCCAGCACGTGCCCGTGTCACGTGAGGAGAGTCAGTGGGCTCCGCGGTAATAGTCACACGGGAGGACGTGGTGTTACTGCAAAGATGGCTCCAATCAGCACCTCTTGATCCGCAGCTCCTAGGTAGTCCTCCGGGCTCGGCCTCATCTAGTGCGAAAAAACATTCATGCAAATTCAGAGGCTTTTTTGAGAGAGTCTAAAAACAGCTCTCAAACTTGGCAGCTGCTGCAGTGCGATCTCTCCGCGCTCGTGCAGAACGCGCGGCTGCCTGGATGAAATTTCTAGGAAAGCCGTGGGGCGCTGCGCGGGCCCGAGGGACCCCCTGAGTCAGCAAGTGGCAACCCGAGCAGGGCTTGGCGGAGCCACAACGCGAAACAAAGCAAAGGGATTGCATCAACCGGAACAGACTGCTAGCTGTCCCTCGGGCTCGGGGTTTCTTCGCAACTAAAATGGGCATAATAACTAGTAATTGTTAATAATAACTGTCATGTTAATATTAATTACTGGTGCTTACTTTAATATATTACCTTTCATAAGTGTAAATTATTAAATATTAATAATATACTTGTAGAGTTGTTGTGAGATAATATATGTAATGCTCCATAATTTCACCCTCAACATTTGCAGCGTACTTGACACTGTCATAGGTTTGTTTTTTGGTTTTGGTACCAGGGATTGAACTCAGGTGCTTGCACTTGCAAGGCAGGCTGCAGAACCACTGAGCTAAATCCTGGCCCTGTAATAGGTTTTTAATCTAAGAGTGTTAATTAGATTCTTTAGTCTTTTTCTTTTTAAGCCATCTTTGTTTCATATGTGATATATTATATATTATATATTATATATATTATATATTATATATGTTATATATGTTATTTATTATATATTATATATGTTATATATTATATATTATATATAGCTTGGTTATATTTAATGTATAAATATATGTAAAGTTATATTATATATATTTATATATATCTTGAGTTTTTTAGTCAATTTCTGATTATTGAAAGTAGAATTTGAAGGAATCTAAGCTTTTTAAATCAATGTACTTAAACAACTCAAAATCATCCTCTGCTTGGTGAGTCTCAGACTGGTGCTGGAATCTTTTTACTTCGTGGGCCTCTGCATGCAAAGCAGTGAGCAGTTCCTTAGTGCTGAGATCTAAAGAAGCAGCAGCTGCTTTATTCCTTTCCACTTCAGCTACACAAAAACAGCACCACAGGCACATTTCCCTCCAGTGTAAAGACAAGAAGCATCTCTTCTCCCTCTGAGAGTTGATTCCACCCTGAAGGCCTTCCAAGTCCCTGGGGTCACCGACAATGCACAGTTCCTTATTTATTTGGGTTATATTTATGCATCATAAATGCCAATTGCAGAGGGACTATGATGTTATTAGAACTCAGTTCTACTTGCAATCATTACAATTATTTTGTGCTTTTATTTTCACCACCAGTCACTCTATGATTTCCTCTTCTCCTTTCATATCACCTCTGTTGGAGTTGACATATGGTATGATTAGCCATTTCACAAACCTACTTACTACCACCCCAGGATGCCTCAACACCTTAAACTTCTCCCATTATCCCATTCTTCATCTCCCTCTCCCTTAAACTTCTTGCTGCTTCCTAGATTTCTGGGTTACCTAGTATCATAAAAAACCTAGAAGACATTGAGACTGGTTCCATTCCAATACTTTATTGGGTCTACTGATACTCATATCTAGTTTCATTCACCCTTAATTAATCTATCATTCAACTTCCCAGAATTTTTTTCATCTCTTTCATTTTCCTTAATTCTGCCTAGTTCCCCACTTATAGCAGATGACTTCATTACCTGTTTCACTGATATTTCATGTTTTATTTGAGCAATCTCAAATTCTCTTCCTTCCTCAACATCTTAGTGTATCCTTTCTCCTTCTCTTCTTTGTCCTCTGAGATTACTACCTCAGCTGAGCTCCTTATCCAAGCCTTCCTTCCTCCAATGCTGTGCTCATCCATCCTTTATCTCCCTCTCTTGCCATCTTCCATCTTTCTTTTTGGGTTGACATCTCAGCTTTTCCCTTTAGGACCTTCTCTAAGAAAACCTTTACTTATCCTAAAGTCTTATCATCTCCCTCGCCCTCTACAGTCTCACTGTCAAATTCTTTGCAAGTAGAATGAAACCAATCATCCATTAGTTTTGCACCTGCTCTTCTTGCTTAACTTTCCCCATCATGTGTTGCCTTGTCTCCCTCCTCCTGCCAAACCTCTCTAAAGGTCATCAATGATTTCTTAATTACTGAGTCTCCAGCCAATTTTCCTATCAATCTGCTCTCTCCTGCTGCACTTTATGTTGATATGGAATATTCCTGTCTTTACTCCCTGATGAAATACTCTTTTGATCTCTCCTTATCACTTTGATCACCCTGTCTCCATTATTGGCTCCACTTCTTCCTCTATTCTCCTAAATTTAGGTTTGCTTAGCTCTCCTATCTCTTTATAGTCTCATATAAATAGCTATTTTCATTACTTCACTTACCACTGTATATTGTTTCAATATCTGAAACCTAAAATACACAAAAGAAGATCCAAGATCCATCATTTTTTCTCCCTGAATTGCTGTTCTATCTTCTTTATAACTTTCACCATATATATAGTGATATGACTTTTTAAAAAATTAGCGTATAGTTTTCCCTATCTACCATGACTAGAGTGACCTTTCCTCCTTTCACTTGAATCTTGTCATCTGTCAAATCCAATGCCAGAATCAGATGCCTCCCCGTCACACTGCCCTATATCAGTCCCTCCTTCCCTCTCACTATAATCATTTTTGCTATCATTTTTCCTATTTCTTCCCATTCCATGATTCCTATTCTACCAGATTAATTTTATATTGCTTTACTTACTACTTTCAGTTACTTATCTGGGCTGGGGATTTAGCTCAGTGGTTCCAGTGCCTGCCTCAGCTACTTATCAACTAAGTCCAGACATCTTACAAAGAACTAAAGATTACTTACTTAATTTACCTTTCCAACATCCACCATCATTTCTCTAAATACATTCAATGTTTAGATAAAATAAATTATTCAATTTCTCTGAGGCCTGAAACTTTCCTACCTCTCTGATTCATTCAAGATGGTTTCCTACAAAGAATGTTGTGCTTTTTTTTTTTGGTACCAGGGATCGAACTCAGGACCTTGCGCTTGCGAGGCAGGTGGCGGAACCACCGAGCTAAATCCCTGGCCCCAGAATGTTATGCTTTTGAATCACTTCCTGTTGAAGTCTTATCTTTGCATCAGGGGCTGTTTTAAATATACCTTTTTCATCCGTTACTGTTTGGGGCATAACCTCTCATCCTGTTTATCTTACTCTCAATCTGCTTAATGTCACAACCATTTGTGAGTGTGCCATCTGTTCACCAATATGTTTTATCCTCACTGTAAATGGTGAGCATATTTAATACTATTTCCCAAGTATTTTGTTAGGTTCTACAGATTTATAGATGAATGGAAATTAATTTCCTGTGAAGTTCAGATCTGATTATCCAGAAGGAAACTTCCTGGGCAGACTTCTCATTCACTCACAAGGTCTTCTTAGGGAGTGGAGAACACAGAGAAAGTGGGGTCATCTTCCACTATAGCAACAGGGAGAGTGTTCCCAAATCCTCTTTCGGGAATTCTGAATGCAAATCCTTGCTCCTGAAAGGAGATCTCAGACTAACAGTGGAGACAGACCCCAAAGCACTCAGTTATAGGGTGCCTGACAAGAATAGAAGTGTGTGATATGGGAGCTGTGGGAGGCATCACCGCTGTGGCGTGGAAGCAGGAAAGGATAGGTCTGAGGCAGGATGAGGACCTTGGCAACCACTCAACTCAGTCAGGAGTTCTCAGCATGACCTCACTCACCACTTTGAAATACAAAGTTCAGCACTATGGCTTTGCCAAACACCGGGCATGGTCATGTTCTCTTGTAGTTACTTTAGAAGCACAACAACTCTTTGGAGTTATGCTATTGTTTCAGAAGTTCTGGTGATGGAAGTCCTTCTCTTTTTTCCTTTGGATTTTGAAGTATGGCATTGGGCCCTTCCTGGCCATATGACTTCTGGGAAAATGTGGGCCCATGAGAGGGGTGATTGGGAGAAATCAGAGAGTAGAAAACAAAGACCTGGTAGTTAGGCCATGCATCAGTTGAGTGGTCAAGTCATTTAACTTTTCTTGAATTTAGTTTTCTGGGAGAGAGGGGTGAGAATGAAGATTGCATTAGTGCCAACTATTTGTGGAAAAGTAATAACAAAGTAATATACATTAAGATTACACTAGGGCCGGGGATTTAGCTCAGTGGTGCCTCTGCCTGCCTCAAAAGCACAAGGTCCTAATTTCGATCCCCAGTAACCAAAAGAAAAAAAAAGATTACACTAAGTGCCAGGCAGATATATGTGTTTACTTTATTCAATCTTAATAAATAGCTATGAAGTAGGTAGTAGTATTTTTCTCATTCTGTTTCAAGACCCTGAGGCTCAGAGGAGTTAAGTACCTAGCCCAGTAGACTATCCAGGATAAGCCTGTTTGACCCTGGAGATGTCACTCTTTCCATCGCTCCACCGGGCCACTCCAAATCTCAACCTTACTCGACAATGGCAGTGTCATTCAGTGAAAAGTGGCCTCACTAAGAACTATAAGAATGCCAACTGTATCTACAAGGTGATTCTCTCAGAACACCCACTGACCCCAGTCTTTGGGAAATTCTACTCATCCTCCCCAGGTCACTCTCAACTATTACCTCTTTCAAAACTTTACAAACTGTCCCCTTTTCTCAGCTCCAAATTCATGACTCTATCTTTCAGGCCACAGCAATACAATAGTTCTTATCACAATTCTAATTCACAGTTATTGCTAAAGACAAAGTCAGAATTCAGGACACTGTGGCACATTCCTGTAATCCTAGCACTCAGGAAACTGAGGAAGGAAGATCATAAATTTAAGTTTGAGATCAGCCTGAACTCCATAGTGAGACCTTGTTTTCAAAAACAAACAAAGCCAAAGACTTGTACAGTACCTGGCATAGAATAAGCATCAGTAACTTTTCTAAATGAGGTCTAACAATACACAAATCATTTACTCTCCCAGATACCAGATTTTGCCATCTTTAAAGTAGATGACTCGTCTCTTGAATCTCACAGATATGTCAGGATGATTCAATGAATATGTTCTGTGTCTTAAAAATAAAACTATTTTATTAGATGGGGCCAAACAGTTGTTCTTATTACAAAAAAATCAACAGAAAGAAAAAAGAAAGCAAAACAAATTTTAAAATACAGAATACATTAGATTTTCTGACATCTCTTTTCTTGAATTTTATATTTTCCATCACACTAGAAGTTTTGTGAGTAAAAGTATTATCCTTACTCTTTCCTCATACATAAATACACACATATACAGTAAACATAGACAACACTCATCTGAGAACTTCCCATTCACAAACTTCCTGACTGGCTTGCATAAGAAAATATCTTTTGTAGTGGAGATCTTCTAAGAAGGACTTAAATCCTTACAGCGTTGGAGACAAGGGCCCTGGGTTTGAGTCGTGGTTCTGCCATTTGCTCTCAGTAACTAAGTCATTTAACTTCTTGTATTTATTTCCCTCAAAAATGAAAAAACAATAATTTTGCCCACTCATTAAAACTTATGAGGATTAAAGGAGTTACTCCAACTAAACACATACCATTATTCTGGCAGCAAACTATGTTCTCAAATAGCATTATGATGAAGATGAAGATAATGTTGTTGGTGATGGAAATAATAATAGAGGTAATAATAAGTCATGAACAGTTGATTAAATCTCATCATGCTGAAATTAATAATGAAGCACATCTCTAAAAATTTAAGACATTGTCTAAATATATACCTAAATCTTCCTGGTCTGCGGAACTTGACAGAGCCACACTTACAATCTCCTTTGTGATTCTAGCAACTCAGGAGTCTAGCAATTAGAAAGTGAGAATTGGTTCAGAAAGGGTCAGTGACTCAGTTGGACTGGAACAAGGTCTCCTGTCTGCCACCTGGCCTCATTTTGTGGTTTGTCTCCTTCTTCAGTGATGTTTCTGATTAGCATTGAGTTGTTCCTGTCCCAAACATAAATAGGGTTTAGATAAGGAGCAGAGTTTTAATAACAACACTTAGTTCTCCAACACAGATTTCCCTTCCACCTGTCCTAACAGATCCCTCCATATGCATGCCAGAGATGCACAAAAATAGTTATGTCATGTTAACAACAATACTTGAAATATATTATAAATTTCCTCCTGGAGAACTTAAAGTCTTCATCACCCGTGATATTTTCTTTATTTTCATTCACATGCTTGGATTATAAAAATTACCTATTCACAATGATCTCAGGAGGCATAACCATAGCCTTCCTAGAGATCAGTCAAGGGGAGTGTGACATCAACTTTGTGCACAGGTGCTTTTATGGGGATGAAGGGGGCACTTCCGGGTACCAGGAAAGCTGTGGCTTCTCCAGTCATTCAGATGAAATTCAATACATCTCAACAAACATGTGTGGTTCCATCTTACCCATCAGATTCTCTGCCATGTGCAAATCCAGGAAGGGATCAAATGGTCTGATAATCATGCTGCTCTTCCTGCTCTAATCCCAGACTTCCCTTGGCTAATGACAATACCACACAGCTGGCCGGCAGCACTACAGAGTGAGTGGGGAGCCTGATATCTCTGTCTCATATATACACTTTGGCCACAGTTTAAAATAAACATGTCTTCCCTCTCCTTGTCCCATGAGGTGTGCACTATTTTTCAAAATCCATTTAGAATAGTGAAAGCAGGTCACTTGATTCACCTCGGTTGGGCTCTGATTTCTGCAGCTTGACTCTTAGTTGAGGTATGGATTTGTCTGGAAATGGTTCTCTTGTCATTCTTCTATGCTTCGTGAAGGTTCCCCCAGTGATTCACAGCATCTCCCCAGTCTCACATTCCACTGGGCCTCCTTACTATCTTCAATCTGTGGATAATATGGCTTTACCAAGATCAAGATGTATAGATTAAGGTCCCATTCTTCTATTATTATAATTATTACTACTATTTCACACCACAGATCAAGCCAGGACCTCAGCACTGAGCTTCATCTCGAGCCCTTCAGTACTTTTTAAATTTTGAGACAGGCTCTCACTAAGTTGCTGAGTTGCACAGAGTTGGCTTGAACTTGCCACCCTCCTGCCTCACCCTCCCAGAGTGCTGTCGTTACAGGTGTGTACCACTGTCCCCAGCTCCATTCTTTACTCAGAAAATCACTGCCACTACTCCTGTCTCTCATTCTTTCTATGAAGCAGGTAGTAGTATTTTTCTCATTCTGTTTCAAGACCCTGAGGCTCAGAGGAGTTAGTCCCTTGCCAATCTTAGTGAAATGAGTTTCTTCCCTCTGCAAAACTAAGCTCCCTGTGCATATCTGAGATGCCAGTCTTCTGGACCAATCATTTTGTCTCCTCCATCTCAAAACTTCTGAACACCTCAGGCTCTGTACCATCATCTTCCTCAATCTTCAAACATAATTATCTTGAGTCCCTCAAAGGAAGAGTGTCCTTCAGGTCTGAAAGCTCTCTTTCCTTCTGGCCACTGTGGTGCTGAGTCTGGCTGAACCTTCTCCTATTTCTCTAACGACTCCTTTTCTGTGCCCTGTATTGATCCTGGCTTTAGCTCTTCACTCCTTCTGCATTACTCTTAGATCTTCATCCATTCATTTTTTTGTAGATTTGCGTTTTCTAGGAAGATGACCTAGTACCTGCCTGGCACCAATCTAGGCAGGGGAACACAGCAGCAAACAGAAACAACAAGGTTGCTTTCATGGAGAAGAAATATCCTGATGGGAGGAGACAGAAAATAAGCAAGTACATAAAGTAAAAAAAAATAAATGTTGACAGTGAAAAAAAGACCTGAGAAACAAACGGGATAATGAGTAAAGTAGTTGCAGGTGAGGGAGGCGAGCAGTAGCCAGTTTAGGGCCGGGAAGGCAGCGGAACCACTGAGCTAAATCCCCGGCCCTGGTAGCCAATTTAGAAAAAATGACCAGCACATTTGAGACCAGACCAAACTCGCAAGAAACCAGTTGCAGAATGAAGAGCATTCTAAGCAGAGGGGACACTGGGTGACAACACTAAAATAATAATAGTTGGGAAAATCTTGATAAGTGTGAGTACATTTTTTATTAAGTGCAGTTGGAACATTGTAGACAAGACAGAGAGCAGCAGACCTGTGTGGAGAGAGCAGCCATGGCTCAGGGCCAACCTTGCCAGGCCATGGGGAGAATTCCAGATTTTATTTAGGTGCAGGGAAATGCAATGGGAGGGCTTTATGCAAAGAAGCACACTTGGCTCCATGTGCACAGGTTCTGCATCCATGAATTCCACTAACTGTGGATAGAAAATATTCGGGAAAAAATAGGGTGTCTGTATTGAATCTGTACAGACTTCTTTTCTTGTCATTATTTCCCAAACAACATAGTATAACAACAATTTACATACATTGCATTAGGGATTATTAACAACCTAGAGATGACTTAAAGTGCATGGAAGGATGTATGTAGTCATGTGCAGACAGTATGCCACTTTATATAAGGGACTTGGGCATTTTCGAATCTTGGTGTCTGGCACCATTTCCCCATGGACACCAAAGGACAACTTACAGAATATAAAAATTGTTGAGTATACTGTTTGGAAAATAGTTTCACCCATCAACTGTAAGGACAGGATGGTCATCAAGCTGGAAAAGGCCAAACAAACACCAGCAAAGAAGGATTGAAACAAAAATAGCTGCAGAAATGTCTTAATCATTTTAAATATAAAAACTCTTAAAAGTCAGGCATGTTGGCGCATGTTTGTAGTCACAGGTACTTGGGAGGCTGAGATAAGAGGATTGCAAGTTCAAGGCCAGCCTGAGCAACGTAGAAGACTGTCTCAAACAAACAAAGCCAATGTATTTCAGGAAACTTCAGGTATTTGCACAAGTGCCTGAGAACCACCATCAAAAATCAAGGAAAACAGCAGATGATTGAAGAGAACAAAAGCTGTTACTTTTAAGAGAGGGGAGGACACGAGAAGTGGCTAATAGGAATCAAAGGCAAAAAATGTCTTTTTCCAAAACCTCTTCTAAAAGCCTCAAAGTCACCATTAAAATAGGGTTGATAAACAGAAAACATTACAAATATTGAGAATATGTATAAATGGACCTAAAATTTGTAAAGTGAAGCCAAACTGATGTGGTAGTTTGGATGGCGGTAAAATCATCAGACCGAAAAATTTCAGTCACTCTATGTTTCCCAAAATTGGTGAGACTTTCAATAAAATCATAGAATCCCAAAGATGTCTAGAACATGGCCACATTCTATTCCAGATTTCTAACCTCTAGAATATTTTTCTCCTAAATATTCCTGTTATTGGATAACAATTGTTTGTACACAACAAAAGGTACTTCATTCCATTTTGGAACTGTTTAAAATGTATTGCCGAAAATTTGTTCCCTGTAAATGTAGGTGATTGATCCTACTGCTTTCCTATGGATTATTACAAATCTACTTCCTCTCACGTATGGCTTTTATTTAAATTTTCTAAATGTGTTGTGCTTTACATTTGGGAAGTAGAAAGATGTGTTTGAGTGTTTATGATTGAGCAATCGTACTAAAGAAGTTTAGTTAGTGGCTCATTGTCTAGGTAGAGTGAGATTTTAGGACTCTTTGTTTTTATTTTTTCTATTCATCTTTTTAAAAACACAAGGTGGATCAAGTGATTGCCCAGTCCAGAGATAAAAGAAAGCTTAAAAGAGAGATATATGGGGTGATTGGGTCACAACTCAATAAAAAATTTTAACAGAATGATACAGTACTTGGTTGAAACCAATAAATTTTAACCACAGTACATGCAAAGTTTCATAATAAAATTTCCAAAATATACTGTGCAAGTACAAAACGATTCTGCAACAGGTCAAGTGAAAAATACTATGGGATTTTAATTGAACACAAGCTCATTATGACTAAGAAGCAACTCAAGTGTGTTTAAACAGATACATCCTCAAGAGAGTATGGCCACGATCCACTGGATTTATCCTGACCAGACCACCCAAGGAACAGTGGTCACTTTGAGAAGTATGTTGATAAACTAACAATCCTCCTGAGAAAGTGACCAGGAGGGTGGCTTAAGATCAAAAACTACTAGAAAATAGTGAACACTGGAAGTAACTGAGGAAGCTTAGCCTAGATTTTTTTTTTAAAAAAGTCTGGTGGTAGAAATAATATCAGGAGCAGAAGAATATTAGGGGAAGAAGGGTGTTCAGAATTCAACTGAATTAAAGAACTTCCTTAAACATTAAAAGGGAAGAACTTGTAAGGTAGTAAGCTCTCACAAAGAAAAAGGGCAAGCATGTTTATGAGGAAAGTTGCGGGTGGGGTGGGATGTGGATTGGAAAGGAGGTTAAGTCTACTTTAACTTCCCATGCAAGTATAATACAGCATCCTGCAGGAGTTCGTACCCGAATAACATAGTTTTTGGCCTGGAGGCTCCCTGCCCAGGAAGATCTCATAGGTGACACTCTGTTGCTGTGTGTGACGTGCTGGAGGGATTGCTGCCTGTTCACTTAGGCTCAGCTGTTAACTCTGCGTTCCCTTCTGGAACATCAGTGCTAAGCTTCCCCTTTTGGCAAGAGAACAGGAGGTAATGAGGAGAGGGTGGCGAGGCCAGGCCTTTATACTGATCTTTCTTTATTCATCTCTCATTTCAGTTCCAGGCATTCCTAATCTGTTATGTCAACTTGAGTTTATAACTGAGTGTTAAAGGTTTAGGTTTCCCTTCCAGATTGGGCGGGGACACTCTAACAGCTGCTAGGACTAGAGAGTGGCTAATAGGGAAGACGCCAAACCACAATCAATCTGCTTTAATTTTTTTTTTTTTTTAAGTGCAATAATAGGGCCGAGGATTTAGCTCAGTGGTTTCGCCGCCTGCTGCGCAAGCGCAAGGACCCGAGTTCGATCCCTGGTACCAAAAAATTAAAAAGTGCAATAGGAGGGCTGTGCAGAAGCTGGAGAGGGAAGGATGCCTCTGACCCCAACCCCACGCTTCTCTTGGCTGACATTGGAATCACCTCTCAGGGAGTGTGCACACGCGAACAGGTGTGCCTCACGGTTCCGCACTTGGACTGTCTTGCTGCGTTCGTCGTGATGGGAATCAATTAGTTAAGGCTAGACAATGGCTGGACAAACTATATTAGAGGAGATGGGCTCGGGGGGGGGGGGGTAAGAAGCCAGGAGCCACATACAGGGCAGATGACATCACCGCCTGAAAGAGATCTGGCCCTCCCCTTCCCGGAGCTACAGGCCGGGACGTCTGTGCGGGGCAGGAGTGGGGTGGCCGCCTGCAGGGTGTAAATTGCAGGAAGGTGGTGCGCGGTGGCTCTAGAGAGGTTTAATGGGCGCGAGAGGGAGTCCGGGAGAGGAAGCCAGCGCGCCAAGAGCTTCCGCGGCGGGAGGTGTTTGCGCTGCGCCCGGCTCCGCCCCGCTCGGCGTCGCGCTCGACCCTGGGAGGGGCACGCCGGTTTGGGGGTGGGGAGTGCGCGCCCAAGGGGGAGGGTCCGTGGTAGCCGTGGGGCGGAGAGCCGCCTGCGCACACGGCCCGGGGGCCTGAGAGGGGCCGCAGATTCCTGGCGACCCAGGGACGGCGTCCCGCATGATCCACGGGCGAGTCCGGGGAAGGGGCACCCCCTCTCCACGCAACCTCCCCTCTGACATCGCCAGGCCAACGGGACTTAACATCTTCCCTCCTGGGGAGCCGAGGGCGGCGTGAGCCCGACCGACGTGCACCGGATTCTGTAGCCCTGACGGGCGGCCCGGGTGGCTTCTTGTGGCGGGACACGCCCAGCGGGAGAAGCCGGGCGGGGCGGAAGAAGCCCGTGCTCCCGATCTCGAGGATCCTAGTCGGAGAGTAGCTGTTCCTAGGGGAGGCAGAGGTGAATCAACATGGACCCCTTCGGCGGCGCAGCGTCTTAGCGCCAGCGTGTGACACCCGGCCTTGCAGAGCGTGTCGGGGCACCAGCTGGATTGTGAAGTTCCGGGGTGGGCGGGGAGGCTACTGTCCGTGGTGCTGAGCCGGATCCCAGCAGCGGGCTCCAGGGAGAGAGCGCGGAGCTGGGGATCAGCTCCCTCGAATTGGGGAGATCTGCGTGGTAGCTTAGAGCTGAGAGACCCGCCCGGCTGAGAGCGCGCGCAGAGCTTCCCCAGGCAAGGCGATTCGCCCTTCTTCCTGTCAGAAAGTCGCCCTTCGGGGCAGTTCGTCCCGAAGGGTTTCCTCGAAAGAATCTGAGGGCACAGTCCTTGACTGAGGGAATCTCTCTGTTTAGCCCCGGAAGCCACCTGCTGAGAAGGATGCCGGCCTTCAACAGTTTGTTTCCCCTCTCTCTCGTGCTCATCTACTGGGGTAAGTACCAGCACCCCGCTATGCGAGCCGGAGATGACAGTGATCATGCTAATAATAATAACACTCATTGATGTCGTTGGTTACAAAAAGGAGCTCTGGTTGCGTTCCTCCGTGCATGTCTGCCAGGCATGGATTCATATGGGCTCTCATGAGAGCTGGGATTTTGACATTGGAAAGGTGCCTCCCCATAGCCTTGGTGCTTTATTCTCCCGACCTTCTGGTGGTTTCCCTACCCCTCTTCGTATCCCGATCATTCTTATTTTCCTTTTGTCTCTTTGCTAAAAGGGAATGTAGTCACGTATCATATATATATGATATCTCTCTTGCAGTTGCATATCATTTTTCAGTGAGGAGTCAGTTCTCCTGGAAAGCTGACGGGGTCTTCAAATACATTATTTTCTTTATTAAAAAAGAAAACCCAAATCTGGCTGCATGAATTTTGAGTGTGAAAATACTTTGTTGATCCATCTTTTAATTTTAATAATGAGTGGAAAGAAAACAGGCTTTAGCTATTTGCTGCTGTGTGTTAAATAAATAGGCAACTGGGAAATGCATCTTTTTAAAATGGACACGTGGAGCCAAGGTATTTTGGAGTTTGGGAATGTGGGCTGTATGCCCTCAAAGGTGAGTAGACTGGTTTATCAGCAGTGAGAGGCCGAGACGATCTTCTCTCTCCAAAGAAGGGTCTCCTACATTTGCAACAGTAAGGCTAAGCAGAGCAGTGCCAGGGATGAGCTTGGAGTGGGACGCCTAAATGTATACCAAGGGAATTAAGAGTCTGAGAGATAATATCAGAATGTGTGTCAGTATGTGTCTGAGTGTGTGCACTAGCATATGTCTAAGCAGTTAGTATGGACATTTGAATGGATTGGTGAGAATGTTGGAGTGTGTGTGTGTGTGTGTGTGTGTGGTGCAGTTCTGGGCCTCTGTCCTGCTGTCTCTGACCAGATCGTCAGATCGAATATAGGTGCTCTTCAGCTGACGGATTGCTTTACAGAATCTTGGCTACCTTCCTTTAAAATCAATGAAAAAGATAATTGGATTGTGCTCACCTCCCTTAAGGAAAGTAGATATGTGGGATTCTGCTCCTGTGGTTGTCATGAAACTCAGTCTGCCTGTGCAGTGGCAGATATGCTGATGAGAACTGCCTCTTTGCCTTGGCCTCATTTTGGGAAGCTTCAGAGAAGAACTGTAGCTCCAGCATTATCTGGATGTTGTGTGTGATCAGAGGTAGAGCCAAGCTTCCTGTTGAACAAAATGCCTTCTGAGACAGGCTAAGAGGGATGAGGAGGGAGGGTAATGCTAGCCCCAAGGGCAGGCTCGCCGCCATACATCCCCAGTAGGGTACACCAGACTTGGAGATGATGCAGACTTAATAAGTTCCCAATGAGCTCACCTGCCTTGAAGATTAAAGCTGAGATTTTCTCCAGAGAAATACTAGGGTTGTGAAGCTTAGGGGAGGTTAGTCTGGCAGCATAAGAGAAGGTGTAAGTAAAGCTGAAGTAGAGGCTGTCTTCCCAAACTCTTAAGTCTTTAGGGTTCCTGCCTGAATTCCAGTGGGGAGTAGGGAGCACACTATTGTTCAAGAATTTTTTGAATGACATTTACAAGCCCTGGGTTGGAGTCTCAGCTCTGCCTCTATCTCACTATGAGACAGCCTCATAATATCTGGTTCCTTATATGTAGAGTTTGAAAGTTGGCACAGATATCTAACATCCTTTTCAGATTCACAACTGAATGATGGGCAATATTTACAGAATATTTCTGGAACTGGCAGAGTGCTCATTCCCACCCTGCCACCAAAAAGCTTTGACAAAACTGTGCACGTTACACCGTCCTTGCTTACCTGCACATTGGCTCGCCAAACTGAAAATCTTCAGAAGGGAAAGAGAAGAAGTTCAGGATGCCTGGTTGTTTTATGTAAGAGAAAAAGCCTCACTTACAAATGCAATTTTATTTGCATGTAATTCTAATATTAGAAAGAGCTTAGCTCAGACTTACACTCCCTTTTCGAGCTGATTTTTCACCCCTCTCAATAGGGAGGGAAAGAATCTTCCCCATTTACTTTCTGTATTTACTTTCCCCATTTACTTCCCTTATCTCCCTTATTAAAGCATATAATAATAATAATTTAAAAACCTGTGTTGGCCCGATGCTTCACAATTCACAAAGCAATTTTCAATCCGTTAGTTCTTTTGGCCCCCACATCAATCCTAGGGAGTAGTTGGGGGAAGGAATGTTATTTCTAGTTTAGAAATGAAAAAATGAGCTCAGAAAAGGGAAAGGACTTGGTGGAGAACTCGTGTCTTCTTGTTTCAGTCTTTTGATGCATCTTCTAGCACCTTTTATGGACATGTTCTGCCATGAGCAATTGCTGCCTTCCCATTTCCCTCCTAAGTTCCCTCTCCTCCCCACCCCACCATCCCCTTTCTTAGGGCCTCACCAATTCTTCAGCTCCTAGTGCCTTCTCTGCTTTTCCTCTCCAGGCCTATTCTACCACAGTCCCCTCATTAAGGACTTTTTCCTCTTCCCCAGTAGTACTTCCTGCATCTCATTCTGTCAAGGCCCTGCTAAGTAACTAGCTAATCTGTTAGAACAAGTCATTTCAGGATGTCAATATCTAAAAATAACTTCATTTATGACCCCCTTTTGGAAATACTTCTGTTCTAATTAAAACCTCTATAATATCAATGCAAAGGAAGCAGTTTAGAACAAGCTTAGGAGGGGCAATTTGATAATAGCAAAAGAAGAGAAAAATTTGGAGGTAGTAGAGGAATTGGTTCTTCTTAAACATAATTGTCATTAATGCATCATCTCCTTTTTTTATAAGTTTCCTCATTATTACTGTGGAAATTGAAGAGGAGTCTAAAGGTCAAATGATTTAGCCAACATTATTCTGGGAGTTTATCATTTATAGTCAGCATGTGGGTTGAGCTCCTGCCATATGTACAGTTCTTTCTTGGCTACACAGAGGACATCGTAGAATGGTATGCTGGAGACTTGGGGGTGGAGAAACAGACTTCGTCTCTTCATGGAAGCAACAAGAAGTCATATTGCAAAGGACAAGCAAGTGGGATGGCCATTTTGCAATGTTGTATGTACTATGCAAGACCTTGGGAGCAGAGTTCTCCTGCCTTGAAACTGGACTTTGGCTGGAAGAAAAGAAGTAGTGGGGCTTGTTCTATGATGATACGTTGGATTATTATTCATGAAAAGAGAAAGACTGTTCTACATTCACCATCCTGACTGCTTAGATTCCACCTTCCTTCCTTTAACTGTCATCCTGCAAATGATTCCCTTTCAAACCCTAGTAGCTCTACTATTACCTTCACTCAAGCAAAACCATCTCCCAGTCTGACCACTGTCCCAGTCCCTCCACCCCCTCAGTACTGGGGATTGAATCCAGGGCCTTGTGCTTGTTAGTCAAGTGCTTTACCACTGAGCTATGTCCCTGGGCCTTTTTAATTTTCCCAGTAATGGGAAATAAACCTTCTTTTTATGTTGTGTTAAACTTTTTTTCTTTTTGGTACTGGAGTTTGAACCCAAGGTATTCATGCTGAGGTATATCTCCAGCCCTTTTATTTATTACTTTTATTTTTTATTTTGAGACAGGGTCTCAATGAATCTCTAATTTGACCAGACTGGAACTTGCAATTCTTTTGCCTCAGCTTCCCAGAGTGCTGGAATTACAGGCATGTGCACCATGCCTGGATTCTCATAACTTTTGGAGTTGAGTACAATCAAATTTCTCTTTCACTTGCCAGGCTTCAAATATTTGAAGGCTGATTTCTGTGTCCACACTCAGTACTCCACAACCTTCCATCCATTCCTTACCACACTATCTGCAAGCCCCTTGCCATTGCCCATCTCTGGGTAGGCACTCACTGAACAACTTCCTTTTGTAAAGTGTGGCATCCCACTGATTCCAACAGTCCAGATTTGTTCTGAACACTTCAGAACTCCTCCTCTTTCCTTCTGTACACTGTACATCTGTTAATGCAGCCCACGTTTGCACTTATTTTGTTAGTAACTGTGTCCTAGTTTTGATTTATTCTGAATTTGCAATCTGATATATTTGCCTTCTTTAAGTAGACTTGGAGATTCTAGAAGGCAGGAAGTGTGAGTCCAAACCTCCATATCACAGGCAAGGTGTTCCACAGTCTGACCTCTCCAGATGTTTAAATTTGTCTCTCCTTACTCTGTATCAAGTCTTGCTTCATCATGAGGATCAGCTCACCATTTCCCTCACTGCTACCTCTACCAAGCATCAGAATCTCCCGTATTTCCATGAAACCCAGCTATGCCTATATTTCTCCATGGCTTCAGAGCACTGGGCACCTGAGGCTGTGAAGGACACACAGAGGCTGGCCTGGCATGGGTCCTGTCTGCCTTTCTTGGCTCATGTCTCAGCAGCATTCTATTCCTTTCTCCTAGGTCCAATCAGGAGTAACTAACCATGCCTCTTTGGGAACAGAGATATCACTAGTTTAGCACCCTCTGAGGTCTAGTTTAATCATAGTTAGATAAATGTCTACTGCTCGGTTATAAATGCCCCGGGGTCGTGGTTAGTGTTCTCTTCATTTTTGTGTCTCCAGTCTAGCATTGCACCTGGCATAGAGTGGATTTCAGTGAATGTGTGTTGAAAGATGATAGGTAGATGCATGCCTTGCCTCCCATCTAGACTAAGACTAGAAGAGTGGGACTCGAGTCTGTCTTGTGCTGCAACTGCACTGCTTCCAGGAGAAGGTTTCGGTCAGTGCTAGGTCATCCACATTTCCTCCATCTTGCTGTGTACCTGCTTTTAGCATGTACGCTTGGGAAACGTAGATGAGGGTGTCGACACATGGACATGTCTATTTCCAGGTTGTCTCACAGTTCTTCCTTCTCTGTTTTCTCTCCCTCCTTCCCTGTGGTTTGCCCCTATTCACACTGCCTGCTGTCCCTCCCCTGACCCTTATCCCTCTCCAGTCAGCGTCTGCTTCCCTGTGTGTGTGGAAGTGCCCTCGGAGACAGAGGCCGTCCAGGGCAACTCCATGAAGCTGCGCTGCATCTCCTGCATGAAGAGGGAGGAGGTGGAAGCCACCACTGTGGTGGAATGGTTCTACAGGCCCGAGGGCGGTAAAGACTTCCTTGTATGTCACACTACTGGATCTGGCCTTTCTTTAGCCTGTGCTGCTGAGTGTCTGGCTTCTGACAGTCTGGGGGATGATATCCTAGCACACAATGGCTCTTTCTCTTGCAGGCACTGACAGTTCCTTAGTAGATAACTAACAGCCCTAGTTTAGCCCAGCTTCTGTGCAGGGGAGGGTACATGGCCAGCTATAGGCAGCCCTGGTTACAAGTAGGGGAAGGAAGACAAAGAAGTGGCCATGGGGCCAGGGATTTAGCCCAGTGGTTCCACCACCTGCCTCACAAGCGCAAGGTCTCAAGTTTGATCCCTGGTACAAAAAAAAAAAAAAAAAGTGGCTGTGCATAGAGCCCACTGAGGACTAGGACTAGGCACCTGACTGGGTGTTTTGCATTCCTTTCGTCCTCCACACCATCCTATGAGATGGGTTAAATTAGTGGAGAAATTGAAATTACGTGAAGTGTCGTTATATGAAATAGCACAGGTTAGCTCTTTCAGCTCATAATCCCAGCAAAATAAGAATGACAGGGAGGAACCAGATTGATACTCAATTCACATATCCAGCACAGCCATGACTGTGGGTGAACTGTTTAGCTGGTTATATAATGGAGACTTGCTGTGCCCTGTCTCCCAAGTAGCCATGCCACCATCCTTCCTGCTAGGAATCCCCAGACCTTTCCAGGGTCTGGAAACTAGAGATTTGCTCCTGGTAGAGCAAGGAGACTCGGCACCTGGGCCATGGTCACTGTCGGTTCTGGTTGGTTTGTGCCAGTGCCAATGTTGTTATATATTTAGAAAACCACTTTGGAGATGACCATTATTGACACTGACTCTGGAGTCAGGCTGCCTGGGGTTGAGCCTTTGCTCCACTGTTGGGCTCTGTGTCCTTAAACATATTGTCCCACCTCTTGTGCTTCAATTTCCTCATCATAAAATGAGGGCATAAACTACAGGGTTGTAGGGTTGTTACCAGGACCCTGGGTTCTTATTTTTATTGCATTTAAAATAGTTCCTGGAATAAAATAAACACTGTGGTAAGTGTTTGCTAGAAGAGAGATAGAGACAGATAGATGGATGGATAGATAGATAGAACTGAGGTTCAAAGAGGTTAAGTTAGTAATAGCTTAGATTTGAGCTAGGTTGTCTGACAGCAGATCCAGGCCTCTTTTACAGCTCCACCTTGCCTCCCTTGGAGGATGTTTCTCCTCCACAAAGAGTTTTCATAGAGACAACAACAATTAAAATTGAATAGTGCTTCCTCTTCCTTTTAGATCCCTAAAGCTGAACTCATTTCTAACTCTAGGTTATATGTGGCATTTTAATTTAGGTTGGTTTCAATCAGATGCCAAGATGAGGACCAGCAGAGACTTCCCAGAGGCTGGCTGAGGCTTGATAGTGACACGTCAGTGAAGCTGAACTGAGGCTCCTGCCCAGCTTGCAGGAACCTGTATGTCTTAGTCAGATGTGCAGGGACCCATGGGCCTCAGACATGGTCATTCATGTACCAGCTGCCTGCACTCCTTCCAGGTCTGTCCAAACTGAAGAGAAGATGCAACTGAGGAACTGAAGTTTGCATTTAACTTCTAGGAATTTGAATTGGAATTGAAGTAGCCCCATGTGACTAGTAGACTGAACAGCACAGCTGTAGAGGGAAAACAAAGTGTGTCATGTCAGAGGGTAGAAGTGTCTGAGCAAAGAAATTTAAGAGACCAGGTTTCAGTTCTGATTCAACCCAGATCTAACGCCCTGCCATGTACCTCTCAGTTGGCAGCTTTCTGATCCAGCAACCTGGACTCCCTTCCCATGGCTCAGCACAGGCTGGCCCCTAGACCCTGATGGGCACCAGCTCAGAGAGTCAGGGTGTAAGGACACAGCTGTCAGGTGTCGTCATTGCTAAAGAAACTGCCTTTCCTGTTCTCTTCCCGGCAGCTTTCTTTCTCCCCTCTACTCCCCTGCTGTCTCCTTACCAGTCTTTCTTTCCCTCATTTTCCCCTCTTGGTCTGCTCTCCTTTGTTCCCACTCTTTCTACTCTTTGCACTCTTTCCTCCTCTCAAATTTCTTCCTGTCTGCCTCTTTCCTCCTCTTCTCTTTCTGTATCTCCATATCTTCATGCCTGTTGGCCTTTGTCCATTTTTCCATCTTGGCTGTCTTTCCTGACCTGTGCACCTCTTCCTCTCACTCTGCTATTCTGGGTCTTCTGGCTTCCTTGTCCATCTCCTCCTTTCTGTCCTCTCCTGGTTCTACCTGCTTCTGCTCTTCTACCTGCAGATCTTCGAGTATCGCAATGGCCACCAGGAGGTAGAGAGCCCCTTCCAGGGACGCCTGCAGTGGAATGGGAGCAAGGACCTGCAAGATGTGTCCATCACTGTGCTCAATGTCACTCTGAATGACTCTGGCCTCTACACCTGCAACGTGTCCCGGGAGTTTGAGTTTGAGGCGCATCGACCCTTTGTGAAGACCACACGGCTGATCCCTCTCCGAGTCACTGAAGAGGGTGAGGCCTAGGCACAGGATCTCTCGGGTATTCTGCTTTTTAGGGGTGTGGGGTGGAGGATATGTGGGACACTTGGAAGATGCAAAACCCATGTATTTGGACCCACCTTTTTCCAGCAGCCAGTTTCCTGCAAACTGCTTGACCACCTTGCCTTTTGGGGCCTTTACTTAAAGCAGAAAAGCTTAGCAATGACAGCAGAATGACCTATTCCTGGTCTCACAAAGCCGACACCTACTGATTCACTGAAACTTTTTCCTCTGGCCTGTATTGAATCCCTCACTCAGTTCAGAGAAGTCTTCTGTTATTATTTAGAAGTCATCTCTCCTGTCTGTAACCAATACATATCGCAAATACATATCCTGTGGGGCTTTCTGGAACACAAGATTTTCTGATACCATAGAATTTGCATTGTCTAGTAAATCACCAGGGGATGCTGATACGGTTGGGACCCCACTTTGGGAACTCTGAACCAACATTTGATAAGCTTTTTGTCTTTGTCTTTCTTCACAATAATCATACATGCAACCCCTTCCCCATCTGTGGCATCTCTACATAAATCCATTCTCAGCTGGGAGAAGGGGACAGACTTTTAGCCTCGTTGTCTTTAAAGTCTTCAGACTCCTTCAGCTGGTTCTTTGTTAATGCATGGACATTCTCTCAGCAACTTAACTCAATGTTTCTCTTGCAATCTGAGTCCCAAGTCTTGAAGGGAGACTTGGAAGGCACTGGTACTCGCACATTGCTTTTATGTTGCTGCCAGTGGTCTCAGAGACCTGCTGCTCCTAGCCCCATATTAATGATGCTTCATGTGTGTAACATGTGCATCTCCCTTTATGTGTTCTCACCCAGGCTGAACAATGATGCCATTTGGCTTAGCCTTTCTTATACGGTCTGTTTCCAGCATAGTCTTAACATTTTCATTGCGCTGAGATGCAGGATGGTGAGCAGCCCAGTGGTGCGGGCCATGAAAGAAGAGGTCAAGGTAAAGATAGGGCTTTTCCTAGAATAAAGATCTAGGAATTTTAACCTCTAGACTACATGGTGAGTTTGTGTCATGTCACTATGATAAAACAATGAAGTATAGATTGCTAGGTATTGAGACTGAGTGACAGAGAAAGAGACATATAACTAAAGCAGAGAGTAGGTCCATCATGAAGGTGCAGAACACTTGGGCCATCTGAATCAAGACCTGATGAATTACTTCCCCTCTCTGACCCTGTTTCCTCTTGTGTGAAAAGCAGGAGTTGAATGGGTAGCTCTCTAAGGGATGCATCTACTCAAAAGTTCCATTCTCTTCTGTTTACACCTTTTCCTCCCCAGGGAGGGGAGCTTGGCGCCCCCTCCTGTTCACCACCAGGAACTGTTGGCTAGTGCTTACCAGATCCTAGGAAGGTGCTTGTCTCCACTTCCTGCTCTCTCAGGCTTTGGCCTCCAGAGACACCTCAGGGGGAGGGGGCACAGCTGGTGGAAAAGTGTGACAAAGCTGAGCTAGTCCGCCCACTGGGCACCAGAGCAGGCCTTAGGTATGAGTTAGTACGTCTGGGGTCAGTCCTGGTATGTGTCAGTGGAAATGAACCCCTCGGGTACTTAGAAGGTGCAGTTCTTGTGCCCTTGTTTTGTGGCTAAGAAATCTGAGCTCTGCAGCAGTGAGGTGTTTGCTTAGGGACATGAAGCAGGACCAGTTTGCTTATTAGGTGAACCCTATTCTCTGCACATCTCTCCTTCTACCTCCATCCCCACCCCCTGCCACTTTTTCTCTTCCTTTTTCCTTTTGCCTCTGTGCCAGCCTCACCAGCTACTGCCCTCATGTTAGTTGGAGCTGTACATAACTTCACCATGACATGTCCCACCCATTCCTGTGGCCCTGGTTCTCTTTGTTCCAGGTGGAGTTTTCTTGGCTTAGGTTCTCACCTCCTCTCTCTAAGGAACCTGGGGCCTCTTCGCCAGAGGTGACTATGAATACTGAGGGTAGCTTTCTTTGTTATTACTTCTGGGCTACTGCAGCTAAGTGAAGATAGAATGCTGTAAGCCAAACATATAAATAATGTATTGGGCAGTACAAGCCCATGGCAAGATATATGAGGGCTGTGGCACTGTTATATACCTCATATTACGTCTATGACTTCCACCTCCATTTAGGAAGCTTGGGTGATCCTGGAGGCCTTGAACTGCTTCTCTGAACTGAAAGTCATGGCCAAAGGTCATTGCTGTACTTTCAACAAACAAGGCCTTGGGGATGACTCGGGCCCTGTAGGTAACTGCAGACCATGAATCTGATTTGCTGGGAGCTGGCAAGGGGAGAGGGTGCCACAACTTTCCTCCCTCTAGGAAGAATTATATATAATATCAGGATATTTGCCATGCATTATGTTTTATTAATTGTCATTTTTCTTCCTCACGAAACAGAGAAGATCAATATTTATTTATATTCACTCATTCAACAAATACTGAATAATTCAAATATTCCAAGATGAGACAGTAGGTTGATAATTGAAAAATAAGTATGAGCTTAATAAGCACACAGTTGGTAGAAAAAAGAAATATGCCACAATTTAACCTGAGCTTTCTTACAGTGGGCAGAGGAAAACAGGCATGGGTAAGGATATAATAACTGCCTGAGACTCTGAGCAAGGTTTCACAATGAAAGGGACCTCAGTAGAGTTTAGGAAAGCCCTTGGGAGGCTGAAAAGCAGAAGTTTCCGGGACAGAGGTAGCAGCAGGTAGGAGATACAATGTAGGAAGAGGGAAGGGGAGGAAGAAACTTCCACAGATTCTGATATATTGCAGTATATATGGGTTCTGGCCAACCAAATGAGGTGGAAGTGAGAGTCCTTGCAGGCCATGGCAGTGGAGTTTGGGCTTTTTCATGGAGCAGCATGGAACACTGATGGATTTTCAGAAGGAGCAGAATCCTATCTGTGTTTCAGAAGTAGAATTCTGAGGATAGTCTGGTTAATATGAGGTGTGATTGAAAAATACGGTGAATGCTTTTTAAAAATCTACTACTATGAAAGACACATTGCCATTAATCTCCCTCAAAATACTCTCCCTTGCTTCAAGCACACTTGTCCTATCATTCTTGCTACTTTCTGAAGCATTTTGGAAGTCTTTTTTGATGAGTGTCTTTAGTGGAGTTGTCATGGCTACATTGATGTCCTGAATTGATTCAAACTGTGTGCCTTTCCTGGCTTTTGGGGAAAAACTAGAAGTTGCACATTGCCAGATCTGGTGAATAAGGTAGATAAGGACATATTGTAATGTTTTTGTAAGCCTGCCTTGGCGTGGGATGTCACTCAGAAGTAGCAATGACTGTATTTTTTATCATTCCTCGTAAGACACTCACAAAAGAGGACTTCCAGAACTGCTTCAGAAAGTGGTCAGAACAATGGGATATGTGTGTTCCAAGTGGCAACTGGGGCGGTGGTGGTGGTGGTTTTGAGGAGCATTAATGGCAATATGTCTTCTACTGTAATTTTTAAAATTTAAACATACTGTGTTTTTCAATCACCCCTTGCACACTGAATCCCAGTACTCATTCCTGCTTGGGTTTGTGATGACCTGGAAGGCCTCATTTCTTCTTTTTTTAAAAAAATTAATTTAAGGCCTCATTTCTTATCCAGACTTGTAGAGAACATGCTCCTATCATTAGGTGGGTTGACTGGGTGTCCATGCATGCAATTTCCAATGTTCTCTCCCTGGGAACACCACCTCTATCTCAGAGGTCATAGAGGGTTAGAAGGTGTGTTCCTTACCTCTCTGTAGACTTTTACATCTCATAAGATAATAATATAATTATATATAATGTAATTAATTATTATGCTATATATTATTATTTTATGATTGATATTTTATTATTATTATTATTTGCTGATGCTGGGGATTGAACTCAGAGCCTTATACATGCCAGGATAGTGCTCTATCACTGAGCTTTACCACCATCCGGTACAAGATATTCTTTTTATTTTTTGGTACCGGGGTTCAAACTCAGGACCTTGTGCTTGTGAGGCAGGTGCCGGAACCACTGAGCTAAATCCCTGGCCACCGTACAAGATATTCTTAAATGCACTATCTAATGTGACATTCACAACAACCCTGCCTGGTATGAATTACAGTGAATGCTGAGACTCAAATAAGAACAGTGACTGTTTATATACCAGTAAATAGCACAATTGGGATCTATCTGTCTCTGTCACTCTGAGTCCAGGATTCTACTATTTCTTCTTCTACCTATCATTTTCCTTTATCCTGTCTCTAACAGCCAATGAAAGTCTGAGAAAGCTGATAGTCAGGAGAGATAGAGGATACAGCACATAGTTTCTTTGACATCTTCTTGAGTTCCTTTAGTCTCAGTGTTTGTTTAAGCTATACTTAAAAAGGGCTTCATATATATCTATGGCCCCAATAACAGCTTTGGCTTGTGGGAAGTACATTCTGAACCTCATTCTCCTCCTTGCAGCTGGAGAAGACTTCACCTCTGTGGTCTCAGAAATCATGATGTACATCCTCCTAGTCTTCCTCACTTTGTGGCTGCTCATTGAGATGATATATTGCTACAGAAAGGTCTCAAAGGCTGAAGAGGCAGCCCAAGAAAATGCGTAAGTCCAAAGATAATAATTACAGCTACCATCTTCTGAATGCTTGCTCTCACAGGTGAGGTGTTAAGAAATCTATATATATCCTCCACCTTCCTCCTTTTAACAACTAATGAGGTAAACACTATTATTATACCCATTTTATGGATAAAATACTAAGTCTGGAAGAGTTTGCCACTGTAGGAGGCCACTGTAGGAGGCAAACTGAGGTTTGAATTCAGGTCTGCTAACTCATGGCCTACATACTTAATCACTAAGGCAAAGACCATCAGCTGCCAGCACCACACCATAAAGTTAGCATTATTGTAAACATTTTATCAATGTTAAAGTAGGCTCATAGAAGTTTTGTAGTTTGCTGAGGCCAGATACATAGTGAGTGGAGAAACTAGGATTTAAACCAAGGCCTCCCTATTCCAAATGCCCCTGTTCTTTCTGTCACAGGCAGCTGTTTGCTCTACACCATGGAGTTTATGAGTTGATCTGGGCACTGCCCTTTATTAGCTAAAGGACGCTAAGAAATATGTTCCTTCCCCTAGAACAAGGTAGCAATTGAATACTCAAAATAGGGATTCTAATCTAATGTCTAGCTGTACCTTCACCACTTTCACCAAGACCCTAGATACTCAAGAGTGAGTACATGTGAGAAGTGATGGGGTCTATATAAGAGCAGGGGGCCTGAGAGACCAGCCTGTTGTTTGAGAAGAAGAAGAAAGAGAAAGAAAAAGAAAATGAAGAAAAGGACCCAGCACATTTCTAGCAACATTGCTGAGGCACTAACCTAAAAAGGCTGTGCTCCTGCTACCTGGAAAAGTTTGATAAAATAAAGAAAACTTCATTTTGTATGATGTCTGTGCTCTCAGGGAATTAAAAATTATAATTAACCATGTATAAGGATAGATAGAACTGTCATGCTGAGGAAAGTTGTAATTGCTGGTGACTTGGTTGTATTTTAGTTCTTCAACCAGAAATGCTCATGCTTGGACAGGAAGTACCAAGGCTTGCACAGGAAGTACCTATGATTGGGCCCCTACAAGAAAGAGAGTTCAAACAAAGGCCCTCAGCAGAGCCAGTCTCCAGAGAGCTACCACTCACACAAAGGGTAGACCAGAATCAACCAGCCCGCCAGCACAAGGAAATTTATTCATGCTGGCCTGACTTCAAGTAGGAGAAGAAAAGATTCTTGAGACTCACTAACCTCAAGCCTGCTCTCACAGCGTTTGAGATTTAAATTGATACTACTCACATAATCAAGGAAACTCTCAGCTAAGACATTCAATTAATAATTAGGCCCCAGATGTGATAACCAGAGTGTCTTACAAAAACAAATGAAAAACCATTCTGAAGGCACATGCTTTCAGCCAAAGCCTGACAGTACTCCCCAGATTAATTACTGCTGGATCTAATTGCACAATTCAGTCTAAAACTAAAAGTCACTGTAGGAAACAACCCAGCATAAGCAAGAAAAGTAACAAATGCAGGAGTAAGTGCCAGGGGTTTCAGACACAAGGAGGACCTAATAAAGTCTAGAAAATACATTTGTTTAAAAATAATTAAAGCAATAAAAAATCCAAAGCATAAGAATAGAGTAAGTGCTAAGAACAAAGAACAGGCAAATTTGAATAGAAACAAAAAATTTGGTAAATAAAAAATATATCCAATAAAATAGCTTAATGAATTGGTTTAACAAAAGATTAGATACTGGTAACCAGAATGTAAATGTGAGGAAATTATACAAAATGAAGCACAGAGATATAAAAGATGAAGTACAACCAAGAAACATGAAGGGAAAAAATGATGCGGCCCATTTGAACAGAGTAACAATACTTGTGTTCACAGAGTGACTGGGAAATTCAAGAAGCACATGCATATGTTCCCCTGTTTATGATGACTTGCCTCATTTGTTTTTAACTTACTGGGCCAGGGATTTAGCTCAGTGGTTTCGCTGCCTGCTGTGCAAGCGCAAGGACCCGAGTTCGATCCCTGGTACCAAAAAAAAAAAAAAAAAACTTACTGAGGGTATGAAACCAATACAGTAAGTCCCTGACTTACAAATGAGTTCCTTTCGAGGAGATCGTTCATAAGTCCAATAGTCTTATACACTTTTGACACAAATATACAATGCAAAGCTTTAAAAAACCACACAAAAATACTATAAATGAACTATTTTCACTATTACAGTTACCTTACCTTAAAAACTAGTACAGTACAGCACAGCAATGGCATCCAGGGGACTGCATGGAGTGAACTGATAAGAAAAGAGTTACTAACTGGAGGAGGGAGTGGAGGTGGAAGATGGTGGAGTGACATCTACCATCTTTTCACCTTGGTCCAGTCTCTCCACTATTTTTACTTTTGTTTCCATGGTTACTGCTTTGCACTCCCTAGCAGTCCCCTCCACATCACCACTGCTTTTCCGCTTGCTTCCCGACATCCTGGGCTCTGATTGAGCACTGTACTACTGTACGCTACACATTGTGCAGTAAGCACACAGCAGCACGGCTGTAACAGTGTCCAGCAGATACATGAGCTACTTCCACGATTTGTTCACAGCTATGAATGTTCATAATGCAAGGTCCATTCATATCTGTGAAAGTTTGTAACTCGAATGTTCATAAGTCAGGGGCTTACTGTATAAATTCAGTAAAAACTATTTCAGATTTTGAACTTCGATGTTTTTTCTCCAAATTAGCAATATGCAGCATTCTCTCTCCCAACGCTGGTCAGCCACATGAGCCTCGGTGTCCAGTCAGGCCTGAGATCTAGGCACAGTATGCTATGTTGCTAAGCGATGGTGTTTGGTAGGTGAGGCATATTAAATGTGTTCTCCACTTACGACATTTTCAATGAAGGTGTAAACCCATCATAAGTCAGGGAGCACTATATGTCCTGAGTACGATAAGTAAATCTAAACACCAACTACTGTGCTCACTTCGGCAGCACATATGCTCAACACTAACTACCTTCAAACCTATAAATGACAGGTACTGAGATAGCATACAGCAAATACGATCTTTGGAAAAAAGGCCTGTAATATTAGAAACATATCAAGGATACCATCTCTCCCTGCTTCAATTCAGTATTGTATTGGAGATCCTAGATAGTATGCCAAATAAGTACAAAGAAGAAAAAGGATATTATTTGAAAAGGAAGAAATTATCATTAGTTACTCTTATAATTGTCCATACAGAATAACCAGGACTATCTGTAAGTAAACTATTAGAACTAGTAAGAATATCCCGTAAATTGCTGATACAAATCAAAATTCAGTCACATGCCACATACATGTATTTTGGTCAATAACATACCACATATACCATGGAGGTCCCATAAAATTATTACATTGAGTAATTTCATAGCCATTGCCATCTTTTAATTTGCATAATTACATTCTATGGTGATCACAGAGACAAAATCAGCTAATGATACATTTCTCAGAACATGTCCTTGTTATAGAGCAACATATGACTGTATAGAAATCACATAGTTCAACAACATTATTTAGAAACATTTAAATAATTTAAAATATTAATACAACAGCAATAAATATTTTCTAGTACCTTAAAACAAATCTGACAAAAATGTATAGCACCTTTCAAGGAGAAAATTATAAAACTTTATAGAAGACATAAGAAAAAGCAAATAAATGAAGAAAAATATCTCACTATTCTAAATAATTCTCTCTCAAGTTCATCTTCAAATTCAATGAAATTTCAATCAAAATCCCCATTACATTTTTTTAGATATTTGATAAACTGCTTACTTTTTTCTTTTTGGAGTACTAGGGATTAAACCCAGGGCCTTCACAGTAAGCTACATCCCTAGCCCTGTTTTGTACTTTCTTGTTTGTTTGTTTTAATTTTTAGACAGGGTCTCACTATGTTGTCCAAGGCTGTACTTGAATTTCCAGTCTTCCTGCCTCAGCCTCCCAGAGTGCTGGAATTACAGGGATGAGTCATCATGGATCATCATGCCCAGTCTGATAAACTGATCTTAAAGATCACATAGAAGGCCCAAGGACCAAAAATAGTTTCTAAACCAAAGGACAACTAGCTAGTAAATATTTTAGGCTTTGCAAAGCGTCCTGTAGTCTCTGCCCACATTGTTCTTTTGTTTTGCATGTTTGCAACACTTTAAACACATAACAGTTATTCTTAGCATATGGCCCATCCTTTGCCAGTCCTTCACCTGCACTATCTCAAAGAAATAACAGTAAGTGAGAAGGTGGCTAGTAGGGTTCATGTTATCAGAGATGAAGCTCTCTCATAGAGCTCTCAGCGTTAAGAGTTTGTGATACTGATGTAAGGGTACAAAATGGACAAACAGAACAAAACAGAGGGCCCCCGACACGTTAATGTGTGAAAGAAAACCTAATGTGGGAAAGTGGGTGCATTACCATCATTAGAGAAAGAATTAACTGTCCAGTAAGTGCTGGATGGAAAATTCCTTATCCATATAGAAAAACAAAATGAGATTCTTCATCACTCACACTAAACAAAAATAAATTGTGAGTAAATTTAAAGACAAAGAAAAAGTAAAACTTAAAAATTCTATTAAAGGAAGATGAGTATGTTATTATTTGGGACTAGAGAGAATTTCTTAAAATATAAAAGGTACAATTCAAAGAGAAAAAGACAATCATTTTCATTACATTAAATGCAAAAATCAATTGTTCATTATAAGACAGCATACAAAAATTTATAAACAACAGGCTGGAAGAAATTTTCAAGATGTGAAACTATCGAAAAATCAATGACACAATGACAAATATTGAAGAATAAAAACTGGAACAGCACATAGGCAAATTACAGAGAGAAACTCAAGTAGCCTATTAACATATGAAAAGTTTTCACTTTTCAGAAAGTGAAAATTAAAGCAACTATAAAATATAATTTCGATATTTGGCTTGTATTTTAATCTGACGATAGTTAGTACTCCTGAAAATGATGTAAGTAAATGACACACCTCATGAGCTGGGGTGGGGGTGTTCATATACAGGTATGGGAGAGGCATGTTATTTTAGCCCTCTGAAAGGGCTGTCCTACTTTTGTCTTGGGACCTACAACCAGAAGGAAACACAGAGCTCTTCTGTTGTCAGCCTGTCCCTGTGCCCTGCTCCTGCCTTTCCTTGTGTTCCTTCTGCTGGGTGATGAAGCACTGGGTCTGTTCCTCTCCCACATCGTGTCTAGGTCTGACTACCTTGCCATCCCATCCGAGAACAAGGAGAACTCTGCAGTACCTGTGGAGGAATGAAGCAGTGTGACTTGAGGTGATGTATATGGACTTGGGAGGGGAAGAGGGATGTGGATGGCAGGTTGCAAGAATGACTTTGTCATCTACAACTGAAGGGACTTTAAATTTGGTCCCTTAGATCAGTTTCTCCTCTGCCCGGTGTGCCCACCCTCAGAGTGAGTACTTTAAGTTGATGCCCAAGTCACAAAGCTCTGTATGTTGCCAGGCTCTTCAAAAAGTGAATGGCTTTGGCTTGAGTGCAGTAGCAACCTAAACTTCTTGCCCGTGGTAACAAGGGCATAGTAATGCTCTCTCGTGCCCTCTTCTGATAAAAGTGTTTCTGGACTGGGGTGGGCTGGGCTGGGCTGGGCTGGGCTGAATTTCTCAGTGACTGTTTTATCATTGGTAGGTGGCCTGAACACTGAGAGACTGGCTATCTCAGGTTCAGTGATGCCGGCAGCATCAGGAGGGTGCCCCAGCGGCCCCATCACTTCCTTCCTGCATCCATCTTTCTACTCATTCATCATTCATCCACCCACCTCTGAGCTTTCCCTGCTGACTTCCTAACTCTGTCAGAACTCTACACACTATCTTTGCCAGAACAAAGGAGCCAGCATTTCTATACAGATTCAACCTCACCCTGGCCTGGCTTTCCGGCAAGCAGCTCCCACTCCTACTGGATTTCTCCCCTGTGCTCCAAATAACTTTGTACAAGTGCTGGAAGTAGCACCTCCCTCTGCCCCTAGCTGGCTGGAACTGGCTCATTCTCCATTGCTGCAAGAGACTGTCTTACTGGTAGGAACAAGCAATTAGTTGGGTCAAAGCAAAAGCATGTCATGTATTTACTCTTTGAAGTCAGTTTTTTCAAGTTCCTGGCCCACTTGGGTAGAACACCAGAGAGAAGCATGCCTCTCTAGATTTCTCCAGTAACAAAGATCCTTAAGCATGGACTAAAATACTCTCTGGAGCTTAGTACTCAGAGCTAGATTCCCGTAGGTCTCTGAGGCCTGTACTAAACACAGTACTAAGAATCCAAGTGCAAGAAACTTGGGAAGGACCAAGGGCAATTTAAATGGCTCAAAAAAAGCCATACAACATATTACTGATCTTATTGGGATGATGGATGTGTGCCCTTCCTAGAGAGTATATCGCCTGTGGATTGGGACTGGAATTCCTAAATTCTTCCTCTCAAAACATCTGTGGATCAGTATTATTCCTCATTTTACAGGAGGCAACTGAGATTCACTTGGAGCTCAACCGGATAAGAAACTTAAGAGACAAAAGGGAGCAGTGATAAGCTTTGGGTGCTGCCCAGTTTACTCCCTGGGATAGACAGTTTTGCATCTGAAAAGACTCTGACATTGAGCTTGGCTGTAGCCACGCCTCTTGTAGTAGCACAAACTTGGGGTGGATGATCTACCTGGGGTTAGCTATGATAGATCGCAGAAACTAGAAACCGGCCAAAAAAGCAGAGATGAGGACATGAGATAGACTCGAAGAATTTCCTACAAAAATGTGTGAACCTGGGCTGGGTGATTTAGCTCAGTGGCACCGTGCCTGCCTTGCAAGCGCAAGGTCCTGAGTTGGATCCCCGATAACAAACAAACAAACAAACAAACAAACAAACAAAAAACCCGCAAAAATATGTGAACCTGAAATATCTTTCAGAATGAGATCACATCTGAGAAGGATATTCAAATTAAGAGAAATGCCTTTTAAAATGGGCATGTTGGCACATGCTTACAATCTGAGAGGCTGAAGCAGGAGGATCATGAGTTTGAGCCCAGCCTCGGCAATTTAGCAACACAAAGAGACCCTTTATGAAAATTTAAAAAAAAAAAATGGCTAGAGATGTAGCTCAGTGTGAAGGACTCAGGTTCAATCCCCAGTGGAAGAGACAAAGAAAAGGAAAGTAAGGTTTTTTAGTCTGAAATAGGTGGTGAGCAGAGTGTTAGGGGAAAGATAGTGGCTCCAAATACCTCACCTATGAATCTGTAATGTTCAGAGTGGTTTGTTTTATTCCCCAAGTTTAAAGTGCGCAGAGAAACAATGAAAAAATCTTGGTCAACATTTTATTTTCATTTTAATTTGGTGACTGGCCCAGGTACAATATCCTTTAGCACCTAGTGATATGTGAAAGTAGTTAGGAAGATAAAAAGTGACTAGGATTCAATAAAAGGAATCCTCCTCAGATCTGGGGAAATGTATAGGGAAGACCTCTGTTGGCTTTGGACTTCACCTGACAGGTTCATTTTTCCTTGTCTCTTCCATCTCTTGGGACATATTTAAAACAAGACCCTTAACACATTTTAAAGAATCCCATTTTCTTGAAAATATTTGCAATAAATTCAAGGCTCTTATTGGTAATTTTCTGCACTGTCCTTTTGAAATAGGGGAGATGTGGGACATTTTTCTGAGTTTAATGAAAATAGGCCTGAGTTAGTAGGAGGCTTACTCAGCCACAGGCATGGCTGCCTTTTGCTCTTTTCTTTTTAAATAACCTAACTCAGATGTTTTCTGAGTTATTTTTAATGAAGTTGAATGATATTGGTCATTTATCCTTTATGAGTGTCTTCTCTGTTTTTCCTTTTTCTAACTTTTCATCTCTTCTCGTCTTTAATGTTTTCATTATAGCTATGTGGCTTGCAAAGGATTTTCATTTCAATTATTTGATTTCATCTCAACTGCTCCAGTGAAGTGTTATTAACACTCAATGAAGAAACTTTTAAAGCTTTTATCAAATTACCAGGTCACTTACCTGATCACTGGAGACGTGGAATCTGGGTCTTCTGACTCCTATTCCAGTTATCTTCCCACATAGACCATATCTGCTTCCTTTCTTGACTTCCATCCAACTCTTTGCTTATTTTGATGTCCTGATTTCACCATCCTCTTTCAGCCGTGATCCCACTCTCTTCCTTCTCTACCCTTTTGCTTCTTGGTGGATGCTAGAAATGTGTGTTGACTGCATCCCATTCTGGTTCTCTTTCTAGTCGGTTTGTCATTATTTCTCTGGAAATGCAATTAAACTCCTTGCTGGGAGGCTTGATCATGACTATAAATGTACAAGGTACTGTGATCACCAGCTTACTTAAAATCCCCACCCACCTTGTTTCTCCCCATATTCCTGTATAAGACCCGGGCTAAATATGTGTAGCATTGGAAGCTTTATCTGGTGTGCTGTTGCTTATTAAAGGGCTTAGAAGAGTTCTCAAGGGCTATAATCACTTTAGAAACCCCATCTGTTATCTTGGTGCTGCATATTTCCCATGACTGATCCGATCCTCAGTAATACAATTTACTATAGGCCAAGCTATGCTGAGTCTGATTTTCCCTATCTTACTGCTTAACAGCCATGAACTTGATCACTCAACTCAATTGGTCCTGAAAGCACCGTGCCCTTTTGACCTTTACTGTCAACTCAGTCTTGCAGCAAAACCCACACCTGTGTGGAAATACTTGGAAAACCAGTGCCTGTTCTTATCCAGCCTTCATTTTCCATGGTCTGTTGAACAGCATTATCCTTTGGTTTTTCCATCCTCAAACATCTGCACATCCAGACCTTCTTCTGAGTCTCTGTTTGCTCCTTAGATGTCAAACCAGAAATATTAGCAGGAAAGGAATTTTCCAAAGCAGGAATATGCTGGGAAACGTGTAGTGAATGGTTTTAAAGGAGACTGTAATGCCCTCTTCTCCCTCCAAAACTACTACATCAAAAATCAAAATACGAACTGGTCATGATGGCATGTGCCTGTAGTCCCAGCTACTGAAACAGGTGGACCTCTTGAGCCCATGAGTATGAGACCAACCTGGATAGTGAGGCTCCATCACACACACACTAGACTTTTCTTAGAATCTGTGGATTCACTTAACATAAACCAGAGGGGAAAGGCTGTGTGATTGCATCTTTGCAGGAAGAAAGAGAGATAAGAGGTGTGCTGGGCATGGTGGCGCATACCTGTAATCCCAGTACTCAGGAGGCTGAGGCAGAAGATCTGCCATGAGTTCAAGGCCAGCCTCAGCTACATAGTGACTTCAAGGCCAGACTAAACTACATAGTGAGACCCTGTCTCAAAAAGAAGACCAAAAAAACCCAAAACAAAAACAAAACTGATAACACTTCAAATATATCTTCTTTCCCTTTTCTCAATTTCACATGAAAATGGAAAAACAGATAATGGGAGGAGGGGGGGAAGCCTTCCCCTCACCTTTTTGTAAATGAGAAAGCCCTAACTCAGTGAATTTACCCAGTCACAGCAAATGTGTCTATCTGAATAGTACTTGATGTGCTTGCTCATCAATCTGATCATTCACCCTGCAAACATTTTTCAACACCCACCAGGTCAACCACTCACCGGGCCCCATGGTCTTAAGTCTGAAAAACAGCTTCATTCAAGCCTGAACTTCTAAAAGCTAATGTGGTAGACACCTATTGTTTAGATCAGCCCACTTCCTCCTATTTGAGTTTACTATAGTTCAGAGTCCACCTCTTCGTAGGCCAGCTACACCTCAGCACCAGTACCGCTCTGTCCTTTCTCCCTGACACCATGGGGCTGGAGCTGCAACACTTGGGCAGTATGTATAAAGGGAGGGAAAACTCTGAGAACTTGTGCTTATAAGTTTGTGGAATGAAATTCCACCAAACTCAATTAGCAAATGCTTAGACTTGTGACAGATGGAACACTGTCACCGTCACATTGCATTTTCTTGATTTTCCACAGTAATAATGTTGTTCCTGATCATCCAACACCTCACCACATCAGCCTAATGCCTGTATGTAATGTTTTTCAGTAAATTCCCAGTTCATGTCAATAAAGTATCTCTAAAAACCACTGGCTCATTTTGCTCTACTGAGTGTATCAGCTACATAGACTATGGCTTCCACCTAGCACCCCAAACTGCATCACTCCCTATACCCAATCAGTGGATGTACCCAGAGAATGGAAAACATGCTTTATAGTCTAGAATGAAATGTACACTAAATGTGTGGTCTACCTTTTCCTTTCTCCTTTGCTCTCCTACTCAAATACAAAAGGATACAAGAGAAACTTGTGTTCTTGCCTGATGTTGAGCAAGTTTCCTAGCCAGGTGGTGAGTAGTTAACTGCAAGGAAGATCTAATAAGGAGGGAACACACACTGGCCCTCACCTCTACCACTTTAGTCAACATGAGGCCATGTCTCCCATGTCCATTGTCCTGGAAATGCCAGATCATGAAAGGGAAAAGTACAAGAAACTCAGGATTCAGTGTACCACAACTCCTGTTGTGATAGGGAAATTTAAAGTTGTCTCCGTGAAGGACCTGCCACCATACTATATATGTGTACTTTTAAAAAACATTTACATTATCTCTAAAACACTGCGGATTGGACTGGCAGGTGGGGCCCAAGGCCACAATGCTGGTAAACAGTGACGATGCAACTTGAACTCAGGTCTGAGCCCAAAACTTATCCTCCCTGGCCTGATGTAGATGACTTGCTGTGAGCATATCTGAGAAGACCAGAAACGTGGGATGATGAGCTCTGAGGAGTCAAAGCAATAAACACACACACCATTATTTGTAATTCAATACTTTTTTCTTTTAATTCATACTGTACTTCCATGGCTCTAGCTACTTTACATTAAGATTTGGCTGGGTAGCCTTGTATGTTTCTAGGTACTAGCAGTAAGTTTTCAGACCTTGCGCACAGCGCCAGGCAAAGTACAGTTACAGATCCAAATACAGACGGCCAGACAACTCAACTGCAATAGACCTGTGTTCTTTCCTGTATATATGGCCCAGTTCAGGTGTTGGGGGCTGTTCCCTCTGCCTCACCCACTCCAACCCATGTCAGGATTATGTAGGGCCTGATATGGCCTCTGATCCATCCCTCCCCACCTTGGAGCCTAAGTTGAGGGGTGGGGGGAAGCACCATGGGTTTGGGAAGATGGTCTGGTCCATGCAGAGAGTGGTCTGGCCCTAGAGTGCTGGGCAAGAAAATGTGGGGAGCCACATTCTTTTGTTGGCAAAAATGGTTACTTTTACTGTGCAGTCTCTGCACATGGCAACCAAGCCCAGGGCCAACTGCCCAGACAAAGCCAGCTGTCCTGCCTGAGGCATGCACTGCCATTTTGCTTCTGCAATGTCTTATTGTGTTGAGAGAAGCAAGGAGGGCCAGGGGGCAGAGATGACAAAGTCCTTCAAGCCTTCATATGTTGGGGAGATCATCTGGCATCAACAAATCTTGGCAGGCAAGGTGCTTCTCACCAGGAGCCAAAGCTTCCAATCTGGACTCCCAGGCCTGCTGAGGACCTCGAGTCTCAAGACCCCTGAGCTGTTGCACAGAACATCAAAACAGGGAGCTGGCTGGGCCCATCACAGCCATGGCCGGAGCAGGAGTGAGGTAACAAGGCTGGGCAGAGAGGTGGGAAGGGGAGCTCTCTACACCATGTGCAAATTCCTGCTCCACATCAGGAAAGCAGGGGTGTTGAAAGATGGCCTTCCAGAAATATACTCCTTGTAGACCCAAAATGCATCTTCTGGAAGAAGACACAGAGGTGAGAGGGAGTGGGGCCAGCCTGCTGGAGATTGGGTGAGGAAGGATCTAGAATGTCAAGGGATGATTGTCCCACAGTCTACAGACTAGGGATGGGGAGGAAAGGGGTCAGGGAGAGGCCTTTGCAATTCTTACTGCAGTGGAGAGGTGGGGTCCAGGAGTTCTAAGAGGGAGACCACAGCCCTGCCATGGAGGGGAAGAGAGGAGAGTGCTACTTCTCCTGGGGGCCCTAGCAGGAATGGGCTGGCTTTGGCTACCCTGCAGAGCCAAAGAAGTGGTATCATATGGCACAGAAAGGACCTTTCTGGGACCACAAACAGTCCAGAAAGATTCTGCCTCTAGTCATTTCTCCAAGATCTCATCTTAGAGATGCTGCCTGCAAATACCATAGGTACAGTCCAAGTGTGGGGACAGGGATGGGACATGGAGAGAATCCACTTCTAGCAAAGAGTTCCTCTTAAGGGCTCTTGATCGTCCCTACTCCTTGTAATCCCAGGTTCTTAGTGCCAGTGCCCTTGGGCCATCCAAGGACTTTCTCTAAACCCCAGCAGGGTTTTGGTTGAGCAAAAAAAAAGTGCTAAACCAGAAAGGGCTTCTCTCCACTGTGCCCTCTGTCAATGAGGAGCAAGAATAGATAGATGAAAGGCTTCACAGTGCCTACAGATGGAAGATAGGCTCAGTCCAAGATGCTGCTCTTCTTACCATCATTCTCTTCCTTCTAGCTTAGCAGAAGTTCCCTTCCCAAACAAAAACTAAGCCAAAGAAGGAACAAACACTCCTAGGTTAATACTGAGCAACATTCTCTCTAACACTGGGCCTTTCTATCCCTCCTCAACCCTAAGAACAAAGTCTAACTAGCTTAGGTTTCTTGGGAATCCACACAGTGGCCTACTGCCTACTATACAGCAGAGAAGCTCTAGCCTGGCAGACTATTCCATCCTGGCAGAGGACCTTCCAGTTCTGACAAAGCCCAGTCTTGCAGGCTCTGGCCTAATACAAAGTCAAAGCCAAAGCTAGAGCCTGCCCTAGAGATGGTCTCCCTTAGCCTCCTCCTGTGACAGGCATGTACTGAGGCTCTGTGATGGGGAATGACTCAGACCCAGTCTCCTGACTTTTGGTTCAGTGCTCTTTCTGAGTCACTGATCTTGCTGGCCTGAGATGTTGGCCCCTTGTCCTGGGGAGGCAGACAGGGAACGGGGAGAGTTGCAGACATGAGTGGCTTTTCCGAGGACAATCTGGTCAGCTACTCCACGGTAAGCTGGAGGGGAAGGTAGACCCTGTCGTTATGCTTCCCCTGGTTAGAAACTGTGAATTCCTTAGAATTAAGTGCAAAGTCTTATGTGTGTTACTACATGAATCCTCACAGATAAACATCCATGTGGTCCCAGTGTTTCCATGTCAACAAAAATAAAACGTACTGGCTTGGAGAAGTAACACAAGAAGCAGTGGCTTTGACGCTTTTTTGCAGACAGCTACATGCCAGGCTACTAGCCAAGGATCACAATGCCATGTTTCTGTCTCACTCCCAGACTTGTCCATAAGGGTGAGTTTCTTTCTCCTTCACAAGTTATTGAGTAAGGGGAATCATACTTTGCTTGGGAATGAATAGAGTTGTTGGTCTTCTGGCTTAAAAGCCAAAACAATTAATAGAACAGAGAGCTCTCAAGAGATCCATGATTCTTAGGGGACATTCTCCACATGAACACATTGTCTCATGGGCGCAAATTAGCAGGAAACAGGAGGGTGCCTTGGACAAGTACCCCTCGCTCTTACCTATTGCTCCACCCAGTGGTCCTGAGAGGGGAGTGACACCGCCACCTCTCAGTGCCCAAGGCTACTTCTGTCACTTTACTCCTGGCAACCAACCTCTTCTATGTCTTCTAAAAGGGTCCATGACAACTTTCATAATTAAGAAACTTGAATAAATAATTATGTATGGGATAGATCTGAGAATTTACAATTTCTGCTCTCAAAAGTTTCAGGGAATACTTTTGGCTTCGGGCTACTCCAAAGGGGAAATGTCTAGCAGTCTAGCAGTCTAGCAGTCTGTACCACGCTTCCTTCCTTGGCTCAGGGCTCATGGGCCTCAACCTTCACCAGTGTCTTCCTCAAAGCCCTGGACAAGAACTGAGAGATGACCACTGGTGTGAGGCAAATGTGCCCTTCGAAAGCATTACCCTGGGCCAGTGCCTCACTTCTGCTTCTCAGGGAATGGGTATCAGTGCTGGCTGACCAACCAATTAATGACAGACTTCTCATTGTTCTGTCTCAGAGATGACATCCTTTTGTTTTCTGATTCTGCTTGTAGAGAAATGCCAAGGCCTTATTCTTGGATAGACTGAAAAGTCAAAAGCTTTTCTTTAACTTCCAAAATGGGATGTTAAGGACATCCTAAGGAAAGAATATAACTTTCTCATCATCAGGGTAGGTCACTGATAAAATCTTCCATCCTTTGGGCTCCTGTTCTGGGACAACCTGGGGTTCTCTTCTACCCCTTGCATCCAGAACCTAGGAGACAGAGCAGGCTCATACAGTTCTCTTTGTCTTTACTGATCACAGATCTCCTGACCTCTGCCTGGGGCTTGCAGGCCTCCTTTGGTCAGCATATGGAGAAAGGGCAATGTGAGAAGGACAGTGAACATGCCCAGAAGGGCCCTGTGAGATGGGATAAAACCGTGGGTCCCAGCAGGCCAACTTTGAAAAGCCCAGGCTGGCTCCCACCTCTACCCAGCATCTTCTTTCTATTCCTCAGTAACCTCACACCTCTCTGGAGCAGATGTCTGAGAAGGGTGTGTACAACCCTATAACAGACTCCCCATGCCCCAACTTGAGAGAGTCAGCAATGAAATGGGCACTTTGGGGCAAAGATCCCATCTGGTCATTTTCTGCCCAAACACACACATCTATACCAAATCCTCCTCTCCACTGGCTCAGATGTTCTTCCACATACAAAGTGTCTCAGACAGTTGTTTCCACTGACTGAAGCTGGTTCTGAGGCAGAGCCTGCTATGCACACTGGCCAGAGACCTCTCCTCCTCTTAAACCCTGGAGGGCCTGAGACACCCTGATTCACCCTGGAAATCAAACTCATAGCTTAAACTGAAGGAATTAGAGCCACAGATCTGACTTGTTCATAACCACAAAAAGGGGTTAACAAGGTCAAAAATGCTCCACCCTGGCTAATAAACAATGTGCTCTTAGGGCACAGAAAAACAATAGGACTTTAGGCACTAAAAAGTGACACTTCGCCCAGATCCAGCCTGAGCAAAGACCAGAGAGAAAGAGGGTGGGCAAGTTAGAAATTCCTAGCCCTTATTGGGTCCACATCCTACCCATGTCAAAGCAAGGTGCAGGGGTGACCGAGGAGAAACCTTCCAGAACACAAGTGCTCAGGAGCCTGCAGCTCCAAAGCCCAAGCTCACCGAAACCGCCTCACTAGCTTCTCCCAGCCTTCCCCTCCTGGCTCTCGGCACAGTCCAAATCACTGGCCTCCTAGGGGGGAGTTGAGATCAGCCATTGATGCTTCTGTGTCCCAGAGAATGCCTCGGGAAGCATGGGGTAGGGAAGAACAGATTCTCTTTTATTCTGGAAACAAACTGAAAGGGGATTAGGGAATGAAGCACCTTAAGCAATGCCCTCTTGAGACTCCTTTCAAGACCTGAGGGTCTTCCCAGGCATAGCTTTGGCTCAGCAACATTTCCCTTCTGGGAGCCAAGAACGGCCAGCAAGGGAAAGGGTGAGGAATAGAGGATGGGAGGAGGAGGATCAGGGGATGTCGGTGCTGAGAGGTACTCCCTGCCCTCCTCGGCCCCTTAACCCAGGGGAAACACTGCTCCAGCCAGCACAGGGGCGGGAGGTCCCGCTCCTTCTCCCTGGTATGTAGGCATTATCTCTTTTTAAAATCTGTATATAATATATATATATTTATATTCTGTATATATATATTTATAGATATTTATAGGGTCTATGTACACGTATTGCACAGGCCTCCTGCAGCCACCTCTGTTCCTGCCTTGTCAGTGATAGCGATTCCTCTTCTCGTCATTTTCCGATGTGTAGTCACGGGACCTGATGCCATTTTGAAGATTGTTGAGCGAGTCTTTCATCTGTAAGACAGGGAACCCCGCCCCAGGCCAGGTTTGTCCTCTCAGTGGGCTTCTCCCCATAGCAGCACCTGCCTCATTCTGCTTCAGTGGCAGGATCTGACCATGCCACTGAGCAAAAGGAAGCCAGGGTGGTTCCCAGGGGCACAGTCTCAGGTAGAAAAGGGACAGCAGAGCCAGCACTGGAAACCCTTCATGAGAGTCGCTCTCTTGGTGATCTGGGACCCTTTTATGAATGAATTCAGAACTCTATGCATTTGGGTGCCATAAGGAACCACAGTAGACTGCTACTTACTTGACCCATAAAATCAGTCTGGTTTCCCGTTCATTCTGTAAACACTGTCTGCCTGTCTTTATGCATTTTGTCACCCTGCTCTCAGCCTGGGAATCACCACTGTTGCTTGCTCAAATCTCACCCTCTGTAAAGACCCACCAGTGCTCTGGACTGCAGTCATCTTCAGCTCTTTTGTTTTAAAGTGTGTGGGGACTGAAACATCCCTAACATAGCCATGATTGCTGCACAGGCAGCTGTGCAGGCTTCTCACTGGGACCGCGAATTAACATTTTTTGGCCATGGGATGGAGTCTAAGTGGAACTGTTTCAGTGAGAGAATCATAAAAAGGCCCATCATACCACAGCATATTTAAATACTGTCTCTGAGTAAGCCGCTCTGTTATAACACAGGACAACATTTCATGTAAAGGCTGTGGGTTCTGGGAATATCTGACCTGGTCTCTCTCCAAATTCCCCACATTCTTTACTGGTCTTTTTAAAGTTATTTTTAAAGAGAAGTAAACACCTCTCAAATCTTGTAGGGCAGAGTCCATCAGGCTGAAAACCCAACTGCCCTAAGCCCCTAATGAAGGGGACCCACCTTAAGACCGAACTCAAGAGTTGGAAGAGACCTTTAGGGCATTCACCCAAAGCACCCCTCCTTTAATTTGCAAGTTTCTTATTCAGTATCATCTTATGATTCTCAACACTTTCGGTGTGGGAATCTTAGTTCTCCAAAGTGGCTGTTTTGTTGCTGCATACCTCTAACCATAAGGCATTTGTTTTTAATGGCTGGCTTAAAATTTTAACTTAACTTTTAGCCCTAGTTCAGTCCCCTAGAGTTCTGCAAGAAATCTAAGCCTTCTTCACCTGTTGGCCTCGATATCTGGAACCATCCTTTAGATTTGCCCCAGTGTGCCCTTCTCCATCAACTTTCTTAGTATAAGGGGACATCCAACTCCTTGCTGTGCTGTTTACCTTCTTTTGGTTACAAACATGACCTCCTTGGGCCAGCAATGGTGGCTCCAGCACTCAGGAGGCTAAGACAAGAGGATTGCTTTGATTTTGAGGCCAATCTACACTACATAGTGAGTCCAAGTCCAGCCTGAACTATAAAGAGAGACTATTTCAAAAACAAGCAAATAAAAAATGCCTGCCTTAAAAGTAGCTCCAAAAAAAAAAAAAAAGCTGAACATGATATTAGGTCTTTCAAACTGCATTAAGACTCTCTCGAATTTACAGCTAAAAATCAAACTATGAAGGTAGAAATAAATGAGTGCCTTCAATTCTGACTCTTGTTCCATGAAGCTATGACCACAATTCCCATTTTATAAATGAGGAAACTGAAGCTCAGTAATATTACATTCCTCCTCAAGACCACAAAATTATTTAGTAGCAAAGTTGGGACTCTATCTCAGTTCTAGCTAACCAGACAACATCTGGATGGCACTTCTTTAGGAACAGAAATTTTAATGTGGGGGGACAAATTCTAGGACTCAATTATTTTGCATAGGAAAAGAATTTCCCATGGCCTTGGCAATCATATAGGGGCACTTTTTATAAGATATTCCATTTTTCTAGAGGAAAGAAGAAAGCTCTCTTCCTCAAGGAAACTGAGCTAATTACTGCTTTCTTTCTTTTTTTTTTTTTTTTTGGTACCGGGGATCGAACTCAGGTCCTTGCGCTTGCGCAGCAGGTGGTGAAACCACTGAGCTAAATCCCCTGCCCTAATTACTGATTTCTTTGCCCCAGGAAATTTTCTTAAATGAGGCTTTTAGAAGAGAACAGGCAACTACAGGCAACTATACTACAAAGATGATACTATAAAATGACATAATATAGTCATCTACTCAGTGAGCTGCCTTTAAGGGTGACTACAGGAGGGAGAGAGAGACAGAGAGGGAGAGAGAGACTACAGCCTTTCTGCTGTAAACCTAATGTACTGTTGTCATTATTTTAAGGAATGCACCTGTGCTTCTAACAGCTCATTCAAAAATGGGTTCAAAATTAGAACAATGGATTGCCTGGGAGAAGAATGTGTGGAAGGAGGACTTCAGGAGAGGGTGGTGATAGAGACAGTGGCCTTTCTCGGAGTTTAAGGGGTACCTCATCTCCTGAAAACTAGGGGAGGCTGAGAGGACGGAGCATCTCACCTGGTCAAGGAGCATCACTGAGGATTTGATGATCTCCCTCCACTTTTGGAGCTCAGTATCGTGGTACTTTTGTTGGGACTCTAAGAGCTGGGCCCATTCTGTCTGAGACTGGGGTAACCTGTGGGGCAGAAGAAGGGGCACCCCAGCAGCTGGAGTTATGCTCAGCAGACTGTCCTGTGCTCCCAGACCCCTAAAGGACAGAGAGTCGCATCAGAGTGCTTTGTCCTCTGCCCACTGCCCTGGGACTCCCATGCCCAAATAAGAAGTGGATGGGAACTATTGGGACAGACTTTTGGAGCTTGCCTAAGAGCTCATCCAAAGGGCTGTCCCCTGGGCAAGGGTGGTGGGGCAGTCCCAGGGGAGGCAGAAGCCAGGGCTCAGCACTTGGTGGGACAGAGGTGAGTGTGATACAGGTATAGGGTTGTGGCCAGGATTACCTTTCTTGGAGCCTCAGACCCTGCCAAGCAGTGAGGGTCTGGGTGGTGTATTCTAACATCCAGAGCTTGTAGAAGAGCATCATGTTAAGGATGACCAGCAGCACCAGACTAGGAGAGAAATGCAGGAAAAAAAGCAGCAGCAATGAGATAGAATCTGAGCCAGGGACCTCCCCACCCCCCAGGCTGCTATGCCTGCCCAGTGGGCCATTGGAAGCATTGCAGTGAGGGAATGAGTGAGCTGAAGGGATGAAGGAAGAGGCAGAGAGAAAGCAGCCTAATCTCCCAGAGGAGCCAGGACACAGCAGAAGAGCCATGGAGAGGAGTGTGGGGTAAAGGCACTGAAAGTGGAGATGCACAGACACCTGAAATCTGGGTGCCTGAGCAAAGGAGGTAAGTGGAGACGAAACACGATAAGGGCATAGAACAGAGCCAGTACCTGAAACAGATCCTAATGGGAGCAAGGAAGAAAAATGGGGAGGAGGCAGAGGTTAGAAACGAGAATATAGGAAAGGGGATAACTGCACTTAAATTGAGCCAGAGAGGAAATGAGCAAATAAGAAAGACATACTAAAAGGGAAGACACGATGAATGAGGAGACCCAGCAAGGAAGGAGCAAAAGGAAGTGAAGGGGATTAACTCTTAGGGTTTCATGGAGATTTTCTGGTCAACTCGATGTTAGGAAGGAAGACTCAGCAGGATCCCCAGCTCTGCGGGCACGGGCCTTCTGGGTGCTGGAAGAACTCCCCTAAAGCTGCAAAGCCCTTCCCTGCACCTGCTCCTGTCTACCAGAGGTCATGGGGACCAGCTGAAGGCTCCCAGAGTCTGGGTCAGAATGTATTGGACACAGGGAAGAACAAGGAGGACCCACTGGAAAGTAGAGAATTAAAGTAGGTGTGGGATGGAGAAATACCATGGTACAGAGAGGATCCAGACACACAAAACTGGCACAAATCCAGGCTCGCCACTTAATTTCTTAACTTTTGATCAAGTTTCCCAGCTTCTTTGAAATCCAGTTTTCTCAATAAGAACATAATCCCTACCCTACTGGGGCTGCTCTGTGGATGAGGAAGAACAGATGTAAAACATTCTGGTGTGGAGTAAGCCAGCCGCAGAGTGGAGGTAGATACACATAGGAAGGAAGAAGGTGACAAAAACAGGGAGGTAAAACAAACAGCTGGGAAAAAAATACGAGTAAAGGGGAAGAAAGCTTTTACTGATCCTTAGACTTTTCAAAGTCTATGTATGAGAGTGACTTTTTGTTTGTGTTTCTGTAGAAGGGAGTCTTGCTTCATCTGCCAGCCACGAATCCCTGGGCTTTTCTCTGAGTTCTCCACAAGCACTTCTCTGAAGTTTGTGTTGAACTTCAGTGATATTGAACTCCACACACAGCGAATGATTGGAATGCCCACCTCTTTAGCACATTGTGCCCGAATCTGGGTTCGTGTTTACAATCCTCACTGTGCTAGAGGGGGTCAAGGGACACCTCTGGGTGCTGTGACAGGAAGGACTCTGACAGAGAAAAGAAGTGCGTGGTGGAGTCACCGCTCTGCAGGTGGATGGTGGCGAGAGCCTGCCGGACACTGGCCAAACTGTGCCGTGTCCATCTGTTGGCACAGCCTGGGTCTGGTTGCCAAACTGGAAGGTCTGCTTATCCTAAACTAACAAAGCCCCAAGGGTAGCTGACACTGTGCTACAAGACTCACTCCGTGGGAGGTGGGGGCACATTTCTACTTAAATCAAAATGCAGAGAGCTTAAACACAGCACTGACCTGAAGTTAAAGTTTTCTATTTATCAAAAGATCCAATATCAGCTGTAGTTTTAACAGAACAATGCCACACAGCACATTAAATTGCTGTTGCAAAATGAGTCTTACTGATTTTATAGCTGTCTTTGTACTTATTACTGTTGTAATACTGTAATGGCTTGGTTTCTTATGCAATAGTCAGGAAAAATTCCCATCTACTTTTATGTTATGCTTTCAAGTTAGGTTAGTAAGATTCTTCTTGTTCCTCCCAGGATTTTCTCTGTAAGGAATCTCCAGGGTTTTCTCTGGCCCCATCTCTGTCATACTCTGTACACTAGTCCATTCACATCCATGGCTTTACTGCTGTGGATTAGTAGTGTGGCTCCTAAGTAACAGGTCCACATCAAGAAATACCTACCCCCTTCAAACCTGCAGCAATTAAGACACTCCTGGAGCTGACGGTGTCTTTTCTAACAACTTTCCACTACATTCCAGGTTTCAGTTAATGACACAGCCATCTGTGGTACCTCAGATCAGTAGCTCACCTTCCTTTGTGGCATAACCAGATGGTTAATGAGTCTTCCCCTTCTGAGACCCCTCAGTTCTAGTCCCCCACTCCAGCTGACAGCCACTCTCACTGAGACCACTGTGATTAGCTCTGACTGACCTCCCTGCCTCCAGTCTTTTTTCTCCAGTCCATTTGCAATACTGCCACAATGCAAGTCTGACCGTGTCACTTGTGGGCCTCTTCCAAAGTTACCTGAGAGGCAGATTGACCCTCTTGGCCCCTGGCTCTGCCTCTCTGCAAAAGCTTCAAGGAGGACTGGGAGGTCATAGAAGCAGGATTGGACGACAGATGGCAGAGGCCTGGTATGCAGCAGGGAGAATCCATGTCTGGGTAGCTGCTGTGCCTCCCAGCAACTCATGCCACCCCCATCCAAAGAAGAGGGAAGATGTCAGGCAGCAGGCTGAACCAAGCAGAAGAGCTGTCCTTAGCTGTCCTAGCTGCCTCCTACTCAATATGGTTTGCAAAAGTTTGGGAAAGCACCCCCAATGAACTTATCAGAGAACTTCTTATCAGTTCTCTTATCAGAGAACTAGCTGTGACCTTCTATTTTATATCTTTATTTCCTTGACTTCCCATCTCCCCAGCTTGGTAACGTTCTGTGAAAATTATTGAACCTATGGTTTTATAATGTTGTAGAGTTACATATCATTTACATTAAAATAAGCACCTATTTGTCCTGGACTATAGTCATCGCTTTGTCGACTGACTGAAAAGCATGGGCTCCGTGAGTTCATGGTTCTAGTACCTGGCACTGAACAACACCCAAAATGTCTCTTGCAAATGAATGGACCCCTAAGATGCTCTGCAGCATCTCTGTGAGGTGTTATTGATCCTACTGCATAGGGATTTCAAGTGTCCTGTCTCTCTTACCCACTTGATCCTGAGCTCTTGAAGGGCATGGATGCTTGTGTATGGCATTTTTGGCGGGGCGGGGGGCGCTCGCTTACAACAGAAAAAAGAAAAAAAGAGGTAAGAAATGACAGATAGCAATGGATCCAGACAGAGAGGACCAGAGGACAAAAAAAAAAAAAAAAACAAAGCAAAGGGAAAGGTGTAAAGGGGCTTGCGTGCATACTCTGAGGGATGGAGGGTGACTTTTCTGCTCCAGACAGGAAAGGGAAGATGTGGGGTGGGGGTGGGCTGAGAGAGTCCTTACACACAGCTGATAACCAGCAGCAGCTTGGACACGCTCTGCAGGTGGAAGCCGCTGGGCGCATCCTCGGGGATATGCCTCGTCTGTGTGGAACCTGTGGGAGAATAAACAAGATCATCGGTCACCATCATGGCCTGCAAGTGCACTAACTGCTGACACTGCTCAAGCGGCAATGCTGCGATTGACCCTCTCGGCCCTACAACAGCAGCAGGCAAACTCTTCAAGGGAGGAGGGCACAGCTGTCAGGCCATCAGTGAACAAATGAGAAACTCAACAGACCTAAGTAGCTAGACGGCACGGGACAAAGTGATCTTTGGCTAAAGAAAGAGGAAGGGTTCAGGGCTAGGACTAAAGGCAGCTGGTTTCCAAGCCTGGCTTTATCCAGAATCAGCCACATTGTGGCCGGCAAGTCACATAACCTCTCCGAGCATGAGCTTACTTAAATGTAGCATCAGTCAGAAACTTTGTGGGTAAAACACGTAATGGTAATGCTCTGGTACAGGTGAGGAAGCAGCACAAAGAAGCCTGTCCTTGTCCTCCCTTTCATCTGCCTCCTCCTTGTCCCGATACAGCTCTGATGAACTCACAGCAACATGCAGAGCACGGTTTGTAAAATATGGATTTGCCAATCTCTGGGCTCCTCGTAGCTCCAGAATTCCATGACTGATATGAGACAGGAGGCTGTGCGTGGCTGGATGGGAAGAGGAAGAAAGACCCCTGCTGGGCTTGAGGGGACCAAGGGACTAGGGATTGCTTTAGACTCCTCAATCTTTGGGTTATAAATTATCCCCTGGGAAGTGGGTTTTGGCTTCTCCTTAGTGTCATTTCCCAAGAACATGGATGCTGCATACTGGAGCCTATGCAGGCAGCCTGAGAGCTTAGACAACAGAACCCCAAAGGGAACCTTTATTAAGCAGAATACATAACGGTTCAGCAGTGGCTGAGGTACTTACAGGGCAAAAGAAAGTAGACAGAGCATCAAGAACCTCAGAATTAGTGAGTTACACTGAAATTATGTAAAACTTACACCCAAGGCATAGAATGAGCATGCATATATGCCATGGCATGGGCATATGACTCCAGACCAAAGCCCCCCAATCCATACCACCCATCTTCACCTGGAACACACCTGCCACATGCTTGATCCGGTGGCCCACATCTTCATCAGTGGGTGTGGTGACTGGGCTCATCACCTCTTCCAGGTGAGGCACCCGAAGGTGGGCATGGGGACGCTTCCTCCTCCGAACCGTTGGGGGCTTGCTGGACTTCTCCTTGGGAGATTGCCTGTGCATCTCAGCCAGGTAGGTGCTCTCCATTTTGGTGAGCTCAATCTCTATCAGAGACAGAAGGGCCACAGGAGAGGCCACCTTCCCATACCTTCAACCCAACACCGTGGCCTCCAGAAAATTGTTCTACAGGAACAATTTTTCTATTCTGTACCCTAGGAAGTTTGCCAGCTGGGCAAATGACACTTAGGGAATGCCTGTAGAAATTATTCTGGGGCCCAGCCTGGCTAAACCCCTCCTCCAGGTTCAAAATTGTGTAGAGCCATATGTGCCAACCTCTGTACATACGTATTTGATACAAATACAGATTTGACAATATCAGATACTTCTGAAATAGATGTATTCACAAGTGATTCATAGACAGCTCTCAAAAAATTACCACCACCACCAATGTCACTAGAGGTGCATGGGGGTGGGTATTATACACATCTTAATTATCTCTTAAGGCTATAGGCAATCTTTTGAAAAATTCACATATCTGCTTACATATTAAGTTGGTATCCATTGTGGGGGCAGACTTAGGGACCATGAAGTCACTTCACTGTCTGTCTCTCCCTTCACTGTCCACTTCCCTGCATTTCCCACTCCCCTGCATTTCCCACTCCCCTGCATGGACAGCTGCACAGTTCATTGTTTCTGCAGCTCAGCCACCAGGGATTACAGTACCCACCTAAGTGGCGGAAGTAGTCCTCCAGCCCACTCCAGAAGTTCTTCTCGATGAAGGTTTTCACTAACCCCCAGGGCTGTTTTCGATAGCGCAGCTCCGTGGAGACCCTGAGGAACAAGCCAGAAGCAAGATCTTTATTTCCTGGAAAGACCCTCCACTGCTGGGAAAAGGGAAATTAACATTTATGCCCAAGGCAGCCAAGCATTGTATTGTATTTTAGAAGTTCAAAACTCCCTTCACCTCTGTCATATCATCTTCTCTCCCTGACCACAGGAGACACTAGCTTTATTCTCATTTTATAATTGAAAAGACAAAGGTTCTGAATATTTGGGCAGACCAAAGACTAACAAGGGCTTCTGATTCCAAGCGCAGAAATGTTTCATGATCCCACACTGCCTCTGCCCAGGGAGGCTCCAGATGGTGCCAGGCTGCTGCCATCCAGACAAGAGAAGGCTCAGAATGGAGGTCAAGTCCTTTAAATCCTTGTCAAGCTCTGGGATCACATCACTCTCACTTTTAAGAATATCCTCTGCTCCCAGCCCTAGGGTCTGCCTCTCCACTGCACCCACAACCTCACCAGCACTTGCTTTTCTCCAGACATTCTCTTTCTCGTCACTTGTCCCGCGATTGCCCAGACCTCTTGCAGCATGGACTCCTCCCCACCTGTACAGCAGCCTTGCTCTTTGCTTCCTCCTCAGTGAGTGCATGTGTGCCAACAGATCCTCCCAGCTCACGTTCCCTGTGTGCAAGGCTGCCTTCCATGCCTGGCCCCTCCTGAGAGCTGCTACCCCTACCTAGGCCTGATGCGGAAATGCCCACACACCGAGTCACCTGGCTTCATACCCAACACCTGTTCACTGGATGGAGCAAGGGCTCATCCCTGGGAAGTTCTAGCCAAGTCCACCACCAGCCTGTGTGAATTGCACAGAGAGACATACAACTGGGAGATCCTCTGAGGAGTGTGGAGTTCAGAAACCCATGCGCTGGTGGGGATGTGAGAGGAGAGAGAAAAAACAAGAAGGAAGGAGGAAGAGAAATTTGAGGGAAGGAAAGGTTGTAAAGACCAGGGAGCAGCACAAAACACTCATCCCTGAGGAAAAATGAACAAATAAAAACTAAGAGGATGAGAAAGAGGCAAGCTTTTCTTTAGGTTCAAGTATTAAGCTCTTCTTGCTTCCTACAAGATCTCTGTGTAACTCTTCACTTAACTCCTATTTTATTTGAATTACATGAATGAGCTTCTTGCTCCTTATAACCAGAAGAACTTGGTCTACAATACAGATAAACAATCTGATGATTTTCAAGTAGGTGTGTGACGAGAGTTTTCTTTTTCTTTTCTCTCTTGAGTTTTCAATTAGACCACAGGTTTCTTAAAATATCAGTGTCTACATTTCCTCCTTCCTGTGAATGCATATCACAGTGTCCAGAACTAAGTATTCATCCCTGCAACACTCTGGACTCTGACATGAAGGTGGCAATACGCCAAGAGGTGGCAATAAAGCATTGGGTGGGCTGGGACTTCTAACAGGGAGACAAACAGGAAATCACAACACACTCAGCATGGGGCAAAGAGCATAGGCTTCTGCTTCTAAGAACTGAGTTTCAGTACTTAGTGGGGATGTGACTCTTTGCAAAGTTACTTATCTGAAAACTGATGATAAATCCACCTTCTGGGGTCATTCTAGAGATTCCAATGAATCTAGAGAAGGCACCTAGATAGTACTGAATAAATAATCACAGACAACTAATATAGAGTGGGAGTGATAAAGGTCTCACTAAGAGGTGTACAGAATGGTTAAGGGAACATGCAGTAGAAAGAAAAATGAATTGTCAGGACAGGGAGGTGAAGAACTTGGAAGGATTTTGTGAGAAGATAAATCAAGAGTCAGTAGGCAAATTCCCAAGCTCCCTCTCCCTCAGGAGCAAAGGGACGTGATCTAATAGAAAGATCCCATCTGAACCCACTTGGACCCTCGAAACCCCGCACCTGAGTCGACTCTTGTTGCGGGCCACGCGGGTGAGTGTGTAGCGATTGACAGTGTAGAAGTAGTCATGGTAGGGCACGTCATGGGTGAGAACTTCCGCATCTATCACATAGCATTCGCTCTCCTGGCTCGCCTTGTACATGGTCTGTGGGGAGGGAAAGCCTATTGGCCAAAACTGAAGAAAAGCAAGATGGGAAAAGCACCTTCTCAAATTTCCCCACCCTTCTCCAGGACTGCTGAAGGGAAGACAGGGAAGCCCAGAAGACAGCAGCTACCTTCTGACCACTCGGCCTTCGTCCTTCACACCAGAGCAGAACTTCCCAGCCCACTCTTAGCTGCCTCTGACCTCTTGGTACTCACCTGTGTCTCCCTGACGGTGGCAGTTTTGGGAGCCAAAGGATTGGTAAGGGTGATAGTGTACAGAATCACTCGGCTCTGGTTCCCATTCTCTTCCTTCTTCCATGGATGGAAGATGATATCTGAGAGAAGAAAGGGCCCCTGAAGTGAGGGAGGGAAAGCAGCGCCATTCCCTGCATCTGGATTTTCCTTCCAATCAACTTCTAAACCCAGCACCCCCACCTCAGGAGGCCAGTGGGAGCCCAAGGGCCAGGAGGGGAGGGGCAGGAGAGGGAGTAAGCAGAAAGAGGTTCATTGTAGCATTGCTGAGATTCTACATGGGGCTCCAGAATGCTGATTGTTCCCAGGCTGGGGCAAGAGGTCCTGAGGCCACCTACGAGGGTGCTGGCAACACTGGAGTTACTGTGGCAAGGGCCTGGGATCCCTTGGGAATGAGTCCTCTCCTCCAGGGCATGACCTCTCCATGTCCTTAGCATGCCCTCTCCCAGCAGAAGGGCTCGCTGCTGCCCCTGTGTTTTTCCCCAGTTCTGCTGGATTAGCGCCGTGACCCTGCTGGCCAAGAACTGGGGTGCCGAAAGAAGACAGGACCATGGACAAACAATGTATGAGCCCTCAGGGTCCTAGTTACATTATGTGGGCCAGTTAATAGAAACCAGGGTTTCAGCTTCCTGAAACATCAGTGCTGGGCACCCCAGGACCGGCATACAGGCAGTTATGAGGACTGAATGAGATGACACTGTATGCTTGGCACAGGGGAGCACCTTGTAGTGAGTGGGAGCTGCTGCCCTGGCCTGGATAGTGGGCCTCGTGAAGGCAGAGATCAGGCAGGTCAAGACTGCTGAGTCTGTGGGGCCTGGTGACAGAGGCTATAGTAAAGATGCTGCACTGGGGGAAGGAGCGACAGACAGCCCTGAGGGAGCTCCCACACCAGGCAAGGCCAAGAGGCATCTGGACCACTAAGTGGCCTGGAAGAGGAGAATGTGTGGGGAGAGTGGGGAAAGAGGAAGGAGAAGGGAGAAAAAGATAGTCAGAGAGGGGCCAGTCCCGCAGAACAGACCAGAGAAGCGCCGCTGCTCCATGAAGTCCCGCAGGAAGGGTGAGGTGGTAAAGAGCAGGTCATAGAGTTTGTCCACACTGAAGTTGAAGACTTCATTCATGTACTGCCGGCCGCTCAGGTCCTCATAGAAGGCCTGCACCTCCCCTGCACAGAAGACACAGGAAGAGGAAGTCAGTGGTGGTGGTGGAGGTCAGGAGGCCCCGAAGGCATTCCCAGGGCACTGAGGGCTCTGTGGCTAATGCAGCCACCCAGACCAAGGGTAGGGTAGGGTAGCTGACCTCCTGGCCTGCACCGTTTATGACTTTTCCTCTATCACTTTTCTTCACTGGAAATGCAGGCCATTTACTCTAGCAGACATTGTCCATTCATTCTTTACAAAGGGTCTGGGAATATACTGCAGCTGAATGTATTACAGAAACATTCTAAGAAATGAATCATTTAGGCAATTTCACCTTTGTGTGGATATCAGAGTTTACTTACACAAACCAAGATGCTTCCATGTCACTAGGCATTATATCTTATGGGAATGCCTTTGTGTATGTAGCCAGTGTGGTTATAGGGCACAAGACTGTATTTGTTTTTACTCTTTCAAACCTCCCTAATTACGATGACTGCAAACTCAACTCCAAACAAATGACTAGTTCCTGACATTGCCTGAGAGTCTATAAGTTAGCCATGATTGACAACAAATGGCACTGTGACCCCTAGCACAGGTGGATTCAGGAGCTGCCAATTAATCAGGAATGATGAGAGAAAAGCTTCTAAGTCTGGGCTGGCCCCCCAAGGGCTGAAACTCCTAACCACATAAGACATCTTATATCCCCCATGATTTCAATACCCCTCTTTAGAAATAAAAACTTAAGATTACAGCTTTATTACAGCAAAAGAGTGTAAATCAGAATTCGCCAGAGAGAAAGATACATAGAGCACGATCCGGAGGGTTCCAAAAGCCAAGCATCCTTCAGGGATGCCATACCCACCTGGCACAACAATGTTCCAATATGTAGAGCACTGCTAACCAGGGACTCTCGCTTATAATTTTCAGAATTTTCTTTCTGCTATAAGAGAATGTGTCTGAGGGTACAGGTGAGCTGCTGGGTCTCAGTGTTCCTCCCAAGCCCCGAGCACCCTACAGTACCTAATGACTGCCACTTGCATGGTCTGGGATGTGACCTCAGATAGGAAGGAGGCTGACATTTCTGGCTCCGCCACGATCCAGAGATGGAAGTATCATACAGAGACAGTGTCTGTGACTGCACAGATTGGGCACTATACAAACACAGTGGAGGATATTCATGTCTTAGTTTACGTGAATAACAATCCTAATGTTCGGCAGTACCCAAGCTGCACAGTCATTTGCACTGATCCTGGATCCTAGACGGGGTCGGTAAGGCAACCAAGTGCTAAAAACCCACTGCAGGAGACCTCTAGAATAGACTGTCCACAATTTAACAAATGAGTGTGTCTATACCTATTCTAGACTAGAAATAACCTACCACCAATTCAACAGAGGAAAACCAGCAACTAATGTCATAAATGCAGAGGCTTTGGTTTCTCTCCATGGAATATAAGCAGCAGCAGGTTCCTGAGTGAGCCCTGGATGGTAACACTGTGCAGCAGTGAAGAATGGAGTCTCTACTTGTAGTAGGAGAAGGGGAGTCTCCACAGTCCATTTCACCCAGCAACACCTTCCTCTCTACTCCCAGCTAAAACAAATTTTACAATCATTTTAAGGGAGTTTCTGTTCAAATCTGTCTCCAAAGAGCAGCTGACAGATGTCTTTTCTCATGGCATTAAACACTGCCTTGTCTTGCGTGTCTAAGAGGCAAGCCAGTGTCTCAGGAGGATACATTTTATGGCAAGTGGAGATGGCAGGACAAAGGATTATTGGTTGAGCAAGGAAAGACAAATATAGAACGATGAAGGTCCTGCAGTGTATACTTAAAAAAGGGATGTATGCAAATAACAAATGTACCTTTTAAAAAAAAAGCTCTGATACCCACCCCTTCATCAGGAACCTATGTACTGCACAGCCTCACACAGAGGCTTCTTTTAAGCATTCAAAATAAGACAGGAAGGAATGCTGTGGCCCCATATTCAACCACTCACCTTCATCGTGGGTGTCTGAAGAGTCACTGAGCTCAGTGGGAATATCCTCATTGTCATTAAAGTCCAGCGAAGGGGAGTTCACGGGCGGAATGATCTCAATCTTCTCCCCTATGATGTTGTCAATGGCAAGTTCCTTCTCCAGGGATCTGTCACCCTCCAGCACCTCTTCCTCCAGAGGCAGGCCATCAAACTGCAGGGGACACTGAAGAGTCACCTATCAGGAGCCACTTGATTGGGCCTACTTGCCAAAGGGAGACCAGGGCATGGGTCTTGGAAGTGCTCATTCCCAACACAGCTCTGAGGAGCCAGCCTGGAATTAGGTGCTAGGCTCTGGCTACTCTGGCTGGGGCAGCAGGTGAGCGAACACAGCACAAGGTGCTGCCACCCTTTGTGCTGCCCATTTAATTGGCACACTGAGCCCACAGGTGGACAGAGGTGGCACCGCCAGGTCCAGGTTCTGCCTGGATCACACTTTCACCATGCTGTGACAATATCAGCCTGCCTATAGGCAACACCATTTCTTTCTAGAAAACCTGGAAGGTGTCACAGGCATTTTCTGGATTCATTTCCCCTTTACCACTGGAAGAGAATCGGTACAGTCCTTTACATTTGAAAGACAACCTCAGAGAGAGAAAATGAGGACTAGGCATCGAATGAATGATGTCTCAGGTGGCCTGACTCCTTAGCCATTGGACACAACACTCCCATTTCTGAGAAACCCCAACCCTTCTACCTGCTAGCCATGACCAGGCTCTCTTTCTTCATCAAGGTTCTATCTTGTCTCTAATAATGTCCCTAAGGACAGAGGTCTCCTCAAATATTTTTGTAGCCTCACTAAAATGTAGCACAGTGGGAAAATAAACTACAAAGAATCTCAATAAAAATCAAATAGCTGCATAAAAAATGAACTGTTTTACAGTTCTACATGCATGCATAGCTATGCTCATCTGGAGCAGCCCTCTCAGATCCAAACTCGTCAGTGGATTTGGCATAGTCTTAATCTTCCTGAAAGTTAAACCAATCGCATAACCCAGGCACTAAAAGTCCAGCTCTGAACCCAGTGACCACACCACTGGAGTATAGAGAGCAACTCACTCCAGGATGCTGCCTTAAATAAACTGACCATGAAGAACCCACATCCTTCTAACTGCTCCCCAGGTTGGGCTCCCCTGGAGTTAAAACTAAGCTGGGTCAAGGGAGTGCCTAAGGCTGACTGTCCATACCGAGACAGGGGCTTCGCTGCTCCCTGTAGAGGTCAGAGTGCTATTGGTGATGGATTTCTTGGGCAGCTGTGGGCTGGCATCTGGCTTGGTCTCTATGCTGCTTTTAGATGAGCTGTCATTTACTTCATTCTCTTCTACAGGGATCTCCTCGCAGTAGCTGGAAAAGACACCAGGAGCCCATGTTAGTCTTAGTGGTCAAAATGGTTTGCTAGTCAAAGAACCTCAGAACTGTCCATTCATCCAAAACTATGGGCTTTCCTGCTTCTTTATTTTCTACAGAATGTTCCTCTAAACAGAAATCTGGCCTCTTATTGCTGACACCTCACTTCCACCTCTTCCTCCACCCATGTAAAATTTCTGCTTCTAAACTCACCTTTTCTAGGTACTCTCTTTAGATTTATCCCTACCTAAATATAACCACTATTCATCTTACCCTATTTTCTCCCAGCAGATCCATACCATCTTGGTCATTTGAATCAAATGTCTGTGTTCTGAGCAGACATTTCAGTTTCCAAATATTGACTAAGATAGGACTCTGGACCTAAGTACTCCCTACGTGGTACTGCCCAAACTCTGGATCCTAACTAATAAACTTCTCTGCATTGTACACCTAGGGGAAAATCTCCTTAAAATGGAAGTCAATGCTCTTCTAGGGACACTCCAGGAGTATACTGCAGCCTTCCCCCAAGGGAGCAACCATTATCTTTGTAGTCACCAAAGGCATCAACATCTTACTTGTACTTTCTATATCACCTGGATGTACAATTCTAAGTAAATCACTAGGTGCATTTTAGAGACAATCATGTAGGTATTCACAGAGGTTATGTGATGCTACTATGAAATATCGGTGTTTGTCACCAAGCCAGCATCTAAGTACACACTCGATGCTCTTTCCTTGCCTTCAACTCCTCCACCCTCTCTCACTAACACTCAGCTTCTGCCTACCCTTCCCTCTCAAGCATGCTCTGTGAGTCAAAGTGTTGTCCCCATCTTCCTTAATCTACCACTATACAATATGGTGATACTCTCTTCTCCTTAACTCCCCGCTCCTCCTACCCAGGGAATGGTCTTTCATGATCTCTGTTGTGCTTCTTCCTCTTTTCATGTGCCAAACCCAAGTCCTTGAACTTCTTTTCATGTTCACTGAGTCACTCTGAGGCTTCAGCCAATTTCATAGCTATCAACTAGTAGTACCCAAATTTATGGCCCTAGCTCAGACTTTCCTATGAACTCCACACTAATTCCCAAATGCCCACTTGACCTCTCCACTTGGTCAGTTACCATCTCAGTCTCCACTTGCCTAAGATCAGCCTCCTAATCTTCTGCCCAGAACTGTTCTGCCTATAGTATTGTCCATCTCAATTTGGAATAACTCTATCTTTCCAGATAGTAAAACCGAAACACCACCGTTGATTCCTTTCTGATCTAACAGCATATCCTTCAAAATATATTCAGGAAAATATACTCAGGAAACACTTACTGATATCTCTGCTGCTACCTTCCTGGTCCAAATCACCACCATCCCTCACCTAAATTATCTAAATTACGCAACAGCCTCTTAACAGGTCTCTCTACTTTGGCCTTTGTTCCCCTTCAGTGTATTTCCAACACAGGGCAGTGTAATCCTGTTAAAATATTAAATGAGACTTTATCCACAATCCACTCCAAACCTTTCATCCCACTCTGAGCAAAAGCCAATCATCATGTTAATCAAAAGCCCATCCCCCTTCGGCCTCCCTGACCGCCTCTCCAACCATGTCCCCCTTCTCCCTTCTGAAGCCACACAGGCCTGCTGGCTGCTCCCTCTGCTGAAGAGGTCTTCCCATAGATTCCCCCAATACTCACCTCTTTGAGTACAGGGCCCTGCTTAGATACCACATTCCCACTAAGGCCTTCACTGGCATCCTACTCTGGAGTTTCCCCAGCCTCACTCACCCCATTGTGTTGAAGTCGTCATCCGGGGGCACATAGTCCTCGTCATCACTGGTCAGGCCCAGTTCGTTCCCATAACACTGGTGGACAAAGTGCCAGAGCTCCTTGGGGCACAGAGGCTGCAGGGGAGAAAAGCAGTGGCTCTGAACTTCCTCCCTTGTTCTGCAGAGGCTCTGAGCCAGGCTGGCTCCCCAAGAGTAGGAGTAAAAGTACCCTCTCCCTAGCTGCTGAATGAGAGGTGAGCAGCTACCTCCAGGACAACCTCATCTGCTTCAGGAATCTTCTGCCCAGGAATACGGAGTACAGCAAAGCCAGGAATGTGGCCCTCCTTCCCTATTCCTTCAAGAGAGGTTTGCAGAATGGAATCAGCTGGACTCTTAAGGATGGTAATTTTCCCACCTTGTGCTCCTATGAATGAGTATAATAAATCCATGTTACACTGGGGTCAAGGTGATCTCACAGCTTCTATTTGGGAATCTATGGACCCAGAGGCCCCCTGATCTGGTCTTCCACTGACCAAGTAGTCTTCCATGTTAACTGCTTCCATACAGGCCCGCAAGTTTGACCTCAGAAGTGGCCCATTCCATAGCCAGAGACTTCCTGTGGTTAGAACGAGTCCTACACTCTCACAATCTAAAGGGCCTCAATGGTCATCTCATCCAACCCTCTCTTGATTGCCTGAATACTGCTTTCTCTTTCCTAAAGTGCAGTCAGTTTGCCTACAGTTCTATGCACTAGTTACAGTGTTTTCTTATACCACTGGGTGTCTCCATGCTTACTTTAAAAGCACTGTCCTAAGTCAGTTCTCAGAGTTTTCCAAGAGAGGCAAAGCAAAGTCAGGAGAACTAAGATCAGAAGTGGAGACCACAAATGACCCTCATACTTGAAGGAAGGGAAGAAGGTGAGAGGAACAAATATGCAAAAAAGAGGGCAAGAGCATTAAGGGAAAACAACAATTAGTAATTTTTTTCTTTTTTTTTTTGGTACCGAAGATCGAACTTGGGACCTTGTACTTGTGTGACAGGCACCAGAACCAATTAGTAATTTTTTAAAAAAATCAAACTTAAGGAATTTTTGTACCAATATACTTTGTAAAGAATCTGAGAGCTCCCCAAGCCCATGCTTTCAAGGTATAGTTTAAGAACCAGGCAGTTGGCTGCACCATGAGCCAGCATTGTTTACTGACCCAGGAGAACCACGTGGATCGAACAGCAGTTGGCAACCCTATCTCTGGATTAGCAGGGTTTCGGGGTGGCAGCTGTCTGTCACCCAAGGGAGACATTCCCTTCTCCTTTATTTGGACCTCTCTCTCCCTGTATCTGGCCATCTGGGACACCTTTCACCCTGCCTGGGGCACACCTGCTTCCTGCCAAACTACATCCTAGCCTGCTGCACTAAGAGGTGTCTTCTCTGTGACACTTTCCCTAACCAATTCTTCCTGGCTCAGCCAGTCTGACCATAATGAGGACAAACACAATTAGCCAGCCCGCATCATCAGGTAGAATGCTTAACTATTATTTGTGAGGCATTTTGGAGCCATGTGGATGACTCTGTGCCTTATTTAGAAATGACAGCAGTTGTGGATTGAACATTAAAACCTTCTAGTGGAGACCCAAGCAGATCATCATTTTATTATTAATAAAGGCTAGTAAAGGCATCTCAGCTCAAAGAAGTCGCTGGGATTTATACCGGGGCTATAGACTCTTACATGGGAGAAACTCCAAATTAAAAAAAATCATTCAGTTTTCTTCAGATAGTAATTAGTTTGGGCTACAGTCAAGGCAGATATACATATACATGTCAATCTGGTTTATATGCTAATTTCGCAAGGGAATCATTATACGTAACTTTCTCCCTCATGTCTCCTTTTCTGGCTTGGGGAGTTTCCCATCTGACAGGAGCTCTCTGAAGGCACACACCATGACACACCATTGGTGTTTCTTCCCAGTAAGCAATTGGTGCCTATCTTAACTAAAGTTTCTTATTTTCTGTATTTTTGATGCTGTGGTGTCTGGGGATTTGCTGAATGGGGTGGAACCTCTCAGGGTTAGGAAATTCCTAACGATACAAAACAACTCACTCATATGCAAATAACCAAGCCAAAGGCTTTACCTACCAGTTTCCTTTTTACGTAGTTGACCAAACTCCTCTGCTCTTTTTACTACAAGGCCAGGTATGGGCAATGGTAGACAGCCCCTAGACCCTGAAGCCTGCTGAAATGGTTCAAAGCTAGCCAATCCTAAAGGTGCCTGACCAGCTTACCCTCCCTGGCCCATGCTCCCTCCTCACTCCCTTTGCCTCCTGACCATGGCTGCTGCTTCCCTGTGTGGACAGGCATGATGTGCTGTGTCTCTCGACTGTGAGTCTAAAAACTCCTTCTTTCATGACATTCACTTCTGGGACTGCATGTTTCATCGAAACTGGTTAGAACAATCCCTTGTATATTTCAAAACAGTGGAGCCAGTGTGCTTGAAGTCATAAGAGCCTTACTCCAGGCACTGTGGAGGGACATGCTACTTTCGGGACTCAGGTCGATATTCCCAGTGGGAAGATGTACTCCTGCCAACTGCTGCATTTCCTCACCATTGGAGGTATGGGCTCCTCTGGAGCCAGCCAAAGCTCCTCTAAATGCAATCTTCCAGCGGGGACAACAGCCAAGTGGAAAGAGCTCCATGGGTGGATGTATATCCCGAGGCAGAAGGGTACAGCTGTGCAACACTTACCTTTTCAAGGAGAGCATTCTGCCAAAGCCGGAACATCATCATGTATGTCCTATCCCGGGCCCCAAATGAAGTAAAAAAGTGCTAGAACAGGAAAGAAAATGACCAGACGTATCTGTTAAGACGCACAACATAATGAATGAAAATATGGTCCTCTTTTTTTAAAATTCAAGACATCAACATCACCCTCAAGTTCAGTACTCTCAGTGATCCATGGTCACCATGAAGGCACTTTAATGACAGGGCTCAGCGCACAAGAGGCCAAGGTACTTGGGACCCCGAGTTCTCTCTGTAACTGAGTCGTTCAATTTTCTACCCATACTTTGTTTAGTGGTTTTCTCTCTTACAATTTTCGACTCCATAAAAAACATTCTTTCACCCATGTACTGGAACTGGGTCAGGGAGCTGGGAATGAGCTTAAGCAGAAAAACAGGAAACCAAGGGCCATTTTTTTTGGTACCGGGGATTGAACTAGGGACCCTGGGCTTGCAAGGCAGGTGGCAGGACCACTGAGCTAAATCCCCGGCCCCCAAGGACCATTTTACTTAACTCAACTAGTATGTGAAAATTTGTACTGTACCTGCTAGGTACTAGTCTGTATGTTAAGAGTAAAACAGAAAAACACTTTTTGTGGAGCTTATTGATTAGTCGGGATGAGAAACCAGATTTTACTGCATACCTGCTAGGTGCTTGACAAGTGCTATTTCATTTAAAGTAAAAAACCTTAGATGATAAACAAAGCTGCTAACAATGAACAGCAAACTGGCAAGGTTGGGCAAGTTGCATGATCACAAAGCTGACTGTGCCAGAAGCAGAATTCAAACTATGGACCACGGACTATTTCACCCCAAAGTCGCATGATTCTTGCCTGTGAATTGCCTGAATCCATGTAAACTGTAGAAATTATCTTCAGCAAAAACCTAAACCACCACTTGTCTTGAATCTATTAGTCTTTAGACTCTTACTGAAGGTCAAAGGTCAACAATCACAGATTTCCCTGTCATAAATTTTATATCTCACATTCTTCCCATATCGTTAAGGACAATTCAGGTCCGCTCAAACTCCTCATCTTCTTCAGACATGATCAGCTACACTGATAAGTAATGATGACTACTTACATTTGTATAGTGCTTTACAATTCAGCATTTTCAAATATGTGATAGTATCTCAAGACTGTCTGAACAGATACTGCTGGGTCATTTTACGCATGAGAAAACTGAGACTCAGAAAGGTTAACTAAGGTGCCTACAAGGTGTCCTGGCTCCAGTTCCAGTGTTCTGCCAAGCTACCCTCACCCCTGCTCTGCTGCCAACCTCCCTGCCCAGACAGGAGGTGGTTCCTTGAGTCACACTACCCTTACCTCTCACCCCAGCCCTATCAGCTTCCAGATGAAGGCAATTCAAGGGCAGGAACACAGGTGCAGGGAAAGCAAAGTAAGGAGTCTGGAGTGTGAGTGGGCCTAGGGGCCAGAATGCCAACCCACTTACCTTTTCTGAATCAGTGCAAACTTGGATGGCGTTGGGAATGAGGCGAGCTGTTTTTTCTTTAGTCATGGAGCAGATGTCTTTCAAACGGACTGTCAGCTGGCACCAGCACAGGGACAGAGAATGGACAACAAGCAAGAGGTGGCATTAGTAGTGTCAGGCAAAGAGTGCTCACATAGCACCAGTGCAAACAGAGGAAGGAGACCACAGTTCACGTGTTTCTAATCCTGGAAGAGGCCGCCTTAGAGAGCATGCTTTCTCCTCTTATGTAACGGAGGCCACACAACAAGATAGTCTGTTGTGAGTCTGTTACAGTAGTGGCTATCTTGATTCCTGGTCTAGGAGGCTTTCTTTCTCATTTCTACAGACTGCTAAATGTGCCACGTCCTGCAGTTTTGTGCCACTTACAGAAACAACTAGTGCTGGATGGGACCATAAAAAATCATGTAGTTGATCTTTCTCTACCTTATTTTATAAGACGAGGAAACAGAGGCAAAGAATGAACTGACCTAAAATCACACAATTAATTAACTGAAGAACCCAGAAAGTATGTGAGCCAGTTCTGAGTTCCAAATCCAATGCCCTTTCTACTTCATTATGTCTCCCCCTGTGGTGACTTGTGCCAAATAATAAACTGCATTTGCCAAAAGCAAATGCTGTTTTCTGCCACATCCAAAACGTGGGAAGAAAGTATGTGGCAGATAAGTTCCTGTTACCGGGACTCATATTGGACACTCTTCAGCCTAGGTGTGTGTTTCTGTTTACTGTGCAAAGGCTTGGGGAGAATGCAGAGTCAGTGAGAGGCAGAAAAGTGGGGCGGGGGGGGAGTTGCTCAGTCATGGCCAAGGAAGTAGCCCAAGGGAGCCAGTCCCAGGGTTTTGGGGAGGAGGGCAGGGTACTGGGGATCAAGCCCAGGGCAACCTTGCATATGCCAGACAAACACTGTACCACTGAGCTACAGCCCCAACCTGAGTCCCAGGTCTTTACCAGAGTTTCCCAGCGGAAGATGTTGCTATAGAAGCAGATCCAGTTTTCCGAGAGGTAGAGTCGGCCCTGAAGAAGAATGTCTCTTTGGAGTGCACATGAGTAATCTGGGGTAAGAAGTAGAACAGGGAAGCTCAGAGATAGGAAGTATTTTAAACAAGACACTGCTTATGGGCAAGTCATCTCTCTTACTAGTTCTGGTGAAGCCTAGTCACCTTCCCCTAGATGTGCGAGACACCTGAACTAGTGATCAAGAAAGTGCCTGGCCTTTCACGATCTGAGTGGAGACGTGGTAAAAGATGCTATTGCCCAGAGATGCAGCAGGAGGGACCAAAAAAGCTAGGTGTAAAAAGGCCAATATAATTTAACTAACTTTCTTCTCTTAACTTATGATCCAAAGTCCCTTCCAATCTTTGGCCATCTACAGAGACAAGTGGCTGCCTCCAAGGTAGGTTCCGGAGGCTGCCATATGCACAGTGCTCAGCCCTGAGCCTTGAGAGGTGGGCCCAGTGCTCTGGACATCCTCTTTACTGTTACCAGACAAAACCATGCGCTTGACTTGGCTCTCTGCTTCTACAAGAGGCAGCCTGAGTTCTGTCCCTGGGACTCGCAGACATCCTGCCCACCCAATTCTCAGATCAATTCACTCACCAACAATGAGGCGCTCTGTGTCTGGAAGTTGCTTAAAAAGCTTTCTGAAGTCTTCATTTCTCTGCTTATAAGTGGGGCTTAACACCTGTGGGACAATGACCAAGGTTAGCAAAATGTACCCAGGTTCTGTGGCATTAGGAAGGCAGGCACAGAGGCAAATATGCTTGTGTGTTAAAAAGGCAAAGATGAGGCTCTGTTACCCCACAGACCCTAGAAGGCCAGGTTAGGAAAGGGAGCTTGGGGTGGAAAAACAGTACAGAGAATCTGATCTGGCAGAACTCTTTGTATCCAGCTTCCTTGACTGAGAAAACATTAAAATATGAAGCCAGGCCCATAAGGGTTCCAAAAAGAGACAGGAAGGACTGACACCTGCAGGAGACTTCTTGGTAGTCACCATGCTAGCTACTGCTGCTCTGCCTTCTGTGTTTCTGACAGGGAAGCAGGGGCCTGAGGGGACAAACCCCAGCAGGACCAATGAGAGGATGAGGACTAGTGCACCTCTCAGAAGTTGTCATGTCAAACACAGTAAGCACCTGACTATGTGTAAAAGACTTGAGTTCAAAAAACAAAAATTCATTTACAAATTGCAAAACCAGTCTTAGAAAAAGGACATGGGGTAGAAAATTTAAAAGCATGTCTGGCACAAGAGGCAGTCAACTCACCTCTTCATCCTTACAAAATGATCTACCAACCCTCACAGTACCACAGAGGAAACTCATCAGGCAGAGAGAAGCCCCGGCCTACAATCACCAACTGGTGGTCATCGGAAGATCTCAGACATGAGGAACTCTGTTATCTCCAAAGCCCTAAGAGGCCAGGGGAGGAAAGGGGACTTGGGATGGAAAAACAGTGCAGAGAATCTGATCCTGCAGCATGTTTTACATCTCTCTCTTCCTGGCCCTGTACCCATCTCCCACCACCACCTGAGCCACAGATGCCATCTGCTGCTGTCATGGGGCCTTGCCACAGGCTCAGATCCATAGACTGCCTTAGCAAATCTTTGGAAATTCCATTAGCCAGCAGCAGGGAAAGAAATCCTGCCCTTTCAGAGGTTAGTGTGTGTGTGTGTGTGTGTGTGTGTGTGTGTGTGTGTGTGTGTGTTTTACTGGGGATTGAACCCACGGCCTTCATACTAAGTTACATCCCCAGTTCTTTTTTTGATTTTGAGTTTGGGTCTTATTAAATGCATAGGCTTGGCTCAAATTTGTGATCCTCCCACCTCAGTCTCCCAGAGTGCTGAGTACAATCTTAAAACTAAAAGAAAAAATGTAAAAAAGACACATGTCCATAGACAAAGGACACCCAAGGTGGACACATAATGAGCACAACCCAGGGAGAGGCACACACGGGGACAGAGAGATATCTGCACTCCACTCATCAATGAGCTGACCTACTTAAGCAGAAACAAGGCTGCTGACTCTCAGCCAGGGGCGCATGCCTGAGGACAGACTGTCGTCCTGCCTGTGACATGTGGGTCCTGGCCTGTCACACTTTCTCACCCACTTCCTTGGGAACTCACTGGCATACAGGGATGATAGTGAGAAACAGCCCTTCAACTGTTCGTATTTGGATTTTCTGTAAAGCTGCGTGGGTCATGAAGCTGAAGCTGAGGTCTGATCACAGCTGCACCTCGCACTGCCCACCTGAACCACTAAAGAGAAGAGGAAGTTGGACAACAGCAGGGCTTTAGTGTGGGGAGGTTTGCCAAAGAGAGAAAGGAGAAGGGAGGGGAAGGGAGGGGAGGAGAGTGCTTTCGATCACTTTGTCCATTTGAATTTCAAGATTTTGTTCTCATCTTATTTACAAAATGAGCTCCACACACAATAGTAAATGCCCTGTTATCTTCCTCAAAACAATGCTGTGCTGTCACAGAATCCTAAACTTCCAAAATCCCCTGCCATGTGTCTGAGCCAGGCATCAGGATCTCTGGAGGTAAATATTTGGAAGGCCACCCATCCCATGACTTCTACGACTAGAAAAGACCTCAGACACAACAGAGCTCTGGTCCCTATATTAGTTTCAAACTGGTACCAAGTTATCCAGTCCACAGGGCTCTTCGAACAGAGTCCTTTCTGAGGAAACCCTTGCTTGACTGCCTGATCGCCAAGGCCAGCACAAGCCTGTCACAAGCATCTTTCCATCTGACCTGTTTCACACTGGAGGAAACTGAGGCACCAATAGGTCAGCGATGTGCCTGAGAACATGACTACCAGTGGGCACAGAACATGAACCCTATCTGTGTACCAGGAAGGAAACAACCGGGCTTCCCCACAACGGGCACAATCTCTCAGAAGACAGTGTTTACCTGCTCTGGGCCCCTGCTCATCATTCATGCTCCTCGTGGCTCTTTATAAAATTTCAGTGTCACCATGAGGAGCAGCATACAAGGTGGCCCCACGCTCTCTTCAGGTGAAACTCAATATCAGGCATCGAGTTACCTAAAGCCCGCACATTCTCCTATTACCATTTCTTTTTTATTTTTATTTTTGGTTGGTATGATATTGGAAGTTGGACCCAGGCCCTTTGCACCAAGCTACATCCCCAGCCCTTTTTTTAATTTGAGGTAGGGTCTTTCTAAGTTGCCCAAGCTGGGCTCAAACTTGTGATCCTCGTACTTCAGCCTCCCAGAGTGCTGGGATTACAGGCACAGGCCACCATGCCCAGCTACGGCCTCCTGTTTCTGGTTTTTCTTCCATATTGCCCTCTCCCCTCTGTTTCTCTCATATCCAGTCAGACAACTACTACGATGGAGACGCAAGAAGTCTGGCCCGTCTCCCAACAGTGAGCAGACTATGGGTGCTGCTCCTCTCCTCTGCTTCAAACAAAGTTGTAGCCACAGGGAGAGGGCAGGGCAGGACTCCTAAAGACCTCTTCCTCCAGGCCTACACACAAACACCCTTACCGCTGGATGGCAGGCCAGCCTCTCCCTCCTGGAGCACAAAGTGTAGACTCAGCCTGTAGGCATGCTTGCCTAGAGCTCTGTGCCCTCGGGACCCCAGGACCCTGGTCCTTCACCCTATGCCCTCTTAAATCAATCTCCACAGGTGAGACATGGCTCACCTATGTAAAACGGCCAAAGACTTCTGGTTCCAGGGTTGGGTAGCAGAGCCTGCTAGGATGGAGTATGCTAGGATGTATAGCATGGTCAAAGACACAGAGAAATTGGGTCACACACTCACAGCTGGGATTTCCTCAGATCCACGCCAGCAGCAGTGTCCAGCACCTGCAGGTTCATCAATAACCCTCTTTAAGTACCACCGCAGTGACTGGCTTTCCTGCTCCAGCAGGAGGCTCCAGAGCACCCCAGAGTCCATCAAAGATTCCATTACTCCCCACAGCTGCCCTTCCCAATGGTGCACAGCTCCTTGCACTCTGATTCCTGAAGCTCCCTGTGGGATGAAAACAAGTGGCCCACCTTGGACCAAAAGCAGAGAGGTGACCTCTAGCTTCTAGAGGGAGGGTCTGCGTGACCCTGGCCGATGTCTTTTTTTCTCCCAGAGCTGTGTTCTCAGTGAGAAGCCTCACAAATGAGAAGGTGTCACCAGCATAGGTCTCGGGAGATGCTAGCCAGCCCGTCTCCCACAGCTGGGGTCTGCTTTGTCCTTCTTGGCTGGTCTTCAGGCTGAAGGCAGCCAGAGGGGTGTGGTCAAGCACCTCCTCCCAGTCAGTGCAGCCAATCGTCACAAGAGTCCAGCCGAGATTCGAACTCACAGACACAGCAGGCACACAGCACCAGCGGAGGGGTCTGCAGGGAAGGCCCCAAGTGCACAGGCAAACTTCACAGGAAGAAAAGGGTCCACGATGGATCGAGGTCTATCCCCACTGGCTACTCACGGTGACAGAGTGACTCATAGTAAGGGGCAGCTCCAAAGAAGCACTTGGGAGTCCCAGCTCCTCAGTCCTGATCTGTCCCGTACAGTGACGCGTCTTATCACCGTGCAATCTCTACCCGGGGCAGTCTTGGGCGGCTATGACTCACAGCCCTCACCCAGGCAGAGCAGCCCCCACTCGGCTGCACAGAGGGCCTGCTGTCGTCCACACCCCTGCACACACCCCTTTTTCTTCCGGACCCCGCTCCTTTCGGTTGGCCAGCAAACAATCTCTTTGTTAAGTCACCGTGGCAGGAGGGAGGGAGGCAAGAGGGAGGGAGGCAGGCGGGTGGGTGGGCAGGGCCAGAGCCCTGCACATGCTTCAAGTTACAGCAGGATCTGGGTGATGGTCCTGTCCAATGTCCTGCAGTAACCCTTGGCCTCCCCAGCAGATGTTTCCTGCAGTGGAAAGTTGCTGGCCAGGGCTCTGGGTGGGGGAGGGGAGCAGGAGGTGCCAAGGGCATTGCTGCTGTGATGAAATCTGAAATTTGAGACTAAAACAGTCAGGGACTTCTTGGAGACACCCTCTCCCCTCACTGACCCATGCATCCACCAGATTTGGAATTTTCACAGCTGATCTAGTCTCAGACATGCTGACTAGGGAGAATCTGGATAGAGCATTCAGAGAAGGTGAGGTCAGCAGCTCTGGGATCTATCTGAAGCTTCCTTTCTGAGGATCCTGCCCCAGCTTCGGCACTAGCAGGAGAAGGATCAAGGCCAAGTAGATTTCCAGACAGCTGCTCAGATCTTGAGAGCAAACTAGCAATGCTTAGAGCAGAGAACTCGGTCCCATGTCAAAAAGAGCAACCAAATGTAGAGAGAGGAATGGAAGCAGGTCACTGAGGGCAAGAAAGGGTCCAGGAAGGGAACCTCAAGCCAGGGATGAGAGAGCAGTGGGGCTAGGATGATGAGGACTCCATGATGTCAGAGCCTTGAAACAAATGGGGCAGATCCCTCAGCCTCCCCTGCGAGGCCACCACCCTGGAAGAGTCTTGGGCCTGGACATGACACAGAAGAGTGTCTCTGTCCTAGGAGTCCCCATAATTCCGTAGAGCAGCGCTCAACTTTTATCATACCTAATAAAGACACAGTGAACATAGCAAAGAATGTGGATTCCTTGGTCCTAGACTCAGAGGCTAATCAAGAGGAACCTGGTTCCTCCGAAGTAAAAATGCTGGAGAAAGAACAGCCTGAATCCTTCTCCAAACCTGCCTCTCTCTCAAGAGACACTGTGGCCACCACCTCCATCCATCACGCTGGGTAACCTACTTGCTTGGACCACCATCTTCTCCAAGGAGGATCCATGGCTCAGTTTTGCATCTCCTACAGCATTTAGTATGATATGTTTCAAATACCAGGTGCTCAGAAATTCTCTGCCAGATGAAGCCATTCCTTATCCACTTCTCCAGCTCTCCTGCTGATACGGCCTTTCATGTGCACACATGTCCTCACACATGCAAAGAGCCTCAGCTGATATGCCTGGCTTCTCAGGGCTAGTGCCTGCCCACACTCTCTAGCTCTGCTGAGTTTCTCTCTGTCCTATAGCAGCCCTGTCCTCAGCACTGTGCCAGGTGAATGCAGCACTTCCATTTTACAGGAATTTTCCAGAATGCCTCTCTCTGGAGCCACACACACCCCCGCCCCATACAGGCAGGATATAGATCCAGAGCCTTACGATAATTCCCTGGAAATATCGCAGTAGAGGCCATTGGTAGAGACCGAATGAGATGGTGACTGGGTGAAATGGGGACAACATACAACCAGAGAGATAAGGCCCTGGGGGATGAGTTTCATTCAGCATGCTTCAGACTTTGTTCCTCCATCCCCTGGCCAAGGGCTGGGCAGGACTGGGCAAGAGCCCTAGGAGCAGGAATCAAACCTGGGCTGAATATTAACTCTATGGCAAACACCAGGCACTGGGACCAAGTGGTACCTCCCTCCCCATGCTTCAGCAGGAATGGGGGCGGGCAGGAAAAAAACACATGGATTTTGGTAGCAAAGTGACCTCACCTAGGAAGAAACCTGTTTAGATCCACATAGGAAATCCTGGTACTGCAACCAAATCTGGTAGGCAGGTGCCAGATGTGGGACAAGGAGATGGGGAAGTGACTGAATAGAGGGCAGACGTGGGTGCAATGTGGAAGGGCTCAAAAGAGTGGGGCTGGGAGAGGGGTTTTATCTGGAGAGGTGTGACCACTTTGGAGGGAGTTTAGGGCCAGCTGTGTGGTGAGAAAGAGGCTTCATGCTAGCAGGTACATAAACCACAGAAAGGAGATGGACGGAGCCAGAGGAAGAGGGGCAGCCAGGCTGGTCATCACGGTCCCCCTTTCGGCTCTCTCATTGTCTGCACTGCCCTCGGCCCTATAATTCCATTCTACAAAGCTTTATCCCTTTGCTTTCACACTTATGCCAGCCAGACTTACTCGGTCGTTCCATGAGATTGGCACTTCCCTCCATACGGCTGGCATCCCCAACAGGGGGCACATCAGGCAACTTGTGGCCTGTGTCTCTGTCTGCTGCTCAGAACTAGGCTCCTTGGATGGGCTGCCATGGAGTCGGCAGACACTGCAGCAGTGAGACATGAGACAGAAGAGGCACAGCAAGGACGCCTCTGGGACCCTGTCTCACCCAGAGCAAAATCCCACTAGGCCAAGGAGGGCTATCATTCAGGGAGCAGTCTGCACCGTTCCACCCCTCAGGCTGTAACCTGGTCACTCTCAACTCCGCCCACAGTTTGCTAAGCAAAGTCCCATCTCTGCTATCCCTGTATCTCATGTGCAGCCCCAACTGGAGGCCTCATGAAACAAAACCCTTGTCAATGGCCCGGCATGGGTAAGGGTTGCAGTGGGGGAAGGAAATACAGGGGAAACCTGGCCCCAGGGCAGTGGCACAAGGCTTGATGTTCAAACTCCTGCTCTTGACCAGATGCTCTCCCTCCCAGCCTTCCACCTGTTCCCAGGGCCCAAGGACTCCCCTTCCTGTGACCCACTCTTTACCTCAAGGTGGTTTGTCATCATTGTGCTGATAGTGCCTCCCCAGGTAACCATGTAAAGGTAAATGTGTTTGTCTTCTGCAGGCAGGTGGCAGGTGAAGCCAGAGGCTGGGGTGTGGGCGGGGAGGTGGTGGGTGGGCTTCCTTTCACATCAGACTCAGGCCATTCACTCACCTGGACCTCCAAAGCTCTTGCAGTGGTCAGCACTCTGCAGGGTCCTGGCTGCCACCACTCTGACTCTGCCCACAGGGTATCTAACTGTCCCCAGGACTGGGGATTGCAAAGCCTTTGCCTATCTGAAGGGCTTCTAGTGCATTAACAAAGCTGAGGCATCAGAGTAACTGGAGCTGACACTAAGCAAGAAAGATCAGAAAGAGAACTGTGGGCAGAGCTGAGAAGGGCAGGGGACCTCCGTGAAGGGAAGATCCCAGCTAGCCCAAGGCAATGCAGGTGAAAAGCAGAGGCCTGCATGGGATGAGGGAAAATAGAAACCATCAGATAAGCAAGGGTGGAGCATTCTTGAACAAAGCAAATTAAGTAATGCAGGAAGTGCTTGGGAGACTGGGGTATTCAAGTGAAGCTTCTCCATGATGCATCTGAACACAAGAGCATAAATCATATACTGTGAGCTGAAGGAGAGGAGCCCAGCCACTTGCAGGGTACAGGCAAGGTAACAGCAGGTGTCCCATGCCTCATGTCCATGGACACAGGAAGCTCTGGGGAAACAGCCAGGTCATACCTTCCTGTTCCAGTCTGGGCAGTGTCTGAGGGTAAGTGCACTGGCAACATCAGTGGCTGACTTCCAGGGTGTGCAGCAGGCAGCATCCTGCTTCCTCCATAGATACTCAACTGTGGAAAACTCTGAGCTGGGGATCTAGTGGGCCCCAGCAAGGGAGCAAGCTCCTAACTTGGGACAGTAAGGCGTTCCCCTCCCAAGCAGCCCAGTTCTGGTGCTACTTTGAACTAACTGGCTTCTCCATGACCGCAGTTACTGATTATCCACTAGAGGCACCACTTCCCGTGACAGAAACACATGGAGGAAATATGCAAAGAAGGCAAAACAAGAGGTGACAACTGTGCAAACCCCAGGCAGACCAGGCAGCTGGAGGCCCCTGCCTCCTCCACCAAATATCCACCTTCCTTTCCTACCTCTCTCCTCCACCTCCCTCCTTTCCACTCCCTGTACCTGCCCCGAGACAGGACTCCACTGTGTACCTTCAGCATCTGGTCTGTAAGAGGGCAGCCCCAGGCCACGGAGGACAGTACTAGGAGCTATGTAGCAGGGAGAAAAGGGGCTGCCAGGCCATGGAGGCTGATTTGAAGGACAGTGAGATTCATCTGTTCTCAGGCTTCAAGTACAATCAGGCAGAAACAGTGGCTCTAGCCATGTTCAGCATCTCTGCTGTCATGGGACCCCTGACTTGTGGGGCCCCCATTCTCCAGCAAGAAGGCAGCATCTCATAGTCTGTCACCACATGGGGCTCTCAGATGTGCAGGTATAGTGTGCACCCCTGTAGTCCCAGCACCATGGACAGCTGAGGCAGGAGGATTGTAAATTCAAGCCCAGGCTGGGCAACTTAGCAATTTAGCAAAACACTGACTCAAAATACAAACAAACTGGGAATTTGTTTGCTGCTGTGGCCCTGGGTTCAACTCTCAGTATGAGAGAGAGAGAGAGAGAGAGAGAGAGGAGCAGGGGTGTTAAAACTTGTCAGGCAGAAAGAGAAAGCCAGCAAGAACAGGAACAAGAAGCAGAGAATGGAAAAGCAAATGAGGGAGAGAAAAAGGAAGTAGTGAGGGGGTCAGAAAGCAAAGGGTAGAGAAAAATACAAGGAGGGAAAAGAAAGATGAAACAGAAACAGCTGAGCTAAAGAGCAATGGAAAGAAGGTACAGGAGATTGGTCACCAGGACTTGCATGGCCTAATCTGGATTGTTTTTAATGTCTAACAGGCCCTGCATTTCCTGTTCCCCTCTAGGGGCACTAATTCTGGCAATGTTGCCCCAAAATGGATTAGTGGTCAAAGATCCTGGAGTCCTCACATTAGCTGGGCCAAGGACAGCACCAGAGGGCAGGGCTCACAGCCTTCCCTTCTCTCACCCAGTGAGGGCTTCCTCTCCTTCATCCTCATCCTCGGGATATGAGCTCTGAGCAGCCTGGGAGGCCAGAGGACACGGGACCCTCAGGTGGGTCCGGGGGAGGAGCAGGCACTAAGAGTCCAGCTTCTCTCCCATCTCAGGCCTCCTAATCTTCATTCAACTCCCTCCTATCAGCACAGCCCATCTGGTGCTGAGGCAGGAAATCAATCCAAAGCACCCAGGACATTAGCTGGGTGTGGTGGCACATGATTATAGTCCCAGCACTCTGGGAGGCTGAGGCAGGAGGATCACATGTTCCAGCCCAGTTTGGGCAACTCAAAGAGATTCTATCTTAAAACAAAAGATAAAGGGGCTGGGGATGCAGGTCAGTGAGAATGCCCTGGGACCAAAACACAGTATCACAGAAAAGTGTGTGTGTGTGGGGGGGGGTGCCCAGGACAGGCAGCCATGGAGCAGCAAGAGGTGGGCAGCCACAGATTCATTAGCATGTGCCTGACACTGAGGGACTGCTGAGTACGTGGAAGAAAACACACAGTGTATGGACTCAGACCCCAGCCCCGCATTAAACCCAAGACTTTCCCCAGTCCCTGACTCTCCACCTTCCAATGCCTTCATTCACAGCTACTTTCCCCATGTGGCTCCATGCCCACGCCACACAGGGGCAGAGGTGGTGCACAGAGGCGGGGAAGATGGCACTGCTATGGTCGGAGTCAAGTGGGAAGTCCAGCAGGCTCACAGAAAAGAAGAGCGGCTGAACCCGGGCCATGGTGCACATGCCAGCTCTGCCACCAGGCAGTCCCAGGGGGCAGAGTACACGTGGCCAGAGCCAGATGCAGCCAGCTGCTCTTTGGGGGAAGAGTTTAAAGTCCAGTCCAAGTGACCAAGGGGATGGTGCCTGTACTCCAAAAGGCACTCGGGTGCGGAGTGGCTGCATGCCACCAAGGAATTGCCAAGAAATGGCCCCCACAATGCCTTCATAGACACCCAAGGGCAGTGGATGGCTACCGGAAGGAGCATGCTTTGGGGGAGACGAGGGGCATGCTGGGAGCAGAAGGCAAACTCCATGACACAAGACAGCGCCTGTAAAGAGGGAACATCTTCAGGCTACATCTCCCCCAAGATGTCTTTAAGAGACGGAAACTTGGTCCCTAAGTACACACTCTAAGGCTGCCCCAGTCTTACCCAGTTGCTCTTCTCCTCTAGGACCAGAAGGGCCTTGTCCAGGAGGAGAAGCAAGGCAGGGGCTGGGCAGGCCATCCCTCCTTGGTTTCTACGAATTCAATGCTCCCTCACAGGGCTGTCCTGCCCTACTACAGAGGACTCTATCGTATCTGGCCTGGGGAAGGAGGAGGCTAGTAAAAGGAGGAGTCCATGGGGGACTCGAAGTGCATGCCACTCCTGTCCGGCCCTCGGCCCACCTTCATCTCCACCCACTTCACAGGTACCCAACAAGAAGAGAAACAGGAGTACTTACATTGTACCAGCTCTGGCTTTTCTGAAAAGACAGAATAAAACAGAGAATGGAGTTAGTCAGGGAAGAGGCACTGGGAATGGCTAGGGTATTACTGGCCCAGAGGGCAGGTGACACAGATAGCAGAGGGTGGCTGGGGAGGAGGAATCTAAACACAGCTGAATGCTTCCCGTGTAGCTGCTCAGGAGGGTCCTCCTTTCTCAAGACAGCTCCAGAAAGGAGGCCCAGGGAACTGTCCATGCTGGAAGCCCCACCACGGCAGGGGCAGCTGGGACGCAGGCAGCAGCAGCACAGAGTAGCACTCAGCCCAGAAGGGAGTCGGAGCCCCATCACAAGGTTCTTCTGATAGGGGTGCGGGATGCACTATGGGCATCCCAGATGCAGTCCCCAAATGGGACCTGACCAGAAGCAAAGTACAGATGGAGACCAACCCAGCCTTGTGCTCCGGGAAACCCCTCTGTGGAAGGCAGGGTGGGGCTCTTCTGTACCAGGGAGGGGGGCTGCCTAAAATGTTCTCAGCTACCACCATGTAAACTCCTCCTCAGATCCCAAACTGACTGCTTGCCTAAGTGATAATTACAGAAAAATATTAGGGGGTTCTGCATGGAGAGGAAGGCTGAGGTCTACAATGGTCCTTTCCAATCCTGTGGTGTCCTAATTTGGTGCCAGCAAAGTCAGATTCTACCCCCAGAATTGAGAAATTCTCCATTCCCAGAAGAATAGGATCTGAAGATTTCTTAAAGAGGGACAGCTACATTGTGCCCTGTGTGTCTCCAAACTCTACAGACAGAAATCCTTTAGGTACATCCCACTGGGATGGGAGAAACTCTTCCTACAGCTCAAAACCTTGGCAAGACCCAGCAGTGTGGATCCTGGGCACATTTAGCAACTTCCATCACCTCCACCTGGTACGAAGAGGCCCCACTCCAGACAGCAGAGGACAGCGGCCCCTGTCTCAACAAGACCACTGAGCAAATGCTCAGCAAGATGCACCAGAGTCTGGGTGAATGTGATCATAGCAATGACTGGGTGGTCACAGGATCTATCTCCCTTCTCCGGAAGAACTCCGAAGACATCTTGGCCCTATATTCTGAAGGTGGCTGCAGTCAGCAGAGATGGTGGGGGGAGGCAGTCAAGGGGGGCCAGGCACAGGTGTGCTGCCTCTCCCCCTAACCTCACTGGCCAGACTGTGCCCAGGGAGCAGATGCCAAGGCAGGCTCCCAAACCCCCTCTGCAAGAGGCTCTGAAGGGTCATTTCCCAAACAGATTGTCACTGTGGTCTATTCCGGAAGTTGCATACTCCTACCCTAGTGTCATCTTCTCCTCTGATCCAGAGTTCTTAGTACGGAAAGGGATAAACTTGGAGATTGAAGTTCATCATTTTGTCACTGGGTAGCAGGGGCGCCACACAGGAAAGCTGGGCTGCAATCCCCCTCTAGCCAGCTACGGCTGCCCCGTCTGGAGGAGGGTGGATGGGGCCAGTAGGCTGCGTCTGACTCAACCTACATCTCACTTCCTGGGCAGGCATTCACGGAGAAGCTCCGACTGTCAGACCAGGGGCTCGGGGCTGTGCACTTTCCAGGAGCAGGAAGTGCACTCTGGGACCTGATACCTCCATAGTCCCACAGGCTCCTGGTACTTCATCAAACCCAACCCAGGGCGGCATATCCTTGCTCCAGAGTGGAAACAGCATCTCCCACACTGTCACCTCAGCCCTTGTCTAGGCCTTCCTATAGCACCCTAGGAGGGAAGCAATGAGTAGATACTTGGGTGGGCTTGGGAGGACACCAAGACCCTTAGTGAGTGCTCTGACACAGTGGCCCCCATCCAACCCAGCGTAGACAGAAGTAGATTTTCCCTTTCCGTGTGCTTGTTTAGAAGTGTGTCCCTGCTAAATCTATTTGGAATGAAGAACTTTGGGGTCACCAGCAGCTTCAACCAGGGAACCTGTGCCCCACCTCTGACCAGCCCAGTGAAATATTTGCTCTTCTGTGAAGGGCAAAGAACAAGTTGTCTCAATACTCAGAAGAAACGTGAACTACACTGCCCTCCAGCAAGGATGTCAGAGGCCCTGTCCGTCACCACTCAGCTCGGCAGCTGCTCTGTGCTACCTCTGAGAGCGTCTCCAGGACAAACAGGCACCCACACCGCCAGCAAAGCCCACACCAGCTCCAGAGACTGCCCATGCCAGGGCACCTCTGGGAGGTGAATTTTATTCTCAGGGCTCTGCATTACTGGGCTTGGTCCCGAAGGAGCCACCGACAGGGTGTGTGAGATGGCAGGACAGTGAGGCTGCTGTCTCTGCTGGACCAGTGCAATTCTCCTCCCTTCACAACAGAGTCAGAGGGAAAGAAGGGACTGAACCAGAGAGGAGGTGAGGGCTTCTCGGAGCTCATGAGTGGATTTGGCCAAAGGGGAGGTGGGAGTAGGAACAAGAGCAGAACTACTGGAGATGAGAATCGAGCTGGAAGTTTCCCCTGCCTTCCATACATGATAGCTGAGGAGCCAGGATGGATGGAAAGCAGATCCATCACTTTGAGGTAGTTTCCTGTCCCCTGACCACAAATACCTCTCTGACCAAAGGTGCAGGGAGTGCAGAAGATGAGGAGGGTGGGCATGGTAGGGAAGACTAGGAGCTCTACATTTAGGGAAAAAAAACCTTCTTACTTTGATCAGCTTAAGTCTGTCATACTGAAAAGAAAACCACAAAAATTAAAATTGAAAAAAACAAAATAAGAGAAAGGTCAAAGGAGTGCTAGTGCCACAGCATGAGGGTGACATCGTGCGCACTCAGAGAAGGGCACTGCAGGGCAGAAGCCAGGGATCTGTGGCCCCATCTGTCTGACACTGCCACTGCCTAGTAGGGCAGGTTGACAGCCAGGACCTGGTAGGAGCAGGCAAGTGGGCATAGGCTCCCTCTAGTGGCCACAAACTGTCACTACTGAGCATCAGTTGGGCAGTGGACAAACACAGGGATACCTGGGAGAGGAAGGCAGCCTGGAGGTAGAAGCAGCTAGGGTCACCCAGACAGCAGAGTTAAAGATCAAGAGGGTGAAGCCTTAGGAACTGTCACATCCAGCCCTTACATATAACTAATGGAGAAATGGAAACCAGAGAAGAAAAAAGAGGCCTCACACCAGGGAGAATAGGAAGCACTTTCCAGCTTGCCTGAGAAATGCCGGGGTGGTCCCTTCTAGCAGTGAATAGGGAACAGAGAGTGAGGTGGCCTCACAATGGGTGCAGCCCTGGATCTTAGGTCCCTTAATGTGGATCCATCTGGTCAACCTGAGAGGATGTTCCACAGCACACAGCGTATGTCCGCTGCACTGGCCTGTGTGGAACCTCCTTCCCGCACCGGTTCTCATGTTCCTCCTTTAAGGTCTCTGTGTCCTTCAGTAACCACAGCTGCTTGCAAGTCTGCCTGGGGAGGGACAGCACCCTTTCCCACACATGCCAGCCAGTCCTATTTCCGTTGCACTTAGAGAATGGTAATGACTCGTTGAGTATGTCTATGTGGGATGGCTGTGCCCAAACCCGAGCTTTTCAAAGGGACAGAAAACCTCATTCCTGCAGTCACCTCCTTCCCGAGCTCTGGAAGGGGGCCAAGTCTGGCTCTCACTTCACATTAGCACCTGGTCCTTTCATAATGTCTCTCCAAAAGCCTACTCTAAAATCCATTCACACCCTGGGATGCATCCTGGCTACCCCCACTCACAAATGATTTCTCCTGCCTCTGAATCTGAACGCTGCCTTGAGCTTCTCTTGTGGCTCTAAGTCAAGTTTGGTTTGTAGATATTTTGGGTGAAACAATCTACATTTCCCAGACTACACTGTCTATACCTTCCAGATCACAATGGATCAGACTGGCTAAATCTCATAGATGCTATACTGTGGGACCTTGTTCACCTGCCCCCCACCAAAAAAGACCCACCCCCCTCAGAGATTAAAATCAACCCTCATTACTAGGTATTCACCTAACTCAACCCATCACCTGAACAAAGCATATACTCTCTAAGGGGTGAACAGTGACACCATCAATCATTATAGTTCTGCTTTCCAAGTACCTTGCTGGGCCTAAAGGAGCGAACTTAGAACTTCACTTGAGGATGAAAACATGTGCTCAGATGCTGGGCAGAAGCAGAGAGCAGGAATTGCCCATGTCCAGCTGCACCCTCTCCCCGGCCAGCCCCTTCAGTGCCTCTATCAACCAAGGCAGGGGTCTGAGCACCCAGAAGAGAGTAACACAGGTCACGGTCCCCTGACATTAGCCAAGCCTGTGCCTGCCCAGCCACCTGAACCCACAGACAACTCCTACTGCTGCCTCACTCCAGGCACATTTCTCATTCCCTGCCTGCAACTTGCCACAGCCATTTAAAATCCTCACAGACACAGTGTGCTTTTAGTCTGAAGGTCAAAGCCTGTAGGCTTGGCCATGTAGCTTCTCGTTCTTCCCTCAGGAAAGAACAGCTGGGCCTCCTCCTCCCCAAGGCACACAGGGACTATTGTAAATCGTTCCTCACCTTCCTCTTCCTCCGGCTGCAACCCTTCCCCACAGGAGGACTTCCTGAGCCCCACTGTCTACAATACCCACTGCTCATTGCCCACTTCAGGCCTCTGAGATCCTGGGTCTCGGGAAGACACTAGCACTGTCTTCTCAATCTGCTCTTACTGCCAACATTCCCCAACCTCCAGGTATTGGCACAGCATCCACTTTGATCAAGGCCTTTCAAGGTCCTAAGATCTCCATGAGCCTGGGACTGAGTGGTGGGTGGAAACAGTAAAGGGGGCCACGGCCGAGCGGCTCTCGAGTGGAGAAAAGGAGTGTGCCAATCAAAACTCCTGGGGTTATTGCTCCTGCACCAGGGAACATATGGCACCGAATTCCTGACCCCACATCAGTGTGTCCTTCCTGCCCATTTCCAATCACTACTGCCAGGGAAGCTGGGATCATCCACCAAGTGGGCTTAGGGACCAGCAGTTGGACCAGATAGGGCCACCCACCCCCACAGGAATGGTACTAGCCTGTGGGACTCTGCTTCTAGAAGGTACCATGTAAGGGGGAGTCAATTCCCACCAGAAGCAGTGTTTGGGGAGCAGGCAGACAGACACAGGGAGGAGGGTGGGGTCTGCTCTCCGACATCAAGTGCAGTGGGAGTGGTCCCTTGGTGACTCCAAGCCAGCCTGCGGGGGGCAATGAGGCTGGCCCTTCTGGGAAAGGGACCAAGCAGGGCATGGACAGAACTGGCAGGGACAGAGGGCAGGTATGCTGAGCACTACAGACAGTTCAACACTAGAGGGGAGATAAAAACAAAAGACAGAGACAAAAGATGGCTTACTTTTGAGAGGCGCTTGTGAGACTAAGACCATGCATGCAAAGAAGGTATTTGGGACATGGTGGAGAAGAAGAGGAAGAACAAGAAATCAAAAGACAAATTCAGGTGGGAAACTGGCTCCCGTGCCTCCCAGGGGTCCCCAGCCCCTCCCCAGGCCCTATGAGTCTGCTGGTAAAGAAAGGTTTCTTGAAGGAGGACCTGGGCAGTGACATATCCTACTTCCCAGAGGCCTGAACATGGGAAGGACCCCTCTGGGGATCCACAGCCAGCCCAGGCCTTGGTACATAACTCTGGGCAGGGCTCCGGTGCTCAGGAGGGTGCTCAGGTGGTGCTGACCTGCTTGAGGGATGGAAAGGGCCTTGTCACTGTCCTTGCTGCCAGATGAGGACTGACAGGGTTAGTATAAAAGTCAGGATGATGGCTAAGGAAGAGGTGAAATGTAGCACTCTGGAAGGTTCTCTGGAGACTCTCTCCCTGGTAATATAGTCACCCCAAATAATGTTCCCTGCTGCTCCAGCTCTGGGGACCAAATGTGAAGGTAGCAGGAATAAAGACTGCCCTTCCTGACCCCCAGCATCTCTTCTAGATCGCCAAGGACAGGAGGCTGCTCAGTTCCTAAAGAGACAAGAGCAGGCAGAGAATCATCATACTGGCTCCAGGACCCGTGGAATAGATACTATCTCTGGGACACCAGGACACAGGGTGGGGAAGTTGTCTCCCCGCCAAGCCCACCATCCCAGCTAAGAGGAAAGCACAGAGCCCAGCTCACCTTGGAATTTTTGCCACCACTCCGTCCAGACTGTGAGGAGCAGCTGCGCTGCACACCCTGCTCCGGGGTGGACGGGGACTTGTCCGAGGAGTGATCCGAGCCCTTCTCCACCATGGTGTCTCCGTCCTGATTCTGTGGGGTTGGTGAGCGAGACCGCTTCCGGAGGATGGGGGAGCAGGCCGGTGTGCTGCGGTTGGAGTTACTGGCAGTGCTTCAGGGGAAGAGAGGGGACAGGGAGAGAGGGAGTAGGGGACAGGGAAGGGGAGGAGAACCAGGCAGTCAGTAATTGCAGGACAAGTGCAAAAGAGCAGCTCAGGGAGCCAGGGCGATGGCCTGGAGAGACATGTGCAAAAGGGGCCCAGTTATGGACTTACTGCCCTGTAATACTGTTACTGGCCAGGAGAGGGCAGTGGTGCCAGCGTGAAAAGAAACTGGAAGAGGAAAGGGCAAGTAGGGCAATTAACATTCAGGCATCTGTCTGTCTATCTATCCACACATCCAAGTATTTTTGAGTGCGTATTAAGTGCCAAAAATTGTCTAGGGCAAACAATTTAATTCCTGAAAGAGTCATTAGAAATCACCCAACACTCTCTGCTCATTTGATACATGTTACATGATACTCTTGTTCAAAAAAAATAAGTCATATCCTTCTTTGTAAAATACATATGATTTCACTGGGCTCTTAAAACATTCCATCAAGATCCTAACCGCAAGTGCCACAATCTCTGTTTAAAAATGAACCACCCTTGGGGCCAGGGATTTAGCTCAGTGGTTCTACCACCTGCCTTGCAAGCACAAGGTCCCAAGTTCAATCCCCGGTACCAAAAATAAATAAATAAATAAAAATAAAAATGAACCACCCATGCGTGGCAGAGAGACGAATGTTCTCTGATCATGCAGGGCCTAGACACAAAACCTGACTTCTGCTGCAACTCACCCTACCATATAATTCCCTTGTAAGACTTGCTGGTTCCTGCTGGGGCCGCATCTGCCTTCCCCAAATTCACTTCAACAAGTACCTTAGAATCCAACTAGATCTAAGTTTACCATCTGAAACATAATTACTATTTAATATTTAGCTTGTTTTCAATGGAATAGAAGAAAGAAACAGAGATGGAAATTGAATACAAGTAAGTTTCCAGTAGGTGTTTGCTTTGTTTCAAAAGAATAGAAAAGGGACTAAGATGGGAAAGGCTAAGAGGATGGGGAAATGGAAAGGAAGGAAATGTGAGACCAGAAAGCCAAGGAAGCTCAAGGTAGTGTGGATGAGTGTCCTGCCCACTTACCCAGCCCCAAGGGCAGGTGGACCATCCCAGGGATTGATCTCAGGAAGCCACACCCCAGCCCTCCCCAGGGAGTGGACAGTGACATTTGCATGAAGATCCAGCTGCAACCAGGTGGATCCATTTGCAAAGAAAACCATGCCCTCTTCAGCCAAATCTTCTACCTGGACATCCTGGGCAGATGCAGGGAGGGCAAAAAGGTCCAGGAGACCAAGCCTGCAAGTATGGGGAGAGGGAAGATGGGGTGGGAGCACTGCTGCATCTTCTGGAAGAAAACTGATGGAGAAAAGGGAAAAAAGGAGACTAGAGAAAAGCAAAAGAAATCCAATCAGAGGATATATGGAGAAAAATAGGGTCCGTGGTTTTGCTTCATCCCAAAACAAAATGTGCATTGAAAATATCATGCATAATACCAATGATAACTGTAATTTTAGGAAACCCAAGAGGCCGCTCTCCAAAGAGGCTTGATTTCCCTTTCCATCCGCCACCAACTTTTGTCTTCTGATTCTCAACTTATTCAGCACTATAAAACCCTGAAGAAGGAATTAGGTTCCTTTGCTTCCATTGGAGAAGCCAAGCCTTGGGATGGATGAGAAGCAGATGTGTCCCCCAAACCCTGCCCTCTGGGGAATCCCAGACTCCAGGGCTCACCTGCCTGGGCATCAGGTGCTGGCTCACCTGTCTAGGGGGAACTTCCTTTCTCTTGGGGCAATTCTAGCCCACAGCCAGGTCCTCAAGGTCCAAACTGTCTTCTAGGTTTACATTCCTGGAGAACAACCAGGAACCCAACCTTCTAATCTCAATTAATTTACTCAAAAGAGAACTGGAGGGAAGGCACAACTAAGCACATGTCCATCTCTGCCAAAAAGAACCCCCAGCCCTTCCCATTTCTTTCTTAGATAAGTAAGGACCATTTTCACACATGCTAATTCCACACCCTGGAATAGAAGGAAGCTCCCTTTTTCCTCCTCCAAACTCAGAATGCCTGGCAGTAACTGGCTGATGAGAAGTAGGTAGAAGTTTCTAAGGTGGAGGAAACTGACTCGTTACCCAAAGCAACACGGGTCCCTCTGAATGATCCCAATGTCCACATGATCCCTCACTGCCTAGGGGTTCACTTCAGCACACATCACATATGCCCCAGGGACATATGTACCTACAGCTTTGCCTCTCACATATCTGCCAATAAACAGCTTAGACCATCTGTTTGTGCTCTTAAGGCCACTGACCATCTCTGTGAAGACCTGTACCTCTCTTCTATCCCACTTTCTGCTTCCCTCACTGGTTCCCCTCTTTCTACTCAGCCTGGATGTCACTACTTCTCCTCCCTGGCCATCTCCTGTTTCTCTGACTCCAACCTGGCCTCTACACAGAGACTTGCCTGCTACTGGCTCTGCTCACTACTACCCTGGCCCAGTGGTCTGCTGCCAAGTAGAAGCTTCCTCCAGATGGCTATCTCGTGAGTGCCTTGGATTCCAAACAGCTGGCTGTCTTTCCTTCCAGACTTCTTCCCACTGCTGCCCATTCTCGGGGACATTATCATCTCCTTAGTCTCGCAGGCTGCAAACCCATCTCTTCCATCTCACCCCATACAAAAACAAGTTGCCAAGCCCCAGCAATTCTATTTCCATAAAGCTCCTTATCCCATGCCTCCTTTTCTCCTCCAGGTCCTAGCTCAGGTCCTCAGGGCCTCTTGCCTGGATTCTTCCAGGAGCCTTTGCTATGGTTTGAATGTCTCCTGCAAACTCATGGTGAGTGGTATGAAGAGATGGAACCTTTAAGAGGTGATCAGATCAGGAGGATGCTGGCCTTGTGGATGACTAAAGGCACTGTCGTAGGGGTAGGCTGGGAGTGGAGTGAGTGAGTCACTGTGAGAGTGGGTTTGTTGTAAGCCCAGCCCTCTCCTGCCTCCTTTCTGATTCATGTGCACTGCCTGCCCTTTTACCTTCCACCATGGGATAACCCTCGCCAGATACCAGAACCATGCTTCTGGACTTCCTGGCCTCCAGAACAATGACCTAAATAAGCTGCTTTTGCCTATGAATTACTCAGTGTATGGTATTCTGTTTAGCAGCAAAAAATGGATCAGGACATGCTGAAGTAGTTTTCTTCATCTCCTTTTCCCAGTCATTCACATCTTTGCCATTAAATCTAAATATAAGCCAAGCCCGAACGGTGGCATAGGCCTGCAGTCCCAGCACTTGGGAGGCCGAGGCACGAGAATGGCTGTGAGTTCAAGGCCAGCATGAAGTTTACTGCAAGACCCTGTTTCAGAAGGAAATAAATAAATAAAGCCAATAACTCTCTGCTCCCTAATAGCTCACATACTAAAGTATAAAACCGTCAAAATGGAATACAAAGTTCTCTATTAAAAATAAAGCACACATCTGTATTTCAGAACTCCTTCTCTCTGTATAGCCTCTCAAGGGGTTTCCAAATTCCGCCCTTTTGCAGCTTCCCCTGGTCTTGGCATACATCCTCACTCTCCTGCTTCCAGACCTCCTCATATCTTAAGAGCAGGGCCTGAACAGCCTTTCCCTCTCTTCATTGACTGGAGCCATGTTCACTACTGGAGACCATCTCAAACCCCTCCTTCTCCAAAGTAAACTTTTCTAAAACCTCTACCATCAAGCCTACTGCCTATAGCACTCAGACACTATCTGTGTCACAGAGGAGACATAGAGGCTTCCGGAGGCACAAGCCCGCACAGCCCCTACACTGCCCCCTCCGTGCTCCGGAGGTGTTCTGTGTTCAGCAAATATCTTTAAATTGAATCTCACCCTTGGAAAGGTATCCCTACCTATGGCTTTATCAATCCCTCAGAATCAGAACAGCTTTAAAATCTGGGCCTTTAATCTGTGATATTGATAAAAGCTTAAAAATTATTGGGTATTTATGAGCTCCTGGCAGAGCACCAAGCATTTATTAAGCATTATTAAATGTACCCATCCCAACCTACCTATCAGGTTTTAATGGACATTGCTATTAGTCTTGCTTTTTTAAATGATAAATTTGAATTCTGGACAGATTAAATAATTTTCCCCCAAAATACAGGTGAGTAACAAGACAGAATTTCAACCATAGGCCTAGCTGACTTTAGAACTTATCTTAGAACAAGGCATTCTATCATTATTCGCTGGGCAGTGGCTAGATGGAAAGATGGAAGAATGGGTGGATAACTGGGTAAAGGCAAAGAACAGAATCAATTTTGAGGTTGCCTCTAGTCTTTAATTCATTCTCTGCTTTCCCTCAAAATGAACTTTCTAAAAAGTGTTTCTGACATTTTTAACCATCTTCTCCCCTATCAAAGCCTCCTTCCAGTTTCCATTCCCTTAGAAGAAAATTTGACCTCCAGATTGTAGTGGTCTCCTCAGTGACCTCACTGAGGCCTGCCCTTGACCATCCTGACTCTGGCCACCCCTCCCAGCACACCCTCTGCTCAGCAATCAAGGCTGATGTACAGATCTGGTGCCCTGTGCTTTTGTTCCTTCATGTCTTAGCAGCCTCTCTCTCCGAAATGTCACTTCTCTCTCCATTCACCTGATCAACATTTACACTCTAGGCTGAAGGCCAAGAATCTCACTTACCCTCCTCCCATGCTCTGCCTCTGCATGTTTTCTATACAAGGAAAAAAAAGTCTGCATCTCAGCAAAATCACTGCTAGTCTCAGCAGCTCCCTAAAACTCTCAAAAGTCACCCCATTACTGTACAAACTTGGATGTGTGATGAGCAATTAAAAGCAATTCCAATGGGGCTGGGGATTTAGCTCAGTGGTTCCGCCGCCTGCCTCGAAAGCGCAAGGTCCCGAGTTCGAGCCCCAGTACCAAAAAAAAAAAATCAATTCCTATGTATCTCATACAATATTGTCTTTCAAACAAATTCTATGATGTGCCACAATATGACCCTGCCAGTGCTATTAATAATAGAATTGCATTATATTTTACATTCTTAGAATTTTGTAGCCAAATTTTTAAAAAAGGACCTTAGATTTGCTGTAGGAGGAGAAGGAAGACTGATAGTAGATGGGGCATTTGACTAAGATCTCCATCAGAGTTTAAGAATAGCACACCAATTCCACTTTATACCAAACCTGAGAAACAGAAGGTTAAGTGCCTGGCCAAGGTGATATTCCATAAATATTCACTGACCATATGGCATAATGCTAGGTTTCAAGTTCATACAAGTGGATAAGAAAGGATCCTAATAGGATGCACTAGATATGCACTCCTTCCATTCTATACAAACTGTGAGTGGTGCAATAGAAGAAAACAATCAGGAGGATCTTTAAAGATATGGCTTGGATCTGGCTTCAGAAACCTATTGAAGTTTGCCAGGTGGAGGGGTGGAGGGTATGGAGGTCATGGGAAGAAATGGGGGAATAGGAGAGAAGAGAATGTTCCCAGGAGAAAAAATCCAGCACGAACAAATATATGTCTGCAGGCATAAAATAGCAGGGAGTACACAGCATTGCAAGAAATTGTGCCATTGAAGCAGAGTGCGCTTGAGCAAATGCCGAAGAGATTCCTATAATCACAACTCTCTCCAGTAACAGTTCCACTAAGACCCCCACCCTGAGATCTTCCCTCATTTCCTATTTCTCCTGTGTTTAAGGTCTCCAACAAAAAATTTTCACTCCTCTCCTGCTCACCTTGCTAACAGATCAGGCTTCCTGAAAGTCTTATCATACCACCTCATGCTGTATGTGGTTTGATCCCAACTCCTACAGTTAGAGCTGGCTAATGTCCTTGAGAAAGAAGGAAATGTGGAAAGGAGACAAAGACTTTCTGCAGTGACTCTTTTCGCAGTCCCTCCACCCCTGTCTCAGAGACGGTGGGCAGTGCATCACTTTTCTCGGCTTTCTTTCCCCCTTAGACCCGGTGAGGTCCTGCAGGTACACACAGACCTTGTCAGCAAGCCAGCTCACTCCCTGATTAGCCACCTGCGCAATTTTCAAAACCCTGAGCAGAACAGAATGGTCACTTGGGTTCAAGTGCTCCTCGCTTAAGCTAACCTGTGTGCCTTTACAGAAAAGCATTTCTGCGCCAGATATTACAAAATAGATACCTGTCCCTCCGGATGCCCTATGCCTCCCTCCACCTGTCCAGATGGCAGCAGCTCCTTCCTATATTCTTGCCATGCATGGTGCACCCCTCGCAGCCACCCAGCCCTGGCTCATTTCCAATCAGATTCTCCCCTCCGCCCCACACCAGGACACAGAATGTTCACTTCATTGTTTCTTCTAAGCAGCCCTACATTGATCTGCACTATCAAATGCAGGGTTGTAAACATCTCATTGCCAAGGACTTTGGTAATTTTTTTTAAAAAAGACTACCTGATACATTCCAGGGCACCTCCATGAGGCAAAAGAGCACATTGGATACTATTATCCTTGTAAAATGAGGAACAGACACCCTTCTTCAGAGAGTTGGAGGCCAAGGCTCTGGATGCTCCCAGGCATCATGTCCCAGAGAGGGGACAGGAGCACTCAGGAGCTTCCTCAGTGTGCAGAATGCCAACCTCAGCCCGCACCACCCCCACACAATGAATGAGAATTTTCAATGGATCATCTTCAGAACCTACATGCTAAATAATTATCATGGGCAGTCCTGTTTGTACTGTGAAGTATGAGAACTACTGCTCCAAGGGAAAAGCTCTTAGGTATCAAGGAATAAGTGACATATCTGCCCCATGTGACAGGGACCTGTTTACATCTCTTCCAGTGCAACAGCTGTTCAGGGTCTACCAGGCAGGTTGATTCGCTGGAAGAGTAAAATCATTTTTAGCTTGTCATGTGAACTGCCAGCATGGAGAATACAAAGTAGAACTGAAGGGGAGAAGACAAAGGGATATGCTTGAGGATGGTGGTACCTAACAGGATGTCCCCTTCTCACTAGTGACAACAGCTGTATTACAGGAACCTCAACCCTCCCTGCCTGTGACAGCATCTGGTTAAACCTGATTCTGCTACCTGTGGTCCCTAATTCCTAACAGACCCACATCTCTGTTACCCAGCCACATGTCCCATCTCCATGACAATTCTGAAGTTGCACCAGCAACCCTCCTTAGTTCATTATAATACCACTGCAAATATCCACGTATCCTTCGAATTTTCCTATAGCTCAGGTCTAGGATTGGAAGGCCACAGGTGTATTTGTATAACATTTGCATGCAATTTACATGATGCCTCCAAATATTTCCATCAGTGGGTTTGTTCACCTACACAAGATCCAAATGCAGAGTTTATGAGGCCTCCCTGTGAAAATGGCTATTCTTCTTTGTATTCTTCCTGGTCATTTAACAGTGTCTACATTAAATATCTATACTTGCTAATAACTGCAGTATAGTAGGCCAAGCCCAACCAGAACCTTGTAGAGGGGAGTAAACAGCCCAAATCTCAAGTCCCAGCAGGGGCCCCGATTTCCACTGCACACTCCTCTTTAGAGAGAAACATTTCAAATCACTTAAAAATTAACCTTCCCAGGCCGGAGATTTACCTCAGAGGTTTCACCTCCTGCTTCGAAAGTGCAAGATCCTGAGTTTGATCCCCGGTACCAAAAAAAAAAATTAACCTTCACAGGTAAGTGCAAGAATAAGTCTCAGTGGCATTTTCCTCAACAAACACTTTTTAGGATAGTGGATGAGGTGGGGGTTTGAAAGGACAAGAAGTGTACTGTTGTTCCTGTAAGAGGGCCTACTCCTTATGTACCTGGCACACAGGCACTACACCTGGCAGCAGCTCCACCCCTGGGGTCCAGTTCCCTCAAAGAAAGAAAGCACACCGATGCCTATGTGGCAGACTGTGATTGCCTGGTTGAGAAAAGGGCACAGAAAGCTTCCAGAAGAGGGGCATTTTTCCCTCCTTATAACATAAAGGTTCTCCTCTCAAACTTATTCTAGAGCGGAGTCTCAGACTGGTCCCCCGAGGCCCCACTTGCCCTGGGGTCAGCAGCGTGTTATGTTGCAGCAAAGGCAGACAGGGAAGAGGCTCCCAAAATGTTTTTTCTCCCTGTCAGAGTTCAGACAAATGCCTACTGCTGATCCCAACACAGAATCAGTCTCCCTCAACTGCTGGAAAGAAGAGCTTTCAGAGATGAACATCTTGCTCCCATTCCTGTTTGAGTAACTTGCTGAAATTCCCTAGGGGCTTTCCAAGTCAGGCCTCTGAATGAAGTAGACAAGAGCTGTTCAGGGACAGGTTCTGCCTGGAATTTGCAACTAAAAGACTGTTGTCAGGCCACCTGACATCTCTGTAGAAACTACAAAGATAAGTTAGGGTACTTCCTATGAGTAATAAAGTCTTTAATTTTCCTTCCCTATCTTAAGTGTCTAAGAAAAAATTTTTGAAAACTTTTAAAATATCTTACAAAATAACTGAAAGTGGTACAGCCTATCCAAAACATTTTTGCCCAGTTGGCTTAGTTAAATATCTAGAAATATTCTCACTGGGGATCCATGGGTGGTAGGGGAAAGTCCCAACAGTGACTTCGGTCATTTATGAATTTATGAACTGACTAACACAAGGGCAAGGTCCATGGAAATTCTGTGGCCAAATATAGAAAAGCAGACCTTCTTTACCCTTCCATCAGCATTCTTGATCAAGAGAGGTAAAGGAGGAAGAGAGGGCTGGCCTGGGGTAAAGGCCTTTTCCTACTCAAGCCAAAGAGCCCTTCACCACAATGGTGAGAGCCTCCATCTATCCCACTCTCCCGTTGCCTGGCTTTCCTGCAGCCTCTGTTCAGCCCAGAGTTTGGAATTCAATCCAGGAACAGGCATGACAAACACTAGTTTTCATTGCCATGGAGACTAGAGCCTTCAATAGAACCCAGACTTCATGCCTGAAATGCCAAAACAGCCTGACCCACTTTTCCCCCCTTCCTACAAAAACAAAATGAGTTTGTTTGCATCCTGCCTGAGTGCAGGGGGAAGCCGAAGGTGCTGCTATCTCTATGGATATTTCAAAGAGGAGCAAATTATGACGATCTTGGAAAATGCTGAGGATGCTACAGAGGCAGTCTCAGAAGGCAGAAAGGAAGTCACACAATCACAGGCACCATCAAATCCATTCTCCTTCCTTGTCCTAAACTTCTGGAGGAAAAGGTTCAAATCTCCCAAGAGAAGAACTTAATGACTGGCCATCTGACTTCTTCTGGAATTTAACTGTTTTTCCTAACCTCCTTTCATACTATTTTCTCTCTTGTGTTTTTCCAACCTCCCTAGACCTATCTCTTCCTCTATCACAAGTTCACCTTTTCCCAAAGATATTTGTACTTGGGGGTCTCTGCCTGGACTTCTTACTTGAAAAATTTTGAAAGCTGGTTCCTTTTCAGATTTTAGATCAAAGTTCAGATGTCTCCTTTTTCGAGCAATGTTCTTGAAGGATCACTCCGCCCAAAGTGGCCTCATTGCCTCCAGGCAATCGGTACATCATCACTTTGTGTTTCCCTTCCCTGCACTTAGAGAAGCTAAAATGGCCTCTTCTGTGGTTGAGTTGTTTACTACTAGAATGATCACTCCATGGGGGCAGGAGCCTAGTCTCTTGTACAGTTCCCCAGTACTTTCAGCAAAATGACTGGTATACACTGGGATTGCAGACATGCATCACATGAATAAAGAAATGAGCTCTTTTTAAAACTATTCATTTTATTATTTAGCCATCTGTTCATTCATTCCACTGTTCAGATATATCTGTTAGACATATCTTTCTTAAGCAGGCCCCAAATCTGCAGCCTTTATAAACCCAGACCTTAGTCCTTATTCTGACTTCTGGATCCATGAAAACTGAAAGATGGCATTACTTCCAGACTCCTGGATGACTTGGTCATTTGATCTAGATGTCTTTCTGTGTCCCTGTGTTCCTTGTCTGTCAAATGGTTATTACCAACTTTACTGGATTGAGTGAAAAGAATAACCCTAATTAGACAGTGTATCTCCAAAGTAAAGGGCTTCCTGTAATTTCTCATGGAGTTAGAAAAGAGGTTAGAAGTAGCATATGAATTCCCAGTGAAGAAACAGAATTCTGTTCCTAAATTCTTTTCTACATGGCAAAAATGCAGGGCAAGGACATAGGTTGTCAATATTCACATCTTCAGCTAGTTCCTACTTTCATAGGGCTGGCATGATAAGGATAAAGCAGTTTGATATGAAATTAAACACAGGAACTTACTGGTGTTATACAATTTCTTTTCCTCAAGCTCGTTCACAACAAAACAAACATGTAACATTTAAGGGACAGGCCTACTGAATTGCCTGAGCTGATCTATAATAATCTAGTTTAGAAGGAGCCTTAGTCACATCGCCTATCCTCCCACTGGTGCAGGAATTCCCTCAGCGGTGGCCCTGATGGCAGCTGCCCACTGCTACTTCAGATTTCCCATCTAGAGCATTCACAGGTAACTGCATACAGGTTGGGATATCTCTAAAAGGACTTTACATGCCATAGGTCTTATTTCTCATTTGGAGTCAATTATATTATCTGTCCAACTCACTCTGAACATAAGCCTTCAAAAATTAAGCTCATCTTGATAATTCAACATCATTAAGCAAATATTTTCTGGACTAGGAGATGTTATGGGGCAACTATGTCATGGTTGTTTATATCACATAATATCAACCATGATATTGGGCATAGAGTAGGGACTTAATCTTTTCAAGCTGAACACTGTATCAGCCAAATGTAAAGACAGAGTATTACAGAAAGTAACCCCACTCAAAGTATTTCAGAAGTCTTAAAGCTCAAGGGAATGGGACCTGTGAAAGCAGAAAGGTATTAAGCTAGCCCCAAAAGCCCATTCTCTGAAAAATATTTCCAATGCATTGAGAGACCACAAACTACTGAAACAAGAAGCAGTTCAACTGAATAGAATTTTCAGCTCCTTCTAAGTTTGCTCATCAAGGGCCCTTCCCCCTATCCTCAGCAAGAGAAATACTGTTACCAAAATGGAAAGGAGTTTGTGCAGGATCCATTCATCCATCCATCCATCCCCCCACCCACCCACCCACCCACTTATCCATCACTGAGAACCATGCTCCATGCCAGGTAATGTTCTAGGCATTAAGGACATTATTTCTGCCTCTAAGAAACTCCCAGTCTGGTGGGAGAGACAGACATGTTATTAACTACCACCAATGTAATAGGGGCTACCTGTCCAGGCAGCAAGGCCAAGGAACTGGGGAATAGTACACCAGGAATCAGGTGGCCTTTCTAACTCAGCCCTTTCTAGTATACAATCTGGGGCAAACCACTCCACTCTGAGCTTCAGCTTTTACTGCTCAAGTGTGGACACCAACTAATCCCCACAGGATGGGAGAGGAGGATGGCAAAGAAGGTATAAAGAGTACCCTGGGAACTGCTGAGAGTGGCAGCATTTCTGGGAGAGGACTCGGATCTACACTAGGCAAAGTATGGAGAAACAAGATGCTGGCAGACTGAGCCCGCATTGAATTTAGCCCCGAGGTTTTTCTCTGGTCAGGGGCACATCCATGCAGGCAGCAGAGGATATCACAGTACTGGCAGATAAACGTTCCTAGTTAGGATCCTCGTCAGACTAGCAAGTGGTGAAGATGTGAACGACAGCATCTGTTGGGCCTTCCCGTACACCACTCACCTCACTGGCCTGGCTATCCTGGGATTCAAACCCTGTGCTACTTTATTTTCTGTTAGACATCAAACAGAAACATGCCAAAGAATAACCATTCTGATAAGTCATACAAACTTTAGAATGAAGAGGGCAGTAAGCAGTCAGTCCAACTGTGTGGCTTCAAGCACATGCCTAACTAAATCTCCCAACAGGCTTCAACTAAATTTAAAATACACAAGGGGTACAAAATCCCAGAGCTTTCCTTTATTACCCTTCTCATTATTTCCTCTTACCATCAGGAAGTTACAGTTAAAAAAAAAAACAAACATTTATTTTCTTTCATTCCAACTTTCCCAAACAAAGTCAGTTTGTGAGCTATAACTCTCCTTTGTTCAAAGAAAATGATTCTAATTTCTCAAACCTATTCTCAGAGGTTAAAAATCATTTCTTCTACAGCATCTTCACTCAATCTTTGTTTAGTCTGAACTCATATATGAAAGTGACAGAGAAGTCCTTACCTGATCCGTAAATCATTTCACTGTAGAAAACAGTTTTTCTTTTAAGTCCAATCTGTTTCCTTTAGCTTCCTACCAAAGTTCTTATTCTACCCCATTTGGAGCAGTAGAACAAATTTAATTTCTCTTCCATGTTCCATGTTCATACAGCTCTCACGCCTTCTTTAACCTGGTGTACCCTCCCCCTGATTGGGCTCTCTCTCCTCTGAGTAAATGGATTCCAGTTGATCTCAAGCGCCCTTAAACTAGATCCCAGTCATGGCTTCTACTGCAGAGAAGTAGTCTGATTGGTTCAGAATAGAGCAGAATAATCACCCCATGTAATTTAGAAATCAGAGTGCAGATGTATTTCTAGAATTGTCTTCTGAATCAGGGGAATCTGGAATTAGTCACTGTTCTCTTCTGGGTCTCTGGGAACTGTGTTTCCACCATACCCTACAGGCTAAGGAGGGTGTCAGTACATGTACACATGCACACACATCCCTCCAAGGAACACACACCTGCACTCCACACTTCCTCCAGGCAGACAACCAGAGTTCCGGTGGGATGATGCAAAAATCACCCAGTTCTTATTCCAGCTTAGGCCATACTACAATCCCGAATGGTTGATATGAGTATCTCTAGGCCACAACAATTTTAAATGGTTGAAAAAAGAGTAATATTCTATGATGTGAAAGCCACGTGAAATCCACATTTCAGAGTCCATAAGTAAGGTTTTACTGTGATCACAGCCACACTCATTTGTTCACAAAATGTTCATAGTCATTTTTGGTGTGCAAAGCAGGGGTGTATGTTTGTGACAGGGACAGCATAGCCCACAAAGCCCATAAAACCTTCAGAAAGAGTTCACTGGCCCTTGGTCAAATAGTCTACAACCTTGCAAAGGTCTTTTCCACAAGCCTGTTTCTCTGCTGTCCCTCAGACAAGGAACCTGGTGCGACCTACCAGACCTGCCAGGGGGGATATAGCTTTGAGAAATTAGAATCATTTCCTCTGAACAAAGGCGGGTAGGCATGAAGGAGGGTTATAGCTCACAAACACTACCAGGGCTCTAATACCCAGAGGGAAAGGAGCCAAGCTCGCTCCTCTCAGTGGAGGAAATTTGTAGGGCTAGGAAAGAGAGGAAGTAGTTTTCTAGGTAGGATGATAAAAATTCCTACTCATTTTGTCCACAATCAATGATTTCAAAGTTGCTCGAATGTCTAAAAAGTTAACCAGACTAGCTGACTCCCAAGTTCCATGGGACACTACTTTCTGGGCACAGTCCTGACATTGCCACTTCCCTGCCACAGGAAGCTCCACGAAACATCCCTTTCCCTGACCCTCCTTCTGAGGCCAGAGTTTCCATCTTGGTATGAGACGTCTCTGACCTGCAGAGTATGATCCAAAGCAAAGGCAAGTACACTCACAATCAAGGTTAGCTTTAGGGAGAGGTGCGGCAGGAGGCAGAGGATGAGGGGGTGTCCACAGAGCAGACTTTGGTAGCAAATGTCAGAAGAGGCAAAGATCGATTCCCCCAGCCCTGGCTAAGCCCCTGGCTGATGCTCCAGAGAGACAGTAAGCTCCAAGTCCTCCCCCACCTGCCACTTCCCTAAACGAAGCAAATAACTAACAATGCAAGGAGGTGTGGGGGAGTAAGGCCCAGCCACTGGGAATCTGTTTTCTCAAAACACATGGCAAATGTCTGAGCCAAGCACTGGCAGAGCCAAAGAAACAAATCCCTTTATTTCCCCAAGTCCAGAGCTCTCCATTTCCCCTCTTGTCCTCTCCTGGTGACCTGACCCATGTGTCCTACGGCTCTCTCCCTGTATGATGAGCAGGATCTGTCCCCACCTTCCTGACCACTGTTGTGGTCATCTCCTGCCCACAGGGGCGCCAGGGAGGAAGTTAGTGGGTGGGGACAGGAGCACATGGCCTGTCCAGCCTCCCCAAGAAGCTCCTGGCAACCTCTATGACGCACCACTAATTCAATCCTCTGCCCTCCTTTCTCCAAATCAGAGGGCCCCAGTTAAGCCTCACTGGTTATGGGAAACCCATCAGCACCAGCGCAGCCCTTCCCTCCAGCCCACCCAGGGCCGCCCTTGGTGCCAAAGCTCAGTTGAAACAGTGCTCCTGGGGGAGGAAGGAGAAGATAGAGAAGAGACAAGGCCAGGAGGAAAACGAAGATGACATCTCTGCAGCATGATGTCACGCAGGCTGCTTTCAGATCCCCCGAAAGAACAGAACAGAAGCAAACAACATGGACTCCAGATTTACTCTGCCTCCAAAGGTTTATGTTCCTGGCAGCCCTGAGCAGCCTGCGTGTCCGCTGGAAAAAGCACATAATCAGACAGAAAGGTCCCCGCCAACCCTAGGATATAGCCAGCCAGTACCCAAACCCCACGGAGAAACAGAGACAGACTGACACACACGCGCGCACACACACGCGCTTCAGCACGGTGAGCACTAACCTGGAGGCCATTAGGAGCGGTAGCAGGGTGCAGTGCAGAGGACTCATTCATTCATGCATTGAGCGTGGGGGCGGGGCGGGGAGCAGGGGCCCTGAGGAGGTCGGAGGGCACTCACCTCCATGCCAAACCCAAAGCCCTGACTCTACCGGGAGGGGGCAGGGCTCTCATAAGCTGGGGGTGCTCCCTGGCTCTGCTGTTTCGAACTGCTCTGGAATTTTAAGCATGGTCCCCCTTTATCCCCCCCCCACCTCCCTCTGTGGCTGTTGTTTGGTGTGGTCATGCACCAGTACAGAAGTCGCTAGCTGGCCCTGGCTCGCTCCCTTTCTCTCTCTCCCTTTGACTCCCTCACAGACAGCTGTTCTGAGCTCAGGCACGTACACGCACAGGCGCACAGACACTCAGACATGCACCCTCTCTTGCGCGCAGACACACACAAACACACACACACACACGCACGCAAGCACGCATGCACACGGCACAGGCACACACACAAGCTGCTGCCTGCTGGTTTACATAATGCAACTCTTTGGTGCAGTCAGCTTGCCAGCTCTCAATTATTCATGCCAGCTTGGATGAGGGAGCCACCGGGGCTGAAAGATGTTATTTCCTCCTCGCCCCTCAAATCTGACAAAACACAAGATGATGCTCCTGGGAGACTGTTCCCTCTGCTGTCACCAATGATTTCCCAGGTGTTGCCTATTAGGTCAACCCACATCAAGGAGGTGACGCTAAATAAACACACAGGCGCCCTGCTCTGAATAGAGGCTCGTGTCCTCCCCAGCATGACAGCTGCTCTCCCTACCAGAGCCCTGGGAATAGGGCTAAGAGAGAAGCAGCGTTGAAGACAGTAATCCACAGGAGAAAATGGCTGAGGACCTCTTCAGGATGGCAGCTGCAGGACCGGTTCTCTCCTGAGCAGGTCAGGCTCTCATAGACTGAGAAGAGCACTTGCCCCCTTGACAAGCAGAGTCATCTGAGTTTCCAAATTCTAACCTGCACCTCTGATAACTATTTTCTCTGCCTGTTCACTGAAATGCAGGATTGTTACTCAGACACACAGCCCCCAGAGGAACGTTCTGTTCAGTATTCTATTCAGCAAAGGACAGCCTGATTACCTGAAAATCATTCACGGATTCAGAGCACTTTTGTTCCAATGAAATCATTTGATTCCCACCATAATCACCTGAAAGACCTCAGCGACCCATCTCACACACGAGGATGCTGAGTCCTGGCAAAGGGAAAGAGGCTGAGCTGGAGATTCAGAGCACTTGAATCCAATCTCAGGATAATAAGCTGCCTGTGTTAGTCAGCTTCCCATTGCTATGGCAAAATACCTGAGATAATCAACTTAAAAGAGAAGATATATGTTGGCGCACAGTTTTTGAGGTTTCAATCTTTTTGTTTTTGGGCATGTGGCAGGACAGTACACCTCATCTCAGCTGGGAAGGGGGAAGAGAGGGAGTGGGACAGGGAGAGGGAGAGGAGAGGAAGAGAGGGAGGGGACAGGGTCAATGGGTCCTTCAAGGGGACACCCCCAATGACCTAACTTCCTTCCACTAGGCCATATCTCCTAATGGTTCTACCACTTCCCAGTTAGTGCCACAGAGCAAGTCTTCAATGCACAGGCCTTTGCGAGACACTCCAGATTCAAACTAAAGCACTGCCCAACACCCTCAGTGTGCTTGTATTTGGAGAAGCAATGTCATCTGCTGAAGGGAGTAGAAAAAGAAATCCAAGTCTAAATCCAAAACAATAAAAAAGCAAGAATGTCATTGGTTAGCCTAGTGCCTCTCAAACTTTAATAATCATTTGAGAATCTTGTAAACCCACAGGTTCCAATGTAGTAGGTCTAGGCAAACAAACATCAAGAATCTGTCTTTCTAACAAACAACCAGGCGATGTCCATGTTGCTATACCATGGACACTCTCAATAGCAGAGGGTTAATTTACACATTCTTATTCTTCAGATTTTCCTAAAGGAGACTGTTTTGTCTGTCAGCTGTAGGTGCACAGGAGAACATGCTGAAGGTGGGTAATTATGATCCACTGGTGTCACCTGTGTCCTGCTCACTGACTTTATGCTGAGATCTAAAACTTCTTGGCATTTATAGGGGAAAAGTTTCATTCTAGAAGTGCCTAGCCCTGAAGGCTCATCATGATAGTTCTTTCCATGCTTATTTCTGCAACCTCTTGACAGAACAGCAGCCTTTTAGGGTCTTGAAAGCAACTGGGTTTGGGCTGCTGGGTCACCTCAGTTACCTAAAGGAATACAAGCTCCACAAAAAGGCACATTGGTGATCCCAACAGACATGTGCCCAATTCTACCGATTCTTCCTTGTCTGTCTCAAGCCCCACATCTTCTGAAGTACCTTCCTTACTTTTGAAAGCCAATCTTCTTCTGCTAATTTATTCCATAGGATCACCTTGGGCTTGAGTCAGATCTGAATCCAAAGCAGCTAAATTTTGCTACTTTCTGCATTTGTAAACCTTTTTAGTCATTTAGACCTTATTAATAGTCATTAGTCTAAGATTCACTTTCTACCTGAAAAATCCAATAAATGTGTACTCCCTTCTTAGTACTATTGAATCAATGAGGAACTAAAAGAGAAACATATGAAAACACCCAAGAAAAGTTGAGTGCCTCCCTGGCCCTGCCCTTATAATCTGCAAGTTCAAATTCTATTTCCTTTCATTGGCCTCTGCTCCCCAGTAAGATTGTAGGCTACTCCTTTCATGTCCCTCTAGCTCATGGGAATACTGGACAGAGAACAGGTGATTAGTCAGTACCTTTGCACTGACTTAGATAGCAATGAAGAAGTTGTTGGGGTCAAAGGGCCAGAGTCCTTATCCTGGCTTCCCCACTCACTAAGTGACTTTGGACAAATTTTGCTAAATGTTCTGGGCCTTTTCTCCTGCCCTATAATCTGTACACATTCATCTTTCTCCCATAGTGTTAGTATTTTCATGTTTTAGATTGATAACAATAGGCTAAAATGATAAGCTCAGGAGTCAGACAAATGTGACTTCAAAGGATGGTCCTATCAATTAACTAATTTTAGGTCTTTTGCAAAGTGAACCATGCTAAGCTTCAGATTCCTTCATCTTTAATGTAGTTTTTTTTTAAAAAAAAAAACAACAGAACTGGACTAGATTGTGCGAGGATTAGGTGAGGAAAATACATTTAATGTACTTTTCACTTCACCTGACATATAATATGTAAAATAAACTAATGTTACTATTATTTATATTAGTCAATAGCTATTGATGAAAAGCACAAGGAAGGTGTCTTCTAGTGCTGAGACAGGTATTCAGAATCCTTAAGTGAGTATGCATACAAAAAAAATCTTACTTCTACGAGACACCTGGATTAAGCATGTGTTATTTCCTCTGTCACCAAAATGCTCTTTGCGTGGTTGCCTCAAATTGGACCTCACTAAATGAGTCAGTTACAGACTGACTACAACAGAAACTTTAGTCTACTATGTTATAGAATGTAAGCCTTTCTTTCATGATTAGAAGCTCCCCACTTAATAAAAAACCAAATTTAATAATAAAACCAAAATTATCCCGACAATATAAACTGCTATGTGCAATGCAATTAGCTAAGCCCTGATAAGAATGATTTTGTTTATTTTCTACCAACAGCATAAGAAACAACTACTCATGATCCCTATTTTTTGGATAGCAAAACTAAGAGGTAGAGAGAGGGCTTGATAACATTCCCGCAATATGTGTTATCAAATAGTAGAGCATGTATCTGAACATACTCAATCTGCCTAGCTCAGTTCTACTCTTAATGATTCCACTGGGTATCAAAAGGGGTGCTGCATGGAAGGCAGGGGCCTCTTCCTAACAGTGTCTATCCATCTGCAGAGTCACCCCCACTTCCTTACCTTGTCCTTCTTGGGAGGACAGCACACTCTGCAGTGGCCAGCTGAGCCCAAGAGCACAGACTGCGATCATGGCAAAGCTAACCAGACTTGCACAGATGGAACGGATGCCCCCAGAGTCAATCTCCACACTTCAGTAGCTAAGCTATTTGCTGCCTAGATTCCCAAACTGCTTCTCTGTAAATGAATTTAGGAAATTGAGATAAAAGTAGGTACCTTTTTCCCAAATTAAACCTTTCCCATAGAGATAAGAAAAAACTGACACTGGCTTCTACTTTTAAAAGAAAGAGGTTTCTGAGAGTCCTGGGCAGTATCAAAAGCACATTCCAGAGAGTGCCTTAGAGGACCTGGGGCTAAGAGAGTTAAAATGTGTCTGTAAAGCCAATTGAACTGAACAGTCCCCTCTGACTGAGGGCTGCTCCACCATATTTCATAGGAAGATGTTTGACACCTTCAGTGGTCTTATTAACCCCCCATGCACTTCATAATTGTTGTTGACAAGAATGGGGACAGTAATGACAAAGGACTGTATCTTTGAATCCTACTTGCATAGCAATGAAGACTTTTTACAAAGAAAGTACTCCATATAACTTAAGTGAACCTGGTTTTGTTGAATTATGGGGAATGGGAGGCAAAAATGGACCCGATTGTCTCAATGTCATCCAAATGACAGGTGTCCATATAAAGTACCAACATCTAGGGTACTAGATGTGTGGGACATGAAGAAGGAAGGAGAACGGGCATCTGACATTTACAAAGAATTTCCCATGGGCTAGGCAAAGAGTTGAGTGCTTTTACATATTCTATTCTATAACTTTTGCTTCATCAAACTGATGGGGACACCGAGTATCAGATGCCTGTCCTTACACAAAATGACAGTCATTTCTGAAATTCATGTTTTCACCATATCTTGGCCCTTCCATATACACCTACTTAAGTCAAAGGCACTTGAAAGTATAATCTGTTACAGTATTACATTTAATCCTCAGAAGTTCCATCATTCCTATTTAAGCCACTTATCAATGCATTGCCCCTCAGCTCTGAATTCACCCTTCTTTGCTCTGTCTTGGGACACTAGAGCTGTACCCTGAAACATTTCTCCTTTGGTAGGTGGTACAATGTAAGGTTTTGTCAGTAGAAGGTGCTGACGAGACACGAAGTAGAAGAGGCTTTCTTCATTGGTGCCCCAGTGGGGAATTTCCGTATTATGTGCCCTACCCTGTAGCACCTCTAGAGCCTTCTGGATGCACTTAGCTATGGCCAAATCCTCTCCAGACAGCTCTGAGTCTCAGCCCTGGGTTCAGGGCCCTCTCACAAGTTTATTCCTTCACTGAGTCCTCTGTCTCCATCCTGGAGCAGCAAGTGGCTGCTCCCTCTACATTTCTTCGTCCTGTTATTCCTGTATCCTTTAGAGTTCACTCTACATTTTTACTCATTAGTGATTCTGTTTTTAAATTTTAATTTCTATTTTTATTAGTATGTTTGCAGCACATAATGATTACATTCATCATGGGGCTGTTAATGATTCTTAATATTAAATTTTCCCTATTCAAATTACTGGCAGGGTTTTTGTCTGCTAACTGTATCCTCACATACACAACTATACTGAGGAGCAAAAAGAAGCTCAGATGAGTAAGACGGGATCTGTCCCCTCAAGTTATCAGTCAGAGTAAAACAGCTAAGTAGAGTATACTAGAAGCCAGGCACAGTTTTCATACACATAATGTGTGTTCCCTCATTGAATCCTCACATCAACCTTACATTATAAATGAGGAAACTGAGGCATCTTAGGGATTAATTTTTCTCAGATCATATAGATCATAAAGAGAGGAAGCAAGACTTATCTCCCAGCATTCCAACTGTAGAATGTATGATGCCTCCATAAATGACTGCAGTCAAAGAAAGAGGAGCCAGGAAGCAGAGGCAGGACACATCAATGGTTTGCGGGGTTTTTTTGGTTGCAGGGATTGAACTCAGGACCTTGTGCTTGCGAGGCAGGCACCAGAACCACTGAGCTAAATCCCGCATAAGTGGTGTTTTGATGTTTGGAAGAGAAAAAAAAAAAGCTACACATTAACCAGAGAGGTATTTGTGCCCAAAGAGTTCAAGAGAAGAGAAGGGATCATTAAAGATCTTCTAAATTAGTCCTTGTCACATGAATGCGTTGATAAGCTCTGGCCATCAGGTACTCTGGAGACCCTATTAAATAACTCTAGAATTAATATTCATGATATTCTCCATGTTTCTGAGCCATTAATGCAAAGCAGCTAATGTCCCACAGGTTTCCACTCTGCCCTCTCCAAGTCCAACAGCCTCTAATCTACCAAGAGGTGACTGGGGTTGTCTAAATGCTCACATTGATGGCCTCTGCCCTGCTGTAACCCAAGACCTCTCATTAATATTGCATCTCTCACAAGAGGAGCAGCAATGGCTACATAATTAAAACCCAAAGCAAGAAACTGTCAGAAGAGGGGATTTAGATCAGTGGTTCTGCCATCTGCCTTGAAAGCGCAAGGTCCTGAGTTTGATCCCCAGTACCAAAAGAAAAAAAAAGAAATGGTCAGCAGGATAAAGGAGAAGAGGCTGAAGATTCAGATAGCTCCATTAGAATGCCCACTCTATGGCAGGCTAAGATTGCCACTAGATCAGGTGCTTGCCCTTTTGGTCAGAATCCATCATGAACAAAGGAATATGTAAGTAGGAAAGCCTTCCCCAGGACCAAAGACAGCCAAGCTTGCTGTTTTTAGGTCTCCTATCAGTTAAATTCCATTTCACCATCCATGGCAACTTTCTCTCCCAAGTTTCTTATAACCCAAGAAGAATCTGAGTTTCTTATATCCAAATAGGATAACTGGTACCTGGATATCACTTTTTTCTTTTCTAAATATTCCCAGCCATCAATTCTAGATTTTCAGCCAGTAACCAACTACAAATCCACTGAACAATCTATATCAATAGTTATCCAAATTTGCTACGCTTTAGAGACATTTGAAAGTTTTAACATACTCAAAGCCCAGGTCATATCCAAAACCAATTAAATCAGAATGTCAGGGGCTGGGAGATGAGTATCAGGTTGTGGTTTTTGCACCCCCTCCCCCAGTACTGGGGATTGAACCCAGACCTTTTTTTATTTTTAAATTTTGAAGACAATGTCTCAGTAAGTTGCTAAATTGCCCAGGTTGAGCTTGAATTTGTGATCCTCTTGCCTCAGCCTCCCAGGAATATGCCACCATGCTTGGCACAAATATCGGTATTATTTATGGATCCTCAAGGGACTGCAATATGTAACAATGTTTAGGAATCATTGGTCTACACAATTTTAACCTAATTAGCTAGTGTTGTGCAGAATTGCTTTACAAAGTATAATCTAGTGACTGCAGTTGGGGGGGGTGTTTAATTTCTTTGTCTTTTGGGGGGTTGGTCTTCTGTTTTCTGTATTGGGACTTGAACCTGAGCCTTAGCACAGAGCTATATCCCCAGCCCAACTCATTTCCTGAAATACCTAGCATGATGGCTGCTGGTGGGTCACAACCCAGTTCCTCTCTGGGAACTTTCCTCCAACAAAAACTCACCAAAGAGCAGACTCCTTCCTTGAGGACAGACCACATCCAATGACTAGTCCATGAGAGGATATAAGAACTTCCTTTACCTTGATTTTGGATAGCTCTATAAGGCTACCCCAATTCTGGAGCTTTCTACACAACTGACCTGAAGACTTTCAGGGGTATCAAAACTTAACTGCTCCCTCTGCCCAGCCCTGATGCCCTCACTTCCTTCCATTCATGAAGGTGAGGCACCTGCGGAAAGGCTTTCCTTCTAAGAGCACTTCCCAGTAAACCCCCAGCCAGCAAATCTGTCTTTTGCAGTCTCTTTCCAATCTAAGACAACCTAGTCAGCACAGAGGAATGTGTGAGAATAAAGAAGAGACAGCACACACTGCTAAAGCTTAAGGAAAAGGTTAAATCTGAAGTTCAGGGAATTCAGTAGTCAGGAATCTCTAGTGTCCTGGCCCCTTCTGATAGGCAGGGGACCATGTGAAGGCACCTACACCTCCACCCACTTCAGGATATTAGGGGAGACTAAGCCTTTCTCTAAATCACCTCTTTGCAGAGGTAACTGACCTCTTCTTAATCCTGGATTAAGGTCTTAAACAGGAAAGCCTGCTTGCTGAGTGCCCCAGTTAAGATGCTGACATGTGCTTAAGAACAGGCCTTGAGGCCCTCTTCCACTGGCCACGTCTTGAGCCACAGTACTTTCCCCTCCGTCTTCTTCCACCCTAAGCCTAGTTTTCTTTTAAATAGGGTGCACTCTGCTCTGGCAGCTTCTGAAGCTCCCATCACTAGAACACCTTTGTTAGGCCACTGCATCACCGTGGGAGCCAGTGAAGAAGAGAGAAGGGCCTATTTACGCACACACAGGCATGTGTGTGTGTGTGTGTGTGTGTGTGCGCGCGCATGCGCGTGTGTGTATGCACACATGCAAAAGTGGGGAGTCATGAGGAAGGAATCCTAGTCAATATGATGACCCTCTCCCCAGTTGGGTACCCCAGTGTGTGCCAAAGAGGCCACTGTTGCCTCCTGGCACACCTTGAATGGCCATGTGTCTCAGGAGGGTGGTTGAAGGGGTCAGCGAGCAGAAAACCCAGGTGGAAAGCAAAGCACCAGAGCTCAGTTTTACACTTCTTGACCCAGCTCCTATTTAATCTATCCAGAGTTTCTGCAAGGCACCTGGGAAGCCATTTGTGCAGACACTGAGAGACTATCTATGATTCCTCTTTCCATGTGATGACACAAATTGGGGCTCATTGAAGTGCTGTCTAGTGCGTGGCTTTCTGCAAATGTGCCTGAGCTGTTTTAAGCAGGTGTCTAATCCTGTCTAAATTTACTGCCAATGTTAATTTTTCCTACCAATACCTTTTCTCAGTATCCCTTTTCCCCATTCAAAACCAGCTGTGGCCATTAGTCTGCTCAGTCTCCCTCCCCACAGGCAGCCTCATCCTAGCTTAGGGACACAATACATGTTTGCCTCTTAGTGAGAATGATTCAGGCTAAGGCAGGAGTTACTGACATGTCCAAAACATAGTAGCATCTGCCTTCGTGGGGTGTGGACATCTAGGTGACACACATCTGTGTGACATAAAAGTTATGCTTGCTCTGGTCTCAGGTTCCCCATTTAGAAAGGCTTGGTACGGACGACTCCCAAAGTTATCCGCTCCGTGACCACGCTTCTCCTCATACTTCTGCAGGTGGTAAGAGCAGGAAAAGGGAACTCTGTAACCACAGAATGCTGCCCAGAGTGGACTGGGCCAGCAACCCAACCACGTGCTTTGCTGTGCCCTTCTCTCGTCTGACCACATGGTCATCTCTAACACTTCTGCTCTTCCTGCCTCTCAAAGAACAACTAAAATGCCATCAGGGTGGCTGTTTTGGGCAGCTGGGAGGAACTCTATCTCTAGATGTTAGGCCAATCCTCACTAAAGAGTTTTAGCACAATCTAATTCTTCTAGCCAATACCTATTGGGGCAGGGCATGGTGGAACACACCTGTAATCCAGTCTAGTGTTTGGAAGGCTTGGGAGGAGGATTATTGTAATTCAGGAGTTTGAAAACAGCTTGGACAACATAGCCAGACTCCACATCAAAAAAAAAAAAATTTTTTTTAATAGACATAAACTAAGCTAATGGGGACTAGAAAAGGCCAAGTAGGGACAGTAAAGATCTGATTAAGGAACTACATAGCCAAATGCTAATCCCAGGATACTGAATCCGCCCACAGGCATATACTATGACAATCTCTATTCCAATACCTTCGACATCATTGATAAGATGGCATTAACCACAATCAGATTCCCTCCCACAGCCCATGTACTACTCAGCATTCAGCTCTGCACTTCCATCACTGGAGCTGCCCTGATTTAAGGGTTAATAGCAGGGTAGGCCCCAAACCTTGGCAACAGCCTTCTACAAATCTAGAAGGAGTGTGAGCATCTAGTTTCCAAGGCAAAGATCACACAGTCAGCATGGACTGGACATATGTCATGGCTGTAAGAGTGACTCATGCACTTGGGCCTCATCAAGGGAAGCAAGCAAAAGGATGTTGGACATCCCACCATAGAAACTGCCAGGAGGAGTGTGCCTAGAAAGCATCACATTCCACAAGGTCCAGTGTAGCAGGCATGGTGGCATATACCTGTAATTCCGGCACTTGGGAGGCTGAGGCAGGAGAATCGCCTTGAGTTTGAGGCTGGCTTGGGCTACATAGTGAGTTTAACTACATAGTGAGACCCTGTCTCAAAACAAAGCAAACAAACATATACACAAATAAAAAGCTTAGAGGTCCAGAGCTCCAAGAAGATAAGTAAGACAGAGTTAATCTGGAAACTCTGCCCTGCACAAAACTGTAAAGGTAAGTTGGGATGTTTAGACTGAAGGAGGTGCCTAAGGTAAATGGGATATCAAACAGTTGAGAGGAAGCAGAGAGGAGAAAGCCAAAGGGGAAAAGGGTATGACATTTTTGTTTCTCCAGAGGAAGGTTAACAGATGGTATAATTGAGTTTGAAATGATAAAGACTGTACCAAGGGCTTAGGCAGCCAAATATTGCAGGAGGGCAGCATGTAAGTGGGGGAGCTCCCAGTCAGGAGGCTGGCTTCATATCCTCTTCCCAGATCAGATAACCTCCTGGACCTCCCAACTCTGAGGCCTCAGTGTGTTAGGACATAACAGCAATGAGCACCGGGCCTTCTGATTTTATACTGAAGCCACTACGGGTCTCCACCAGCTTCTCTTCTCCACCTTCTCCTCCAGGGTGAGAGTTAGGGTGCTCCACATATTGTTGGGGGCCAGAAATACACCCATAGACTCAGAGACCTCCATCATGAAATGGCCTTTCAATCGCTTAGCACAATTTTTACCTGAAGCTATCACCTCCTCAGCAGCTTCTCCAAAATAGAAGTAGGAAAAGAACAAGAACAATGGTGTCTTTTTTCCTTATCCTCCAAAAGAGTGAATCAATATTTTTAACTAATGGGGCAGCAGGACCCATATCCCTCTCCCAGGGCAGGTAGGCAAAGCTGTCCATCAGGAGGCTCCTGCTCCTACCCATCACTGTGGATCTCAGAGCAGTCCATGGTTTCCAACCCCCCACCAGGAACAGAATGGCCCTGTGCAGCTCGGTGGGAGTCTTGTAAAGCATCCTCAAGTGGGAGGGAGTAGACGCTAAGAAAACTCTGCCCACTGATGGGTCCCTGTATGCTGACATTTATAATTAGGATGGAAAATATCCATGAGACATGCTCTAGAGGACTGGCCTTTTTTTCTCTAAATAGTCTAGCACTTGACCTACCCTACACCTTGTCATTAGGATCAGTGCAATACAGATGGAATATGCCTTATACAAAATGCTTGGGCCCAGAGGATTTTAGATTTCAGATTTTCTCAAATTTTGGAATATTTGCACGGTATGTATACAGTGAGCTATCTTGAGAAGGAGACTCAAGTCTAACTGTGAAATAGATTTATGTTTCATGCATATCTTAGGTATATAGCCTGAAGGTAATTTTATACATTATGTGTAGGGCACTTGTGTTTTGCTGTGATCCTGTCACACGAAGTCGGATGTGGAATTACGCATCTGTGGTGTTCTGTCAAAAAGTTTCTGATTTGGGGTAGTTCACATTTTGGGTTTTCAGATTAAAGGTGCTTAACCTCTACCATGGGCTGCATGTGTAGAAGCAGAGTTTTCTGCTATGTACATGCACCAACTGCCCAAGAAGAATGTGATCACTGTGTATTATAAATATATACTAATAAAAAATTAAAATCTAAATAATAATAAAAGAAGTAGAATTCTCTATTCAGCCAATGCCCTTTCCCTGCCTTATTTCCCAGAACACGCCGGCAGGAGAGGGGACAGGTGGAAACCAAATGGCAGGATCCTTCCGGGTTGAGCATGTCTCTCTCAACCTCCTCCCACGTCACACACGTTCACAAGCAGCTGGGCAAATGTAACTACTGAGTAATGAGTACAGAAAGAAATTAGAGAGCACAGGATGAAAAGGAAGCCTTGCACTGGATACCCAACAGGGGAAAATGTGGTCCAACAGGATTGTTTTCAGAAAAGTAATGGTTGAGCAAAACCAAGAAGTTATAATACAAATGTGGACACATGCTGAAACACAGGGCCCATTTTGGCTGCATGGCACCGTGAGCATGATGCTCCCCATGTACCCTTGCTTACATATACCCATCCCCTGAAGACACTTACTGGCCTCCTTCCCTGAGTTCAGAAAGGCTGTGCAGAGGGTTAAATTTAACTCAGGAGATTGCGCTGGGTGTGGATAGTAATTATAATACCTTGTATTTATGTCTAGCTATTTCTGGCTTGCAGCTTGTTTTCCTTCAATTCTCTCTGAGTGGTCAGTGAGCCTTATAGATGTGGCTTCCTGTCATAGTCTTTCCTATGCTACCAACATCACCTGGAGGTGGAAATCAGACTTGGACCTTTCTCCTCCTACAGACCAAGAGATGAGGAGGTAAATGATAAGGCCACCTTCTCAGAACAGGTCACAGGTTCAACTGAGATTGGCTTGGGCTCAGTGCCAGAACTGTTGGTCACTGACTAAAGCAATTAAAGCTTCCCTCAAAAAAGCCACCTTAATTGGGGACCTTTGCCCCTAAAAGATTATTCACATGGTGATCTCCAAACTGGATGATTACTTTGCCATAAAAAAAGTGACAGATTTCATGAAGACTTCAATAGTACTCTATCAATGTGCCAATGTGTCAGTTGTGTTACAAGATCTTCTAAGTATGAACTCCTTTAATCCTCACAACAACCCTATACCTGGGTACCACCATTATCTTTATTTTACAGGTTGAGAAAACAGAGGTACATGTCGATGGAGAAACTTATCCAAGAGCGCACAGACAGCAGAGGGCATGGCCAAGACTCAACCCCCGTGGGCCAGCTCCAGAGTACCTGCTCCTACCCAGCAAGAAAAAGCTACTTTGTTCAGATTTACAGGTAGCAGGCAGGCATTCTGATATCCTGTGTTCCCACAAGATTCTGATGGCTGGTCAGTGGTTCTCAAACTCTAGTGTGCTCATTGATACTCAGATTCCTGTGGCCCAAAAGTTCTGGACTCAAAACTCAGAATCTGCATTTAACAAGCATCTAAGGTGGTTCAAGTAGGTAGTGCCAACAAGGTGCTTGTGTCCTACACCTACCCTGCTGCACTCACCTGGGGCAAGTACACAGCTGGCCAGGACCCCCCTAAAGTCTGCAGACACCGTTCTTTACAGCTGCCCCAGGGAGGGGCACCATGGCCCGTGGCCGCCTAAGGGCCGTTCTGTTCACTAGCTGGTGACAAGGCTGCCTTCAGATGGTGGAGTGTGTGACCCCAGACAGCTCACCCTCCACACTTGACATGCTGCACATCAGTGGGTGACACTGGCTTGGAAATGGGGAAAGAAAAAGAGACTGGGCGGTCTGGGCCCCCGTCTTCCAGTACCAGAACAATGGCCTCTTCAAGTCCCTGGCATCTGAACTGGCAGTCAGCCATCAGGAAAGAAAAGAGCTTGCTGTGCCTTTAAGGACGCCCTTCTCTCCACAAAGGTCAGAGATGCCAGCTCAGCCCGTCCTGGAAGGCAGACCACTTGGGTAACATTGCCACTCCAGGCAAGGGGCAGTGGCAGGCAGGGAGAACTGGTGGTGTGGAGGGAACCCAGGCCCTCCTGTGCTTCTCAGAATCCTCCTCCCAGGGAATCAGCAAGAACCAGGGCGGGAGGGCAAAATCAGAAAGACCTCTCGGTAGGAGGAGGGGCAGGGGCCCAAAGGAAAACTGGCCAAGGAATGGAAGTTCCAAGAGAAACATAAAACTCCAACCAGAAGAGCAAAGGGAGACTGATGATTGATCCAGCAATCACAAAGAGAAATGAAGAAGGTGTGGAAAGGGGATTGGGAGAAAAGGGTCCGGGGGGAGCTCTGCAGGGAATACAGGAGAGTGGTTAGGGCAAAGGTTTCTATCTATCCTGCAAATTAGGCTCAAATCCTGCCACTCTATGTGACCTTGGGCACATTTCCTAATCTCCCATGAGCCTCAGCATCTTATAATATTCATGTACCTGGATCAGTAAGAACATCTTTGGAATTAATATTATTACTAATATTATTCAGGTACCAGTACTTTTAGGTATTGTTAGGTCACTAGCCACTCCATGTCGGGGTGGCCGGAGTATGTCTGCAAGAGGCCTTGTTCCCAGAACTCCCCAGTTCTAGTAAATCAGCTTGCATATAAGTGCCAAGAAGAAACAGGGCACTCATTATGAAAACTGCATGGATTGGTGCAAACCATGACTCTCATGCAAAAACAACCCAAAATCAGTCATCTAGTGATCATTACCAAGCAGGGATCAGCAGACCTTCCCCATATAAAGGACCGGATAAATAAATATTTTTGACTCTGCAGAGGCTGCACAGCCTCTGTCACAGCCACCGAACTCCATTGTTATAGGACAAAAGCAGCAGTAGGCAACATGTACATGAAAGAATGTGGCTGTGTCCCAGAACAAATTAACAAAAACGGGCAGTGAGCTCAAGTTGATTGAACCCTGAAATAAAGGACAGCATTAATGAAGGAAATGGTGAGTCTTTACAGAAGACAGGATGACAGACATGGAGCCACAGGCCTCCTCGTTCTTCAAGAACTCCCACATTGGGAGTACAAGCATTTCAACCAATTACCAAGAAAGGTTTCTAGCTAATAACAGTCAACTGCAATGACTTCTTTTTTCTGCCTTCCTCAGCAACTTTGTCCAGAATTTGCTTGGCCTCTTTCTTCAATTCAAAGTTTTCTTTCTCTTGTGCTTTGGTGACACTGGGAACCTCCAGGGGTCAGAGTTTCCTCCTTCAGCTGACTTTGTGAGGGTCACAGAGCCACCTTCCAAGGCACTCACCTAAGCAAGAAGTGTCCATCTCCCACCCAGCTTTCAGACCCCTGAAGGTTCAGATCATTCAAGTCTATTCATTTTTGTGACAGGGTCTCACTATATAGTTCAGGCTGGCCTTGAAATCACTACATAGCCCAGGCTGGCCTTGAATTTACAGCAGTCCTCCTGCCTCAGCCTCCCAAGTGCTGAGATTACAGGCATGTATCACCACACTCAGCTAGATCCTTCAAGTCTAATGTTATTGGCTTCCTGAACAGCTGTACACTGCAGAGAACCCATGTATATTGTTACTTATTCACCGACTCACTTCAATAGGAGTGCTATGGTAAATCTTTAAAAACTGAACATTTTGCTTCTCCCTTGTGTGGATCCGGAGGGTCTGCAGAGGGGCTCTGGTGGTTCAAGTCCTCTTGCATGCAGCTCTGAGATGTATTTATTTTCTGGTCCCTGGTCTCTTCCCACTCAGGAGCTCAAGTACTGCAAAAATGACTTTCTCAACTGCACTAACAACTTTTATCGAGATAATTTCTAGGGGGCACTAGGAGTAGAAAGAATAAGAAAAGCTGTGAATGAGGAAAGCAAAGGAGGTTGGTAGAAAAACAATCACCATGTCAATGGAAAAACATACTTGCTTACATCATTCTCTCTACACAGAATGACCTCATCCCAAATTCACCTTCTGTGTCCCCGCTTGCCTTTGAGTCTCTGCTTCCAATGCATCTTCCTCAGGGAAAATTCTCTGATGAACTCCTCAGAGCTCCGACTCTGAGGCATCACTTGGACATTTCAGTCCCTGCCATGTCTTTATGAGGTCAGTGAGTACCTATGGCTTCCATCCTAACGCTCGACTGTCACCTTCTCAAACCCACAGCATGTCTTTTCCTTATTCTGAATTCCTCATGGGACCTTGTAACTCATGCGTGCTCTCCACAGACTGTGGTCTGTAAAAAAGATTGCTTCGGTGAAAGAGCAGATGCTATCTCCCAATATCCTCAGGGACCTACAAGCACTGCTCATGCTATCATTCATTCATTCACTTCATTCCAACAAACATGTATGGCACACGACTGTGACGTATTTCTCTTACAATCTCATTTAATCCTCCAGCCAAACTATTGAGACAGGTAGTATTGCCACATAGCAGACACACAAAGAAGCGATGATAGAAGGGTTGATAGAAAATATCGGTGATGCCACGGATGGTAGTTCATGCCTGTAATCTCAGCACTTGGGAGGCTAAGCAAGAGGATCACCATAAGTTCGAGGCCAGCCTTAACTACATAGTGAGTCGAAGGCCAGACTGAACTACATAGCAAGACCCTGTCTCCGAAAAAAAAAAGAAAGAAAATGTCAGTTAGGAGTAGAAAGTAGTTGACCATATGATTGTGGGAAAGAGGTTATTTATGTGCCAAGCTGGTGCCTGATGCTAGGCAGATAGACACAACTGTTAAACCCTTTCTAGTCCCATGATTGAAGGGTGTTACTGGAGTTTAATAAAAATAATATTAGTTTATACCAAAGTGGACCCCTGTATTAATTTAAAACAAAATCACAACAGGACTCAAAGAAAGCATGAATATATACTCATATTCTCGAGGTTTGGGAAAGACTTTCTGTGAATAATTCCAAACACAAAAATCAAAAAGGAAAAGAGTAGTTGACACGATTACCTTCACACAAACTAACCAACTTCCATGTGCCAAAAACCTGCCTGAAGTCACAAAATAAAACAAACTCTTGGAAAATACTTGCAACACGTATGACCAAGGGTTAATTTTCGATTATATTAAGAGTTCTGAGCAATGAAAACAGCAAATATATCAACAGGAAAGTGTGGGAAAGACAGAAAAGGCAATTCACAGAAGAAATATAAATCAGAAAAGGAAATTAAAATCATGCTAGCAATGATCCAAAAGATGCAAATTAATGCAACTCTGAGATGCCATTTTTGGAATATCAGATTGGCAAAGATAAAGAATGGTAATGCCAAGGCAGGCAAGGACAAGGGGAGGAGGTAACTTGCTGGTGGTTGTGTAAGTTGGAACAACTTTTCTCAAGGGCAGCTTGAACAATGAATCAAAAGCTTTGACTCAGAAATCTGGCTAAGTTTTCTAAGTTTTCATCTGAAGAACATGTCATGGCATTATTTTTTAAATTGAAAAATCAGAAACAATCTAAATAAAGTGATTATGAAACTTGGTATTTATTGTTCCAGAGAGATCAGATACTGTTGATTATCAAAGTAATACTCAGAATGAATTGTAAGTATACCTACCTATCTATAATAAGCAAAGAAAAAACAGCCTGAAGGATACAAACCAGTGTTAATAACAATTATTTCTAAGGGGTGGTGTTATGGCTGATAGCCTTTTCTTTTGACTCTGTATTTTATAACTTCTCTACAGTGTCCACAGATGATTTGTGCTGCAAAAACAAATTCTAACTACTGACAACTTTTTCTTTGAACATCCTTCAACTTTGATTTTCAAAAGAGAAATATATAAAATAATGTGTAAAAGGCAGAATGACATCTAATCCAAGACAATGAGATTATGGGAACAGTAGCAAAGCACTAAGAGAATGAAAGAGGACTAATCCCCACTTGGGGATGAGACAGGTCAGGGAAGATGTTTCAAGCAGGTAGTAGTACACTAAATCTTGAAGGATAGCTAAGATCTCCACAGGCACAGACAGGGGAGTATGACCAATGACTCCCATGATATGAAAAGGTACCTGATGTGCTCTGGGAAGACCAGGTGTGTCAGGGGGCTGGGACAGGAGGTTTATGGAAGGCTGGAGTGGATGGAGGGGTTGATAAGGCTGACCAGTCACAGTGGAACTGAAATGGAAATATGTGCCACGCTGAGGTGTCGACTATTTTCTAGGCAATAATAGGAAGACAAAATCAGTTTTTGAAGAAGGGCTGGTAATGACTGTATGACACCTTAGTGAAACATGGATCCAAAGACTAGACTAACCAGAAAAGGCAATGAAGTAGTGATGTATGCTACAGCTTAAATAGAGTTTAAAACATTATCCTAAGTGAAAGAAACCAGAAACAAAAGTCCACATACATGATTTCAGCCATAGGCAAAAGTGGAACAAGATCATCTAGAGAGACAGAAATTGCTGCCAAGGCAGGGCTGGGGTGAGGATGAGTAGAGGGCCACTGACCAAAGGGCATGGGGTCTCTTTAGAGCTGACAAAATGTCCTACAGTTGACTGTGATGACAGTCGCAGATACCTGTGAATACAGGAAACCACTGGGCTGTACTCTTCAAATGAGCAAATACTATGGTATGTGAACTTTATCAAAATACAGCAGTTTCTTTTAAAAGAGATCAATCAGGTGACTACTGCAATATATCCAAGTAAGACACTAGAAGGCTGTAAATTAAGAGGACAGCGGCATGAAGTCATGGAAAGGGGAGGAAGGCAAGTCAGAGGGATGCTGCAAAGACAGAACTAACCTCTCAGGGACTGAGGAAGAGCAAATATAAACTGGCACAGATACTTGCACCGGTGTGGGACAGAGGATGGGAAGAGGCTGGGTGAAACTATAAATTTGTCTTTCATGTAAAACATGAGTTTATCCCACCCAGGAAAAGAGCACAGAAAAGGACATCAAATGCTACCTTGTGACTGGTGTGACAATTATTACACTTAGTATTAGTGACCAGCCCAAAAGGTGATCCTGACTTATGCCTACAAATAAACTTAGAAGAATTTAGCCAGAGAAAGAATACTACTGCGAATGAGAAAAATGCTATAGCTGCACACATGACCCTCTCAGCATTTTTAACAGTGCTTAGTACTTAACTGCTTCAAGTATAGATTTTTGTAAAAAGGAGTACTATCATTACTGCCATAAATGTCATGGTTTATACAGAGACTGTTCAATAGCTAATGGCAATGGTTGGCTCCTATTACTAATGGGCCTCACAAAAATTTATTTTGCTTGTTTGTATCAAAGCAAGCAAGAACATAAGCAGAAATTTTTGGTCAGTGAAATCAGGAGGTAAAAAAAACTATACTATTGTACATATGAGAGTTAACAGATGTAAAATAAATGCATAAGGCAGGAAAACAATGTGCAGCAGCAAAGCAAATCACCTTTAAAAGTCAAATAGTCAGTTTCTAAAATTTGCATACTGAGGTTTGTCAAGTTAAGCCTCTGAAAAATAAAGGAGTTTTGCGTGTCATCTCATGGTGCCCCTGGTGTAAACTATGACCATCAGTAAGGATACAAAGTTGAAGTCACTGCAGGGAAGTGATTATGAAACAAAGAGGCTCCTAGTCTCAAGAGAAAGGGTCCAAAAAAAGATCTGAGCTGAAAGATTAATCTATTTGCACTACAGCAGGAGAGGCATCTGAGTCCCTCCAGTGGAATTTTCCTGTAAGATCCTACCTAAAAGGGGGGTCCAGTTGTGACTACCACATTACAATAAGCATCCTTCCAGGGCAAGGAGCAGTTCTCAGTTCTTACTCATCTTTTATTCCTGCCACCTAGACCACTGGGTGCTCAAGAAATACTGATTGTGTGAACAAATGAATTTATGAATTAAAGAAAGGATAAAATATAGTGGAGACTTGGGAAAAAATATTAAGCATTTTTTTTTCTTTGAGACAATCCAGGCTGGCCTTGTACACATGGTGATCCTCCTGCCTGAGCCTCCTGAGTTCTGAGATTACAGGTGTGTGCCGCCATACTCCTATAATAATAGTAAGCTTCTTACACGCCAAAGATCCTGAGCATGAAGTCTATGAGAATCCTAGAGAGATCCATTCTGCTGCTGTATCTTGCTTATCATCTTAGAGATGAAGTGCCTTGCCAAAGTCACACTCCTCGTGCGTGGCAGAACAAATTCCAGCCTCCAAGGAATTGGTCAAGTGACCATGCTCATTTGGGACAGATGGAAGGGTTCCAGCAATGAGCCCAGAGCACAGGATTTGGGAGTTAGTTCACTTGAAAGGAAGAGTAAAATTGAGTGACAGCAACCTTGTGTTGGCTACTATATGACAATCAGGATTCTCTGGATCTATCTAGGGCAGGAGACACCATAGTGAATTTTAAGTGTGTGGATGGCAAGGACCGTGACCATATTTTCTTTGCACAATGCCAAAGATAGAACAATGAAGATTCTAGTAGTGCCAACATTTATAAGGCAGTTCCAATGTTCCTGGCCCCTTCCTATGTACCTTACATGAATTGTCTCATTTAATCCAGATGATCCTTACAGCAGCCCAGGTGTGACTGAGACAGATGACAGAATCAAGGCTCAAAAAAAGGAAGTAACCTGGCCATAGTTACACAACCATTAAGCAGCAGAAATATCTATATGTGTGTATGGTGGGGAGCTGTGAGAGGCTGCACTGCCCAGGAAGGGAGCTCCACCTTATCAAGCAGCTGCTTAGACCTGCACCAGAGGAGCAAAGTGCTGACTGGAGTATCACCTTCCTCTCCAGGTGGGAGTGTCTGGGGCCCACACTCCAGAACCCAGCTGCCACTCAGTTCCTGAAGGTTTGCATTCCTCAGGGCTTGTCCACCAGGCCTTTGAATATCGTCATCAGTCTTGAAAAAGGATGCCTTCACAGGTATGGGGAATGTTCTGGGCTTAACTGGATGGGGAAGAGAGGGTGTCTGCTTTGCCTCTGAGCTGAAGTGACACCTTATGTCTATTCCTTTTGTATTATTTGCATGTTTGTGTGTGCACGCATTTGTAATACTGGGGACCAAACCCAGGGACCCACCCACACTAGGCAAGCACTTACCACTGAGCTCCATCCCTAGCCCTCATTCATTGGCATGCTTGAAACATTTCACATATTTTAAAAAAATACCTCCAGACCCAGCCCTAAAGGGACAGGCACCAGATCAGGCGTGCGTAGAGCTGTGCCTCCCCGTGAGAGTGAGTATGCTAGGGAAGACATTCTTATTGCATCTACTGACAAAGACAGCACCAGTGCTCAAGGAGATGGCTCCACCTCCTCGGCAAACCTCATTGGAATTTTCATGTTGAAAGCTGGAGACACAACCTATGGAGACTGCACACTCAAGGAGGAGAGTGTGGGGGTGCTCAACTTCTTCCATTTTATCCCAGTTCTGCCATTTACTATGTGTTCTTGGGCCCTTCAAGAACCCATTTTGATACCCATGAAATGGGATAAACACCATCTTCCCAGTAAAATGTGAGAGAGTTATATTAGATTTAAAAAAAAAAAAAAAAAGGAAAGCTAATAGAAGTATTGTTATTGTCTTTTTCTTTTCTCAGTACTAGGCATTGAACCCAGGGCCTTGAGCATGCTGGGCTACCAATGAACTCTGTCCCCAGTCCTTTCTAAAGGTCTTTTTCATGAATGGCCTCTAACTATGCACGTCCTGTTCTTGCCCCAAGCATCGTGATCACTGAGTTGGCCAATGTGTCTCCAGGCCTGTGGTCATGCTGGACTCGAGGGCTTCTCCTGCTGCATGAGGTATACTGCTGGCCTTTGCCTTACTTCTGAACTGTCCATACGTGAGCTTTCTCTTCCTCTTCCACAAGGCCTTTGTTCTTGTTTTTCCCATCTCAGAGACCTGCTGACCTCTTGTAAAGTCTCAGTGGGCTCCATCCTTCAAGAATCAGCCCATATCCCACCTCCTCCACTCCCTCTTCTTGGTTTCTTTTGCTAATGCTACTTCCCCACCTCTCTGTTCTTGCACATCTTTAGTGACTACAATTCATTCATCAAATGTATTCACAATTATCCTAGAATATTTCTCAAACTTTTCCTGGGTGTCAGTCTTCTCTTTTCTCATACGCAGTCATCTGTCTCCAAATTGCTTTGCATCTATGGCAGATAAGAGCAGGAACTATGGAGTCAAGCTCCTAGCTCAAATATTTTTGAGCCGTGTGATTTAGGTAGATAACTTGGCCTCTCTGTGCCTTACTCACTCTTAAACTAATAGTCCACAGCTCAGAAAATTACTGCTGAGTTTTTAAGTAACATTTAAAATATACTTCTCATAAGTTGTTATGTACGTATTAGCCATTGTCACTAATATTTTTATATTCGTTATTATTACTATTACAGTGCCTAGAACAAGACTCCTAGCTAAAAAGTATCCAGTGAAAACATAGCACTTTATTGTACTTGGGAACTATCTCTATTTGTCTAAACTATGTGGTTCCTAACTTTGTATAATGGGCCAGATAATAAATGTTTTAGGTTTGCAAAATAGGTCTCTGATATAACTACTTAACTCCGTGTTGTAGTGCGGTAACACAAGCAGCCATGGACAATATGTAAACAGATGGGTCTGTCTGTGTCCCAATACAAATGGAATTTTATGTAACACTCACATGTTATATTATCCTCTTGATTTTCTTCAACCAGTTAAAAATGCACAGAAACATTCTTGGTTTGCAAGTTGTATTTTTACTGGCAGTGAGCTGAAGTTGGCCTGTGGACTATGCTGTGCCAAACCCTTGTCTAAGGTCACATAAGCTCTTCCCCAATATCTCAATTCAAGGGGTTTACTCTACAGGCAGTGAAGAAGAAACGTGGTCCAACCCAGCCCATCCATGCCCACACCTCCCATGACAGCATCACTGCTGCTCCCTACTATTTTCAGTTCTCCCTTCCTCCTATATTCAGATATCTACGCTTCTCAGCTTTTCTGTACTCAGCCAGACCCCAGCGACACATTCTGGACATTGAGTAAAAGGTACAATGAGGACTCTAAAGAGCCATGCTGTCTTCCCTGCCACAGCAATGATGGAGGAGGTGCCATGAGATACTGCAGCCTGGAGAGTGAGCCCAAGGACACTTCCCTGGAGACTTGTCCAGAGCTTGAGTGATCAAGAACTACACTTATGTGGAGTTACTCTACTGAGAAGTGGCTATCATGGCCCAACTTGCCCTGTTCCATTAAATCCAACATCTTTCTGCAAACACAGACCAAAGAATAGCACCAAGAACAAACAAACATAGTAACACCTACCAACATCTAGTTTATTATATCCCCTCATCTTAACAACTCATTTGGGGAACAATGGACAATTCAGCAAGAGACCAGAGGTTCTCTATTTGTCTTGAAGTTGTTTCAATAGAAACTTTAAATCCTCTCTTCCAGCGATAGACTTGATAACAATAAATCTCATAATGACTGAGAGGAAAAGTTTTAAACTGGCAGCACCATAGAACCTTTGGTACTTATAATCTGATTTATCACAACCTCTACCACCCACAAGCCTACATTCTAAGACAGTAAACTTCTTTTCTGAAAGTAATGATGATGACAATAACAAGCAAAGCTAGTAAGGGTTACTGCTGCTTATTGAAACCAGGTGCGACTGCCCAAGGTGGGGACATGGGGGACAGGTCCAAAGGGTCTATCCTTTTAAGAAACGTGCAGTGTCAGAAGATTCAGTCATTGTCCTGAGCTGCTCTGCTCACTCAGGGGATTTCAGTGGTTAGATGACCGGGTCTCTGGAGACTTCCACCCCACCAAATAATAAAATAAATCTCGCACTGTTCACAGGAGGGTGTGCCTGCTGTGCAATGTTTGTAAATGAATATTTAATATTTTCAAATGAAGATTCATTTTCAGTATCCCCTGCTGACTAAAGGACACTGACAGCATGCATCACACGCCAACCACTCCACCAGAGCTGTGGCCTTTTTCTAAACCATTAGGAAAGAGGAAGCTGCGAGATCAGCTAATCTGCCCAGCACTGTCATTTAATCCCATTTTCAAAACCACCACCACCCAAGGCAAACAGAAGTCACCTGCCAAGGCCACACAGTGGGCCAAAAGGTAGCTACAAGATTCAGATTCAGGAATCATCTCTCGGCCCCTGCATGAGCCCCAACCTTCACTGCAAACCGCCTTCTAGTAAACATCTCAGAAGCTGGGATGCCTGGCTCTAAAGCAGGTATGCAGAGGCTGGCTGCAGGGCTCCTTCTGCTTGGGAGCAAACTTCTCGCAAGAAGAATCCTGAAAGATAGACAAGAGCTGGAGAAAGAACAGAGCTCCATTCATTAACAGACTTGAAAGGAAGGACAACTGACAACTGACCTTTGGTGTCTATAAGATCCGGCAGACTATTAATGGCCATGAACCACAGATGGATGCAAAGGGATGGACTCCATCCCAGCACCTGAGAGGAAAGGAAGGGCACAACTCCTCTCACGTGGCACTCATCTTCCTGGGAAAGGCATCAAGGTAGCATGGTAGACCACATGCCCCCTTATCCACAAGGAAAAAGTCAAAATTCCTCTCATCTGAGGGCTGAGATCTCGCCACAGAAATGCCTCATCTACTAGGTACATGTCAAGAACTGTGCTCTCTCTCAGTTCTGTTTTCAAATGTTCTCACAAAATAATATTCAGCCACACTGACTTTCCTGAAGGTCTTTGCCAGCCCCCAGGCTCTGTGGTGACTGCTCCACCGAGCCTGGCAGATGTGAGGACTACGAAAAAGAGAGAGAGAGAGAATCCACGCAGATGTCACCACAGTCCGGAGAGGTGTGTGGGGGGACAAAGCAATCTGGAAAAGCAGCCCCACAAAACTGGTCATTAGTGTTTGAGCTCCTGAAGCTCTTACAGGATTGAGGAATATCTTTATATCACCAAAAGAGAAAAGAAATAAGTCATGCAGAAACTAAAAATTGACGAACTTCTCTTTTTAAAAACAAAACGACTTAGCTTCCAAATTGCTACGTGACCCACAGTTTGCCCTGCCCACAGCTCCAACTCTGTCCCGGCCACCTCCTCTCCCAACCTCCTTGGCTGCCTCTTACCTTGCTCACCTGGTTATCAGTGGATGGAATTACTGAAGCATCCTCTGAGAAAGCCTAAAGCCCCTCACCTAATGAGGAAGTCATCAGGTTGGGGGTGATTTCTGTCTCACAGTACAGATATTGCCAATCACAGATACACATCATAGTCATCTTCATCTTAAAGCATTTCCTGGGGCCAAACTCAGAACTCCATGAGGTACAGTGTAAGTTCTGTGCAAAGTACAGACTTTACTTAATTGTGCAGCATCCAAGCCCCTCATGTATCCTCTTCCCCAAGAAGCCTCTCTGCCACACTGGCTGAAGTGCATTTCATTGCACTTACCTATTGCTTGGCACTCACTGACTTGTGCATGTGAGCACATATAAGTGCAGGAAGGAGGGTGGAGTTCATTCTATCTGTGAAGCTACCAGTACCCAGGAGGCCAGAGCAATGTTCTTTCCATTTTTATTTAACTCCTATAATGCCTAGGCATAGGCTACAGATAATAAAACTTGAACCAACATTTGTAGATAAAGAAATGGATGCACAAATGGATGTACAGACCTTGAACCTGCTACCTGGGACAGTAGGCTGATGCAGGCACACCTCACTATTCCTGAAATAAAGATGAAGTAACTAGAGTTTGCTTCCAGGCTTTCTCACAACATAGATGTCTAAGTGCAACCAAAACATGGTACCACTCAGCCTCCAGAGCTCTAACAGGGAGATAACAGACATTTCATAGAGTTACAGTAAGAAGCAAATGAGATTACACATTTCTACACACTTCTGAAAGTCTAATTAAATTACCTAGTGAACATAAGGTAAAGAAATAACAGAGAGGGGAAAAGGTCAGGATAGAGTAAGGCATTATGTGGAAGGAAAAGTATGCCTTTGGAAAGGAACCAAGAACAGGGGAATCACTGGGGAAAATTAGCCTGCTGCAAATTCAAAGCCCAAGTCCTATCTGTATCCATTTACACAGGCCACATAACCTCTTTCTGTCTCAGTTTCCCCATCTGTACAGTGGAAATCTTAAGTATAGTGCTATAAGCATTATACATGGTCACATATAGAAAAGTGCCATACATGGTGCTTAACATAAAAAATACTGATAAGGGCCAGGGATTTAGCTCAGTGATTCCACCACCTGCCTCGCAAGCACAAGGACCCGAGTTTGATCCCCGGTACCAAAAAAAAAAAAAGAAAAAATACTGGTAAATGTTAGTTGCCACTATACTTTTATTAGCAGTACCACCACTTTTTGTATCACCAATACATAGTAGACATCCCAAAAAAATGTTTCTAGAAATTATTTCCAACATTAGAAAGCTCATCAACCCCATCTTCTTCCACAGGCAGACAGAATGAAGCAGCCAATGCATGTGGCCACCTTGCTTCTTTCTACCAAGTCTCCCTGGTGGGAAAGTGGGGAGCACGCTGACACGGGGCGCTACCAAAGGGAGCCAGCTGCATTGCAAGCCAAACATTCAAAACACAAGAACCGTAGCAGAGGCCCAAGTGGACCAATATATCTGTACTTAATGAGACAGTGGATCAGAGGACCTAACAGCATCTAGGTGGACACAAATGACAAAATCTCCCCTCAGTCTTGTTTAGCTAAAGATAAGATGAGACGAAGTAGAGCTTCCAGCTTAACACTACATCCAAAGATACTCATTGCAGACTTTTAAAGGCAAACTGGGGACTAGCTAGCTGTGAAGCTTTCTGTCTTCAAGTAATGTTCCTTCCTGACTGACAGCCAACCCACCCCTCAGTCTAAGCCAGGTGTGCTGACAGTGAGGAAGGGGTGTCGAATGATTTCTGACAATGAACCCAGAGTTTCTTCTCTCCCAACAGCACCTGGGCTTTCCTGGGAGGTGCAGCTTGGCTCTACTGAGGGACGAGGGTGCAGCTCTGGCTACTGATGGGGACCTGAAATTCCCAGAGAAAGAGACTCTGCTGATAGCTTGCAATCCAGCAGAAATGAGGTACCTGGCCCCAAGAAAGCAAGGGCAGGGATGGCAGTAGTACCTTTACTTCCCTTTCTCCACTCCAAGGGGAGACCTGGGCACAAGGACTATGCCTAAGAGGGAACAAAAGCTTGGAGAGGAGAGTGTGTGGGCTGGATGGTAAGGGTGTCACCAACTCTCAGGGCCTCACAGTTTTTAGGAGTTAAGGCGGGGAACTCAGCTCCTCCCCTGGCCTTCTGCAAGGCACCTTTTCAAGATCCACTAAAGGGCTCTCTTGCCTACAGCAGGAGAGCCAGACTCATTTTGTCTGGGGTTTCATCTATGGGAAGGGTTTCTGGAAAGCCATATGTGGCCTAGAGACAGCCTAGGACTCCATGCCTTAAAATGCTTGACACTCGCCCTTCACTGTACCAACTGGCCTGTAACCCAGAGACGTCCTACCATCAGCCCAGCCTGGCCGGGCAGCCGCAGTGAAAGCAGGGTGCATCCCTGTGGGCCGCTCTCCCAGCTTATTCCTCCTTCACCCTCCACCCTGTTCAAGGAGAGAAGGCTCCATCCTCTGCCCACAGAGCTCCCAAGGAGGTCTTCAAGGCAGCTGCACATGCTGCCCTGCAGTGCTACCAGATTCCTGGGAGGACAAAGTTTTCCCAGAAAAATCTGCAGTTTCTCAACCAGACAAAAAGCCAATATACCACCCATCTGGTGCTTAGTGGATCAAAAGAAAAGAGGGAGAGGTAAGGACTTTATTTTTACAATGGAAGGTAAAAATATTCTATTTCTGAAGCCAGAATACAGCTACCCACACACCCGAAGCAAGAAGTGCCTTTAAGGGCCCAGTGTGAGGCCCATCAAGAGGCCTGTGCAAAGCCCCAAGGCGCATGCCTGTGTTGGGTTTGGGGGGCTGCTTTCCTTTGGACACCAGGCATCATAAAAGATGAAGCCTGACCCTGTATGATGTCTCTTCGGAGAGACCCCTCCAGAAAAGGTCAGCCTGAGGATGCCCTAGGAGCTGACAGAAGAAAGGCCCCCTGGGGTATCTATCAGTCCAGGGTAGGGAGAGCACAATCGCATCCCCAGCCCGATGCATACGCACAAGATGTGGAAAAGGGATCTTTGTTTATAAAGTTCCTTCAGCGTGCATTACCTCTCAAGCCCCTCAGAGTTGGAGACTCTTTTTGGCTACAGTATAATTCTCTCCACTGCCCCTGAACTTCCACACAACACCTGCTCCAAGGAAGCCGCTGACAGAAAATACTGCAGCAGCTCAGAAGCAGGGTAAGCCAGGGACAGTACAACTTTGTAGAGTATGTCACCCCCATCTTAATCCCTAGATGCCCAGGCAATGAGATAGCTGGGGTGCTGGAAATTGGTGGAGTGC